>NC_073693.1:62459083-63059083 GCF_029784155.1 Uranotaenia lowii | reverse complement strand
TACATAAAAATTTCAAAAAATGACAAAAATTACAAAAATGATAAAAATGAATTTAAGGACAAAAGTAACAAAAATGACAAAAATAACAAAACTTACAAAACTAACGATCTAACAAAGATAACAAAAAAAAAACCAAAAATAACAACAAAGATACCAAAAACAATAAAAACAACAAAAATGACAAAAATAGCAAAAATGCAGAAATTGACAAAAATTAAAAAAAAGACAAAAATGAAAAAATGACAAAACTGACAAAAAATACAAAACAATATAAAAAAAAAAATTGAAAAAATACAAAAAAAAAGAAAAAAAATGACAAAAATGAAAATGCCAGTATAACAAAAATGGCAAAGGAATGACAAAAACGCCAAGAATTACAAAAATCACAAAATGATTAAACTGCTAAAAATTACAAAAATTATAAAATGACAAAAATAAAAAATAAATTTTCAAAAATTACAAAAAGTCAACAAAAATGACAAAAATGACAAAAATTATCAAAATTATAAAAATGACAAAAATGACAAAATGACAAAATGGTAAAATGATAAAAATGACAAAAATGACAAAAATGACAAAAATGACTAAATCGACAAAAATGACAAAAATGACATAAATGACATAAATGACGAAGATGACAAAAATGCCATAAATGGCAACAATTGACAGAACTTACAAAATTGACCAAAATTACAAATTTAAACAAAATATAAAATGGGAAAATTCACAAAAAGGGCACAAATGACACAATTGATAAAAATCACAAAAATGACAAATGATTTTAAAATGACAAAAATTACAGAAATGACAAAAATGACGCAAATGACACAATCGACAAAAATGACAAAAATGAAAATAATTGCAAAAATTTCAGAAATGACAAACTTGACAAAAAATGGCTTAAAATGACTATAAAATTAAAAAAAAAATTAAAAAAAAAGACAAATAAGGTGCCAGGTGTCCTGATTTATCGGGATTTTTCCTGATTTTCTTAAACTCTCGAATGGTCCTGATTTTGAAAATGTGTCTTTAAAATGTCCTGAATTGTCCGGTTTATTATTCGAATTTGTAATTAAACTATGAGAACTTCGATCAAATCTGTATAAAAAAAGTTAAATTCGTATTATCGATGGCAATCGTCGGTTCAGATGATATTTAAATGATGTATTTTGTTATGACCTGCAGGTCAGACAAGAAACTGCTCACATCTGTTGCATAAACTATGGCATTTACAGCACATGTATTTCGCCTTTGTTTATGCAATCTTAGCAAAGCTGCATATTATATACATAAATTCAAAGGTGTCCTGAAAAATCCTGATTTTTTATTTTGCGGTGTCCTGATTTTCGACAAAATCACCTGGCACCCCTGCCCCAGATATCTGTAAATTACACTCTAAGTTAGTTTTAGTCAATTTTTTGAAAATTTACACGCTGAAATGTTTATCATTAATTAATGTTCTTTTTTTTGTCCCTTTTTTCTTAGAAAGCTTATTTCTTTTTGTTATTTGCACTTGATTTTGTTTGTGCATTTTGAAGATTTATTTATTACCGAAATTGTTTTCGATATTTATTGGTTTCTGACGCTGGTTCCAGATTCGTGTTTTGAATCAACCACATCTAAGGGGCTGTTCACTAATTACGTAAGCACATAGGGGGGTGGGGGGGTTTCACATTTGCTTACGATCTCTTACTTGGAGGGGTAGGGGGGGTTCCAAAAATCTTACGTAAGAAATATTACCTTACAAATTCATCACAGCCACAGCCATTCGAAACCATATTACTTAGGTTTTTTTTTCTCCCTACCTATTAGTTGATTAATTTTGATGTTATGTTATTTATCTTTCAATGTCTTTGAATTATTGAAAAATTTGAAAATTCCATAAAATTCATAGAGAACCAATTCAAACCATCATATTTTGAAAATGACTTCATCCAGAAAAAAATCTTTTACTATACATATAAGGCGCTTTAAATAATGAATTTGTAAACAGTATTTACAGTGATAGACACTATCAACTCTAAATTTTACAAAAGATTAACCAAAAAATCCTAAAACTATATCGCTTACCGCTGGATGAGTTTGAGTTTTGAGGTTAGTTGACAACGTGATTGTTGTTGAAAATTTTTGGCCCCATCTCTAGTAGTATAGAATGAATTTTTTTTAAAAGATTTTTATGATTTTCAGGTAAAAAATACCTAGTGCTAACCTGATTTCTCTTTTTAAAATTCTGATTTTACATTGTTTATTCGATTGTGAAAATTTATTGAAAATTATTGTTACCTCAAACATGCTACGTCTTGAATAATGTTTTTTTAATAGTTATGTTGTTTTGTATAGATTGTGATTTTCAAATACAGTTTTTTTAATTTTTACTTGAAAAGTGCTTTGCTTTGAAGTCACATTTTTAATATTTTCAAGCTCTTTTTGAAAAAACGTGTCAATTTCTCAAAGAATAAAAAACGTAAGATCTTACTAGGGGGGGTGGGGGTTGGGGGGGTTGCGGGTTTGAAAAATCTTACTTTGTATTACCAGGGGGGGAGGGAGGGTTGAAAATTTCCAAAATCGTGCTTACGTAATTAGTGGACGGCCCCTAATCCCGTATTTGTTTTTGCTTCTAACTCTAAGTTTAATGTTTTTATACCTCCTATAAAAAAAAAACAAGTTAAAGACAATCATAAAGATAATCAACCGAAACCCATGTGAGAAGTTGACTGCACGATATCTGTATAGTGCAAACACTGTTCCGCTGTTTTATTTTCCAACGGGTTCATTCGATAATAAATACAAAATACTAGTAGGAAAAAAATAGCCTGCAGGTCATAAATCTAATTGACCCAAAAATGTGTACAAAGAAGATAAAACTTCCATCTAGACGCTAACAAAAACAACAACAACAACAAGTAGCAGCAGTTTATATCGACAAACAGCAACTCACAACACAACACAACACAACAAGTGAGACCGGTCTCTGGGTCGGTCATCAGCTGACAAACTGGTACCGAGTTAATACTGAAAATGATTTGACATCCATCCCTCATGTTGGAGGATTGTTTACAGTCAGCAAAGGCAGAGGCAAAGACAGCGTTTGGTCGAATTAAACTATAAGTTTATTGAGTTGGAAATAAAAACGGCAGAGGATGATAAAAAAACGAAAAGAACACACTCTGTCTGTACACAATAACAACAACGCCCCAGCAAATGGTACTAGAGCATCATGGAAGGGGGAGTAGATTCTCTCAATTGCCATTTCGTGTTTCATTTTGTTTATAGTGTTTTTTTTTTTCGAAGTTTATGGAACACAAATCTCACATATGTGGAACTTTGTCCGGGATGATGATGATGGTGCAAATTGCTGAAACGTACAGATCTTATTCAAATAGTGACTTGTTCCAAATACTCATAATAGAGATTTTTTTCAATCAACATATTGAATATCTTTTTGAGAGCTTTTAGGTATTTCTTGAGAAAATACCACATATATTCAATAATTTCAATATTTCTGTTTTAAAGGCTTTTTCCGTATCTGCATAAAATTTAAACAAAACACACTAGGTATTTATAAAGGAGATCTAGTACTAAAGAATACTAAAAGTATTTCAGGCTACAAAACCAGTTCAACGTTCTAGAAAAAGATTCTTAGTGCTGCCTTAATCCAGATCAGTTGTGTTGCATCCATTTGTCCAAGAATAATCACAAATGTGTACAAATGCTTAATCTATCGGTGACAAAGGACGTTGCCATTCACGCCTTGGCTTGAGTCACACCAGCAAATGTGTTGAATAAATAGAACCCGTAAAGGGGGTTCATCAGCACCATTAATCCAGCCTGATCGCGTCAGAGCAGGACAAGGAAGACGATTCATTTTTTAACGACAAAGAATCATCGAGCTTTGCCCTGCTCTAAGTCATATATGTAGAACCAAATCAGTTCGTTGGTTGGTGATAAGAAATGCACATTTTATGTGAGTCAAAGTGTTTGCTGTGCTTGGTTTGAGATAATTAAATTTTCAATCGAATGAACTGTTACGGCTTTGTTCGATCGACGACGAGTGCATGCATTTTCTTTTGAGGTCAAAGACTGTACCCACCTCGCTGAGTTAAGCCTCAAAGCAATTCTGAACTCAATTCGGTGTGGAAAGATTTTCAATAATCCAAATCAAAATAAACATTTTGAATTTAGTATTGTGTAGAATTCTAGTTTCAAGCCATTGGAATCGATTGAAAATTTATAGCTCATGAATTCAAAACATCGAATAGCCCTATAAAGCGAACGCCTACATGCAGAAACTATAAACGAGCACCTTCAGAATATTTTATATTTCCTAGCGTGCGTTTTCGTTAGGTGGTGAGTCGAAACGTTAAGCCAAAACCTTAAGGTTTTGAATCACGCCGTTAAAATCAATCGGCGATGCTGTTTATTGAACTGCATCTTATTATTGTGGCTTACAGCCATTCTGAAAATTTGTGCGAGGATTATTACAAGTGATCAAAATCATCCATTATTGGTTGAGAGAGTTTAAGGCAAAGTCTCAACAATCCAGTTCTATTGAAGTGTTTTTTTTTTATTGCGAACAGGGACGTCCATAAAATATGACACGATGTTTCGCTGAAATTAAACCCTGTGCTCAAAGCTTAATAAAATCAACACAATTTTATCTCGTTTCCATTTCTACGAACAATCCCTTGTTTTGAACTCGTCGCCGTTGCTGATCTCGCTGACGCCACTGACTGTACGTACCTACATAGGACTTAGGACGTTCGTATACCCGATTTTATCGAACGCAAGATTCTCGCTATCTCCATATGTAGAAGAGAGGCGGTGTGTGCTGTTTTGCAGCGCAAGTTTAATTTAAATAAAGTGATTTATGATTGATTGTTTTAACGCTTGATTGAGCTCTGGATGAAGTTTGTGTCGTGTTTTTTTTTTTTGGTTTTGTTTTCATTCTGAGCTCTTGAGAGTGAGCTAATGCCGGCAGATTGAGATCAAATTTTCAATCAACAACCAGTTGTTTTGCTTGTTTTTTTTAAGTAGAAAGAAATTTAATTAAAAATATTGAACTAAAGGGACAGTCTTGAACTCTTAAAAATCTACTCGGATGCTCTCCGAATATTAAGCCTTTACACTGTATACGTACCTCTTTCTATAACCGCACTTCAATTTATCACATTTCATCAGGACAGCTATTTTCCCGATGTTAAGTTACAATGTTAATTAACTTTGCATAGTTTATTTCGAATTGGTTTTTTATGAGGACGCCAATAGCACAAAATTATTGAGTATCCACTTTTTATAACCGCACTGCATATTTTTGTGAAAATTTTTTAAGCTTATTTATGTTTCTGGGCAGAAAAGGTCAATGGCGGTGAGTTTCTATAAAAACCAACCACATATTCAGATTGCTGAAAGAATTTCACACAAGAAAATATTCTGTTGGGAAGTATTTTTTTGTTTGCTACCCTACAGATTCGAATATCATTCGAATGAAGAAAGGACCTTGAAAGCAATAAAAAACAATCCTTTCCATCTAAGATAAGTCAGCAAGTTGGGAGGACCGCAACAATCGTTCAAGAATGCGAGTTGGGATGACCACTATAAATGTTCAAGTATGGCGAATTGGAGAGACCGTAATAAGGTGGAGTAATGCAAGCTGGAAGGTCCGCATAATGAGAAACATTGCGAGTTGAGAGGACCGCAATAATCATTTAGGGATGCAAATTGGGAGGACAACAAAAGTAATAATAAAAAACGCGAATTGGGAGGACCAAATAGTCTATCGCAAAAAACAGGAGTTTTCCAATTTCTTCCAACCGTTCGTGTCTTTTTATTTCTTCAATTTTTATCTCTAGTTTCGTTTGTAATTTTCCAACTCGGATATTACTGATGGGTGGTTATAATCTTCCACATCTTCCTTGGACCACGAAACTGATAGTTTCATGCCGACGAAAACCTCATCAGAAACTGAAATCACCGAATTACCAAAAGGATACTTTTCGCAGGCTTGCAACTAGTCTTTAGCATACCGAACAAGAGTTTACGCAAACTTCCAAGGGGATGGAAAATTTCAGAAAAACCTGAGGGTTAAAGAACGTAACCCGTAAATGTCATGAATTTCTCTAAAAAGATACAACGGCTCACCGAACGTGATGGAATATCCCGACACAAGCGTTCAAGTCGAGCCCTATCAGTGAACTACTTGATCTTCCATCGGTACACTCCAACAGAAATGCCAATGTTCCTGATTTTTCAGGATTTACCTGTTTTTTTGGGTCTCTGCCTGATAAGCCATTGAATTTCCTTGATTTTTGAAAATATGCCTGATTTGCCTGATTTTTGCAAATGTGATGCAAAATGGGTAGTTAGGAACTAGATTAGGTAGCATTGCTGAAGTTAAAAAGTTAAAATTTGGCTGAATCAAAGCAATCTAAAGATTCCCTTTAATTCTACTTTAAAAAAATGAATTAAAGGGAATTTTTCGTTTGCTTTGACTCAGTAGAATTATTCAACCAAGTAGGTTCACAACAAATAAAGGATGATACGGTCAAAATTTGGTCAATATCAACTTGACATATTTCTTTCAATTTTGCATTTAAAAAACCTGAACTCCCCTCATTTTGAAGGTGTGTGTGTGTGTGTGTAGAATGTTGCTCCTGTTTTGATTTTGGAATTCACTCTTCTGTTCAAAATGCCGTCCAAGGAAGAAGAGTAGCGTATCTAAATTTTGCTCGCGCATCGCGAAAATCCGAGCTACTCGCACGCAAAGCAAAATCGCTAAACGTTGCCAAATCAACCGTTACAAATGTAATTAAAGTGTTTGGGGAACGTTTGTCGACAGCCAGGAAGTCTGGATCGGGGGGAAATCGAAAACCGGAAGCCGCTGAGACGACAAAGAGAGTTGCTGGTAGTTTCAAGCGAAACCCTAACCTCTCTCTCCGAGATGCCGTAAATAAGCTGGGTGTATCGTCTACAACCGTGCCAAAAAACGAGCCGGACTATCGACTTACAAGAAGGTAGTGACTCCAAATCGCGATGATAAACAAAATACGACGGCCAAAGCGCGATCCCGGAGGCTGTACACGACTATGCTGACGAAGTTTGACTGCGTGGTAATGGACGACGAAACCTACGGATTTACCTGTTTTTTTGGGTCTCTGCCTGATAAGCCATTGAATTTCCTTGATTTTTGAAAATATGCCTGATTTGCCTGATTTTTGCAAATGTGATGCAAAATGGGTAGTTAGGAACTAGATTAGGTAGCATTGCTGAAGTTAAAAAGTTAAAATTTGGCTGAATCAAAGCAATCTAAAGATTCCCTTTAATTCTACTTTAAAAAAATGAATTAAAGGGAATTTTTCGTTTGCTTTGACTCAGTAGAATTATTCAACCAAGTAGGTTCACAACAAATAAAGGATGATACGGTCAAAATTTGGTCAATATCAACTTGACATATTTCTTTCAATTTTGCATTTAAAAAACCTGAACTCCCTTCATTTTGAAGGTGTGTGTGTGTGTGTGTAGAATGTTGCTCCTGTTTTGATTTTGGAATTCACTCTTCTGTTCAAAATGCCGTCCAAGGAAGAAGAGTAGCGTATCTAAATTTTGCTCGCGCATCGCGAAAATCCGAGCTACTCGCACGCAAAGCAAAATCGCTAAACGTTGCCAAATCAACCGTTACAAATGTAATTAAAGTGTTTGGGGAACGTTTGTCGACAGCCAGGAAGTCTGGATCGGGGGGAAATCGAAAACCGGAAGCCGCTGAGACGACAAAGAGAGTTGCTGGTAGTTTCAAGCGAAACCCTAACCTCTCTTTCCGAGATGCCGTAAATAAGCTGGGTGTATCGTCTACAACCGTGCCAAAAAACGAGCCGGACTATCGACTTACAAGAAGGTAGTGACTCCAAATCGCGATGATAAACAAAATACGACGGCCAAAGCGCGATCCCGGAGGCTGTACACGACTATGCTGACGAAGTTTGACTGCGTGGTAATGGACGACGAAACCTACGTCAAAGCCGACTACAAGCAGCTTCCGGGACAGGAGTTTTATACGGCAAAAGGAAGGGGAAAGGTAGCAGATATTTTCAAACACATGAAACTGTCAAAGTTCGCGAAGAAATATCTGGTTTGGCAAGCCACCTGTACATGTGGCTTGAAAAGCAGCATTTTCATAGCTTCCGGGACTGTCAACCAAGAAATTTACGTGAAAGAGTGTTTGAATAAACGTCTGCTGCCTTTCCTGAAGAAACACGGTTGTTCCGTATTGCTTTGGCCGGATTTAGCATCTTGCCATTACGGTAAAAAGGCCATGGAGTGGTACGCCGCCAACAACGTGCAGGTGGTTGCCAAGGACAAGAACCCTCCCAACAGGCCAGAGCTCCGCCCAATTGAGAAATACTGGGCTATTGTCAAGCGGAACCTAAAGAAGACCAAAAAAAAAACTGCTAAGGACGAGCAGCAGTTCAAGGCAAACTGGCTTTCTGCGGCGAAGAAGATGGACAGGGTGGCTGTACAAAATCAGATGGCAGGGGTTAAGCGTAAGCCCGGCAATTCGGATTTGGAAAAGCGGAAGCCTAACTGAATATTTTTCCTGAATTTTATGCTAATTAAACTTGAAAAAGAAATTTAATTTGATTTTTTAAATAAACGATTCCACCGATTTACACGCGTTTCCCTTGACCAAATTTTGACCATATCACCTTTACTCAAGAAGTTAATCTCTTAACTAAATAGCCTCGGTTATGAACTACGCAAGGTTCCAAACATTCTATTTGGCAAGGAGCTTTACTCTACTCAAGGTTCGAAACATTCTTCTTGTCAAGGAGCTTTACTATACTCAAGAAGTTAGTCTTTTTATCAGCAAAATACTCTTGACAATGAGCTTTACTCTACTCAAGGTTTCAAACATTCTCCTTGCCAAGCAGCTTAACTCTACTCAAGAAGTAGTCTTATTACGAACGTATAGCCTTGGCATTGAGCTTTACTCTACTCAAAGTTTTAAACATTTTTCTTGTCAAGCAGCTTAACTCTACTCAAGAAGTTTAATTCTTCGCTAGAAGTTTGCTGTTGTAGCTTGGTAATGAACCGAACTCTTCTCAAGTCGTTAAACATGTTTCTAGACAAGGAGCTGAACTCTACTCAAGATGGTAAACATTTGATAACTTCAAACAAATCAGTAATCATTTCTTTGGCAAGAAGCTAAACTCTTCTCAAGGTGCTACTGTACAACGAACTGAACTTTATTAACATTAAACATAGATTAAGGAGGTAAGAAGCTCGAGCAAAGAAAATCACCACGACTGTCTCGGTTCCAAACTAAGAATTTTCAGAAAAACACGTTTTTACACTTTGTTGACTCTTTGATTGTTTTGTTCTATTTGAATAAGTAAGATTTTTTTTCGAGTGTTGCTAAGTTTCGAATGTTTCATGAATAAAATACATAAATGTTAATGTAAATGTAAAAAAGGTCATCACTTTGAGCGAAATTTCCGTTACTTTAGCGTAGCCTGATTTTCCATGATTTTTATTTCATCAGTTCCCTGATTTTTGAAAAAAAAAAAAATGTTGGCAAATGTTGGTCCTGAGCAGCGTTGCCAGATTGAAAACGCTCAAGACCGTAGATGTGACGAAAATCGAAAAATGTACTGATTTCGTCAAAGTAAAACTTGATGACCTTTTTTTGGTTGTCAGGTAGAATTTTCATTTATCCGCAGACTCCCTTGAATTTATTCGATAATCCGTAGAAAATCCGTAGGAAATACTGAAAATCCGTAGATTTCGAGCATCGATCCGTAGCTCCGTAGAAATGCTTAAAATCCGTAGAACTACGGAAAAATCCGTAGATCTGGCAAGGCTGGTCCTAAGTCTTAGCCGTCACTTCAGAGAGTGACACATAGCAAAGGAAAAAAACGAGAAACAAGAGAGATCAATAGGAGGCAAGAACACATTTGAGATATATACACTCAGAAAAATACTATTATATATACCATAAGATTCTCTTATGAAGTGGCGCCATAAGAGAAATCTATGAAATTCATAAGATTGTCTTATGAAGCGATTGAATTCTTCAGATGAACACCTGCTTCAATGAGAGATTGTTGCTTTTCATAAGAGGGTCTTACGGAAACAGAAAATTTTACCTTTGATGAGAAAATATCAAGATAATTGATGTTAAAAATGTTCAGTTTATTTTCTGGGTAATTTGTTATTTGTTTACAATTACTTCAGCATCACCATAAGCAGCACATCAAGGCACGGTTCCAACTGTCATTCTGCCGAACCCGGTCATTAAACTTATCCTTTCCGCCGGTCAACATGCTGAAAACAAACATAAATATATGTGTTTTAGTTAACAAATAATTTTAACGTTCACAAAAAATAAACTTACCATGGAGAATAACAAAATCACTTTCAACTTTGAGGAAAACTAGTGCTTGGTACGACGATGAGAAAATGACTGATGGAATGAATGTGTTCATTATTTTTTCACAATGCCGCTTCTTCTATTTTTCATAAGAACTTCGTATGAATATTGAAAGAATTTCATAAGACTCTGAAAAATTAGTTTGGACGCAAAAAAGCGGCTCATAAGATGAATCTTATGAAATTTGTAATAAGATTTACTCTGAGCGTATACATATATGTGTATGGAGTGTATCGATGGAAGGTTCAGGGTTCAGTAGTTGACCGATAGAGCTCGACTTGTACACTCGTGTCGGTCGATTCCATCACTTGGTCAAACGCGCCGTTGTACTGAAGCGGAGATTGCAGGTTTTCGAGAAATTCATGACATTTATGGCTTATGTTCTTGCTTTTCTTTAACCTTCATGTTTCTCTTAAATGTTCCATGCCCTGGAAATCTGCAATCTGTGGGCAGAAAGGTTTTCGATGCCAGGCGAGCCTCTCGTATCTGTGTGTATCATGTCGTCACTGTTGGGAAACATCCGAGTCGTAGCATTCAAAGTCCCGAATGTGTGTCGTAATAGGCGCGAGTTCTGGACAAGCTGGTCTCGATCTTGCACGAGACGGGCAGAAAAAGCCGCGGGCCAAAAACCCTAGGGTCGCCAGCCAAAGGGATACAAGAAGATCGGACAACGGTCGGAGTAGGCTGATCCCATCGACGGGGGACTTTCGAATAGAGTGCGTCCAACACCACGGTTTGAAACTACAATGATTACAATGATAACAACATTTTCTGCGTATCGGATGCCGTGAATACGCCGCGTTCGTACGTAGGATTCTACACCTTCGGGGATTATCTAAGTAGTGCGGTTCCAAACGATCGATGCAGTGGGGATAAGATTTTACCTTCTTCGCAGTGGAATCGTTGAGAAAGGATTATACCAACAGGTAAAGTGGCTCTCGACGCCGGGTGAGCCATTCGAGTCAGAGTAGGATGACTTCTTCATCGGGAATCATCCGAGTAGTTGCGTTAAGCCCCGCGCGTGTGCTGTGACAGGCGTGAGTCCAGGATAAGCTGCTCTCGATCGGCAAACGGGCATAAAGGTGGCAAACCTCGAATCCTGTAGATAAGAGGTCAGGCTCCGAGTCGTTAGAGGAGAGGTCAGGCCTCGTGTCTTCAGGAGGAGAGGTTTGTGTGGTCATCCCCGAGTCTTTACGAAAAGATGTAGGATCTCGAGTCGCAAGAGGAGAGAGATCAGGCCTTTAATCAACAAGAGGAAGGGTATAAGTGGTTACCTCGAGTCATTACGAGGAGAGGTCAGATTTCAAGTCGTTAGAGGAGAGATCGGGCCTTGAGTCGAGCAGAGGAGAGGTATGCGTACGTCAACCTCGAGTTGATGCAAGGAGGGGTCGGATCTCGAGTCGTAAGAGGAGAGATCAGGCCTCGAGTCGCGAAGAGAAGAGGTTTATGTGGGAACTTCGAGTCATCGCGAGGAGATCTCGGTTCTCAAGTCGTTAGAGGAGATTTCAGACTTCAAGTCGTGATGAGGAGAGGTTTTACTGGAAGTGGTCTCGACTCGACTATGAGTATTGCCTTGAAACGTACTACCGCGAATAGACCTCCCACTATTGAAGGATGGGTGATTTTAAAGACATACACCATCTTAGCCGATCTAGGCTTTACAGACTGAATCAATGACGTGGACAACTTAAGATTAACCAGCGATTACCGTCTTACCACGCTAACCACTCGACCACCTATACGTACAACAATTCGAGGTGAGAACTAGGTATGCGGCGCCAGGTGGAGTTTAGGGAGTAGGAGGTATACACGGAGTATATCTCATGAGTCTTCCCATTGTACCCATGGACCCAGAGTAGCAAACTGGGGGGACGCGGTGGCTCGCGGTGCCTTGGAATACAATCCGTAAACCGACATTTACCACCTGTAGTTACTAAAAAAAGAAGCTTCCAATCAAGCTGAATCGGTAAATTTGTTCGCGGACCTTTTTCAAAATGTGTATTGTTTTTCCGGTATTGATACAAACTGCAACTACCTCGTATCGTTGCAATCTTATGATATAAATTTTCCTTTACTGTGCTCCACCGAACAGGATATTTACGAAAAGTTGTCCACAGTCGATCCTTCTACTCCTAGGTCTAAAGGTTCAGGCCCAGATAGAGTTAGAGTTAGTAAGTTCACTGAATAATAGTATGGAGAAAGGTTGCCAGGTGGCTTCAGTTTATATTGACTGTGCCCAAGCTTTCGATCGTTTTCGGCTCGGACTCTCGAGTGGATTGCATCATACCTAACAGACTAGGCTTTCACCAGAATATCAAACACGCGCTCACGAATATTCGCCATACCAACTGGTGTTCCTCAAGGCAGTCACTTCGGACCCCTGCTGTTTATAATCTTTTGGAATGACCTGTGCTCAACACTTCAGTCCAATACATTCCTTCGCCGATATGAAGATTTTCCGAAAGATTCATAACACCGTTGACTATCTGGCACTTCAAGCTAACAGCTCTAGACTATATGGGTGGTGCCGCTTAAACGGAATGCTAGCTTTGCTGATCTCGGATTTCTGCGTCGGAACAGCTCGGGTTTTGATGACGTTTACGCATTCAAAGCCATCTACTGTGCTTCAGTATGTAGCATCATGGAGAACGCCGTCCAGATGCGGTCTCCCACTCAGAGCATACAATGCCACCGTCTTGAACGAATTCAACGATGTTTCTTAAGATACGCTCTACGGCATCTTCACTGGAATGACCCGATCCAACTTCTGCTGTATGAGGAAAGGTGTGCTCTGATATGCCTGACCTCACTTGAAAAGCGTCGCAGCGAACTGCAGCAAGGTTTTATATTTGACACATTGACCAATCGTATTGACTGTGCTTACATTCTACAATGTGTTAATATTTATTTACCAACCAGAACACTTCGGCAACGTCAGTTCCTCTCGATATCTCACCATCGTACTTATTACGCCCAAAATCACCCTATTGACAAGTATTGTGAACGTTTCAATTCAGTGTATCATTTGTTTGTAATATGTGTAAACGTCGTTTTAGATGAGGTTCAAGCAGAATTTCGTAGTTTTCGTACTGTAAAAAAGCGAAGACGATCCTAAGTTTTTTTCAAATGGTGTATACAAACAAAGGAATCATGAATAAGAAGTGCGATACGCATTAAATTGCCTTTCAAGAAAAATATCGCCACTTGTCTGTGAACATATATATCATGCTACACTTATGAGATACTTAATTTTAATAATGGAAATAACCGTTCGCATAATATCGGAAACCTTAAACGAATGAATTAATTCATCCAAACAGACGAACGTTTTGTTTGATTGAACAATCCAATTAACGGTAGCAGTCTCATGGTTCATTATGTATGTAGCTACCTAATGTTCTTTTTTCCTATTAGCAACGTTTACAATGGGTTAATAATAATATCTCCTCGTTGGATGCCAGTCGAGTGCGAAAAACCGATATGATGAACTTTTTCTTTATTGCACACGCACGTCTCGGCTTGCGGCTGATGGGACGTGTGAACGCATATTTAAGCATTTTTTTTCTTCTTTTTTCATTCTTTTCCTTTCGTCGTTGCTATCGTTGAACTCATTAACGTATCAGAAACTGTTATCGGAAGCAACAATGTTGTATTTTTTCTCTCTTTTTTTAACACTTTAGCAGCAGATAAAGATTGATTGAGAAATTGTTAGATTGTTTTATTACTATGCTGATAAAGTGGAAAAGTGTATCACAATTTTCACAAATTTCAACATATATTTATTAACAAAAATATCAAGAAACTCTAGAATAAGTTGGAAAAAATTTAACTTAATGGGTTGGGCCAGAGTTCAGTGACCTTTTTTTTGGCATCAGGCACTTCTGTCAAACTTGTTGCTTGTCGCATTAAGTATAGTATATGCATAACACACATCATTTCGAGAGAATGGGTGTTGATTTTCTCTGATGTCACTCGTGGGCTGAAATACGATAATCCATTGTTGGTTCAATTTGTATACAATCAGCGTCCTCTTGGTTGCGTTTTTTCCAACTTGAACTCATGCCGTTATTATCACGTTACTGAATCGTGCCGAGAAGAATTTGTTTGAATGTTTCATCTTTGTATTCTAATTTATTTTAAGAAAAATTTGTTACAAAAAAAAACATATCAGACTCGAATAAAAATTTTTTTTTTATCTAAAAAAATATAAGAATCCGTAGGTAAAACCAAAAAAAAATCCCAAACATCGACAGGATCTAGCCCGGGCTGAGTTTCGGTGTCAGATGAAACTGTTTTCGGAAGCATGGCAAGTGGAATGAATTGTAAACACACTGGCTATTTCGCGTGTTGCATCTAAATATACACATGTAGGTATATCTCTATAGGTATATTAAGGTATTCACAGCTGCTTTTTGAGCCACTCGGAAAGGGTGACACGCGGGTAGGCTACCGAAATTGATACTATTTTTGGAGATTTAACGTTTTCGGAAATATCTCTCAATTTAACACATTTTTTTTATATAAGTTTGAAGTCAGGAATCGTGACAGTAATTTGTGGAACCTTTTAATTTTTATGAGTATAAGAAGGAGGTTTCTTATTAATCTTATCAAAATTAATATGAATATTTCCTTATCGTCGATGTTTAGAAGGACATCGAATGAAATGGAAATTTCAACTTTTTTGGCCGATGGACCTGAATTAGGTTCGGCAATTCTTTTTCTTCCGGCTTTCGCGCCGACCGGTCACTTCCCCATGTTGGAAAGAAAAAAAAAGAGAAAAATAATATTATAAGAAAATGAAAATAATTTTAGCACTGAATTTCATGGATCTTCAGGCCATCGCTTCGCATTTTATTTGTCCAATATCTGTGAAATTTGTACTGTTAAATTTTGGTTGTAGGAAATCTTCATACAGCTTTCAAAGGGTAGATACATACGTACTTAGTTCTATTCAACACCTCTTGAATAGAATGAGCTAGAGTTTTAGTTTTTTTTCGTTCCAAAGTTTGTTGACCTGTGAACACCGGAACTGTTCTACCGTCCAGTAGCTACCTACTCATTAGTGACCCACATCCATCGATTATTGCCCGGTGCAAATCTCATCCATGCTAGGGTAGGTACTATGTAATTCGTGGTGAACTGAAAACAATTCATAAACATAAGCCACACCTGTTGAGGGGCAAACGGAATAAAAAAAAAAATCAAAACCCAAACTGTACTTAAACCTGCAATCAATTTACGGTGCCCGAAGCTAAAAACCTACTAGGCCTAGGAGGTAGACACAACGGACGGGTTTTTAATTGCAGATCTGCCTCACCTGTGCTGCCGACTAGCTACTTAGCACCAGTATAGTCGATACACATAACATAAGCGTTAGCCGGTATCAAAGTACCAACTCGCGGTGAACTCGCGTGACTCATTTGCAAACTGCACTGGGTCGTCCGTCTGCAGTTGCATTTGTAAGCGGCTTAGTTTTGAGTTACAACGAACGACCAACGGTATGTGACCAACTAAGTACATACTCGGACGCAATGGAAGAGGAAAATGACGGGGCGACGAGCTGGTCTACACACATTCATGACCAGGCGTGACCAAACAATGAGCCTCTGAAGTTTGCATGTGCGGAACTTATTACCGGCACAATGAACCGAAAACATGATATATGCAAGCTAAGTACATATGTGCTTACATAGCTGTGGAAATGATTTCGAAAAGGTTTCGAAAACACATAAACGAGATCGGAAAAGGTTTTTGAGTGCATCGGAACTCTTGAGCCCATGAATGTGTACCCGTTACAGTCCCTGTAGTGTCAATTTAACACTAAAACCAATATATTTTTCTTGTTTCCCATCCGATTTTTTACAAAATTTAAAGTTTTGAAAACATCAAATATGTTTCTCAGACAATATTTAGCTCCAACACTTCAGATTTCCGTTATTCAAAGTTTAAGAAATAAAAATCCGAAAAACATGCTTCGGAAAATGACTGTAGATCAGCTGCAGAATGTTAAAAAAAAATTCCCTAAGTTTTCAAGTAAGCTGAAGTTAGAAGCAATATGTTGCACATAAGGGTATACTTTTTTAAATGTTTTCAAGATCATGACCACAAAAAATATAAAAAAGTGAAGTGAAAACTGTACTTTTCAAACAATGAACCGAACATTTTCTTTGAATAATACCAAGTAAATTTTGAAAAAAAGTATTGGAAAGTTTACGTAATTTAGCACATTTAAGCATTTTTAGATTTTCAAAATACGAATTTTTTGACGAATTTTCAAAAGTTGGTTGTTTTCTGAATTTGCAATTTCTCAGATTTTCTAAGACTTAAATCAGATTAGAAGTTTTTTGTGGGCTTTCAGGGTGCGTCCATAAAAAAGTAGTGATTAAAAATTCACGAAGAAAAAAGACGACAATTGCTCCAACTATCTCAGCTGGTTATGCCGATCATTAAAGTGTAGTTGATTATTTTTGCATTCAACTATAAATATAATACATTCAGCGTCAAACTGCTGATTGACCTTACGCGATCAACCATGAATATAATAGATTCAACTGTAATGGTATAATTGATTCAACTGTAAATATGATAGATTCAACTGCATCTGTATGATTGATTTCAGCCATTCAACTATAAATATAATAGATTCAACTACAAACTGTTGATTGTCCTTGAGCAATCGACTATGAATATAATAGATTCAACTGTAATGGTATAATCGATTTAACTGTAAATATGATAAAGTCAACTACAAATATATGATTAATTTCAGACATTGAACTATAAACATAGTACATTCAATTATATTTTTATGATTGATTGTGTGATACATACACATCCAAACACTATATGTGGTGGTGATGGTGAACAGCAGCACCGAATTAAAATCAAAGACCAACAACTTCGATCTTCGGGGTCAACATCACCGGAAGATTAGTGTTGCTCGAGATCTCCCAGGATCAGGACGGCGATGGTACTTTACCTGTACAAAACGTCAACAACAGCAGCCGCAAACCCGGAACGCTGGCGTGGCAGAGTATACGAGTCTTGAAATTATTTTGCTTTTTTATGTTTATTGGTAAACAATTTTGATGAATGAACAATTGAATTTAAATTACAAAGAAACAGAACTGAAAAAGATTAACTTCAATAATAAAGGTACCGAAACCAATCAGAAAATTTTAATTTTATTAAATATATTAATAGTAGACTGCAAAAATTAAACCATATAATTATAGTTGAATCTACTAGTACCTACCAGTATAGTTGAATTTACTATATTTATTGTTCAATGCACACCATAAATCTTCAATAATAGTTGAATCTATTATATGTATAGTTGAATGCATAAAATCAATCATAGAACTATAGTTGAATCTATTATTTGTATAGTTGTATATATATTTTGCTTGTAAGTGGCTAATCATTGATTTTAAGTGTTCATTCAAAAGAGGGAAGCGCTCGATTGTTTGATTTTTAAGCCACATCTCGTATTCGGATTATCAAAATTAACAAAATACCCAGATACTCAACAAATGTGATCCTATAATGTAGTTTAAACTTAAAACTGGATAACGTTGGAAAGCAGCTTCAGTGTGTAAAAGATAAATGAACGAAAATTGAGGACTCCAGCGGACATGTATCTGTGTAATTGAACATATTTATTTTAACATGAAACATTAATCTCGAGTTTATTTTCGAAGTAGAAGTTTAATACCTAATGTTGCTTTGAATTTATCACTTTTCAAAAAAGATACCTTTAATTTTTATTTAAATGTAAGCAACGTTGACATATTATTTACAATTTTATATTAGACTAGCTGAACCAGTGTGCTTTGCTACACCTTCTAAAAATCTAGAAATTGTGTTAAAATATGTTCATAATACTTTTTTTCGATACCTTTAAAATAAGAGCTTTCACATCAAACTATTATTTGAATACAAAGAAGATTAGATTCTCTAAATTATTTTTTCTCTTGTTCTGAAATTGTTTTCCAATAAGGATTTGATATTAAGAACTCGTTTTTATTTTCCTTTCTCCCCTGCAATGTGGGGAGGGTTCACGATATGTCATATCTAATAACATTTTTTGTAATCAAATAACACCACAATTCACATATGGCTCCAATTGCTTAAAAAGTTTTCGAGCTATACATACTTTTCTTCTTCCCGTTTCACCTCTGGAAGAAGGATAGGTCTTGAATCTTAAAATAACACCTCTCATGTTAAAATATGTTTTCTTTAGCTTAAACAGTTTTAAAAATTATGCGATAAAACCACCCCCATTACTGGCTTTGTACTGTATGGAAACTCGCCTTAAAAAAAAAAAATAGAAACATTTTTCGAACTCGAATTGTGTGGAGCTCCTTTTCCCCTCTCTGGAAGGTGAAAAGGGTTTTTTTTCAATAACCATAGAACCATTTCAAGTACCTTTATACTCTCCCCTGTAAAATGTGGTAAAAATTATTTGTAAGTTCTTGAATTTATCAAAACAAACGTATGACACCTCACTACTCTTTCATGTCCCGTGAGGGGAACCAAATCATCTAAGAAATATTTCTTGTATTTAAATACTCTTCCACTCCGCTTTCAATAGTTTCTTCAGATTAACCCCAGATGCCTTCCCTCTGTAATATATGATTATTTATACAACAAATCACATCTTACCTGTCGGCAACTTTCGGAATTCGAACCCAAAAATTTTTCTTGCCGATACCGGAAATCGAACCCAGTACGCCTGGGTTACAAGACTCGCACCAGCTTATTCACTAGACCACATCAGCGCTCAATCATATAATCATCTCTCGTACCCAAAACCACCCATGTCAAATTTGGTTCCATTTGCTTGAATATGCAAATTCTGCTGGGAGGACGCTCCTCCTCGTGTATCTCTTCACTGGAAAGAGGGATGAGTTTCAAACCATCATTAAAATATTCTTCCCTCCCATACACCCTCGCATGCCAAATTTGGTTCCCATTGCTTGATTAGTTCTCAAATTGTATGAGAGCCCCCATCCTCGCTTCCTATTTCTCCATTGGAAGGAGAGAGGGGTACCGAACCATTTGAGGAACATTTTTCGTAACCAAAAACCCTTCCATACCAAATTTGGTTCCATTTGCATGATCGGTTTTCGAGTTATTCAAACCTTTGTCTTTTGTTTGGAAGAGGGAGGGGTCTCAAACCATAATAAGAACCTTTCCCGGCCTCCAATACCCCCACCTAGCAAGTTTCATACAAATCGTTTTAGTGGTTTTCGGAACTATAGGGAACAGACAGACAGAAATCCGTTTTATTTATAGACATTCATTCAATATTCAAAAATATTTATGGAGTAAGTATGTCCACGTGGACATGACTCAAACACCTACCCCTTCTACGTATACAGGCGTGGATATTTTCAACCCCTCCCCCTTAAGTTCTCGGAGCGAGTAAGTAAAGAGGAACTTCAAGATTTGCAACGTGTGGTTTAACTGAGCGGCTATTTTGAGTAAGAGAGCGTCACACGTCTTTGATGTGACGGGGCCTGCCAGAAAACACACCCGTCACCCGAATATGGGTCCCATGGCGACGAAGGTGTTAAAGATTTCAAGAATTCATGGAGGGTCCCCGAAGAAATTGTTTTATTTGGATGCCCCCGAATAAAGTTACAAGCCGCCAAACTTAAAATAGTGTCATACTGACACTCAACAGCGGATAAGGGTTAAATCTCGGAAGGTACTTTTCCTACTCCTTGGAAAATCGCATCAATCTCACCGATTCATAAGTCAGGAAATGCTCATCGTGTGGAGAATTACAGGCCAATATCGATTCTTTGCTGCTTTTCTAAAGTGCTAGAAGTCCTGATATACTAGAAAATCTATTCAGCAGCCATTCCAGTACTCACCGATGTCCAGCACGGGTTCATCAAGAAACGATCAACCTTGACAAACCGAATGATCTATGCCAGCGATTTGCATTCTGCAACAGGTAAAAAACTGCAAGTGGATTCGATTTACGTAGATTTCGCCAAGGCCTTTGACAAAGTACCTCACATAATCGTAAGATAAAAACTGGATCGATATGGATTTCCCGAGTGGGCAACTAAATGGCTGTATTCGTATCTGCTGAACCGTCAAGGCTTCATAAACATTGTGGGACTCATTCCTCCGTGTTCGAAATGCTGTCGGGTGTTCCGCAGGGTAGTCATCTTGGACCGCTTATCTTCGTGATTTTTATTAATGACCTGGCTTCATTCCTTCAGTCGCCGAAACTGCTGTTCGCAGATGATCTTAAAATCTACCGGACCATTGATTCGATATTGGATTGTGTTGCGCTTCAGGAGGACGTCGATCGATTATTAGTATGGTGTGGATTACACGGTATGGAAGTTAACGCCGAAAAATGTAAGTGTATAAGCTTTTTTAGAACCAGAGCCTCTGTTGTCTACGACTACGGTTTGAGTGACACCTCTCTCGAGAGAGTAACCTTTATTAAAGACCTCGGAATAACGTTTGACGAAAAGCTTTGCTCCGTTTCCTGCGTCGGAATACACTCAGCTTTGAGGACCCTTATGCTCTGAAAACAATTTTCTGCTCATTGGTACGCAGCGTTCTGGAATACGCGGTACCAGTCTGGGCACCCTACCACTCTGTCCACAGCAAAAGACTCGAAATGATCCAGAAAAAAATTCCTCCGCTACGCACTGCGACGATTGCCATGGCAAGATCCCGTACGGTTACCACCCTATTCTGAGAGGTGTGCCTTGCTATCAATGACGTCTCTGAGCCAAAGAAGAACTTTTCTACAACGCACCTTCGTCCACGATATCTTGACAAATGCCGTTGACTGCCCGCAATTGCTCCAGAGATTGAACATGTACGTTCCAGCACGCCGACTGCGTAATCAAACCATGTTTTGGCTGCGAAGAAGCAGGACAGTCTTCGGACAGAATCACCCCCTCTTTCGATGTTGTGAAGTTTTCAATGTTTCTCACTTGTTTGACTATCATGTTACTAAATCTAAGTTTAAATGTACAATCCGTGACGTCACATAACTTAATTGCTATGTAATTTAGTTATAAGCTAATCTTAAGCAATCAGTCTGTATGACAATAGTCAAAGACTTCAGAAATAAATAAATAATGCCCTTATCGTCCTGAAATAAGTGTAGTTTCGAAGTAATATATGACGACCTGTTTTGCTGCCCTGTACAAAAATAATTTGCAACAATTGACATAATGAGGTTTTTGACGTTCCTAAGAGGACACTGAAGATAAGGCATTGGAAAATCTAGAAAATGTATGCTATACAATATTTAGTGCGGAGCTTCAGAGGCTGACGCAATTTGATTTGTACATTGCACTAGTCCTTTTAGAAATGAGGTCTTTGCTGATTTTCAATGGCCTTGTCATATATTTAGTAGACTACATCAACTATATGTTGTAGTCCAATGCACAAAAAACCTTTCTAAATTGAATCTAGTGATTCGAAAATTCTAAACTGAAATTATATTCGGCAAATCAGTCCAGTTTCTTATAAAATTTATTTTAATCCTACGTTTCGGTGTCGTATAACACCTTCATCAGGGATCCTACAATTTGTGTGGTTTAAAAAGTGTAATGATTTGTGTTTTAAAAGCTTATACTTAGTCCTACTTACAAAATGGTCAATCTTATTGTGCTTTAGTAAAAGCGTATTGTCCGGTCTATTTTTTGTTGGATTCCACTGTAAATATATATAATTTTGTGATTTTGTTGTTCAAAGTGTTATAAAATCTATCTTACGTAGTTAAATTTAAAATTTCAAATTTTCTACACACAAAACACTTATCAGTACTTTTAGGCGGTATGATTGCTATAACATAGTTTCTTCTTGCGGTGTTTTATGACTATCGGTATTTTTGGCGTTTGTTTCTTTATGGCTATCGGTATTTTTGACATATGGTTTTTTATAATTGTGTTTGTGTAGTATATCTAATACTGAGGCAAAGATAGTGTTGAGATTGTTTACATCTGTGCGTTGGTTGACTGTATTGTTGGTGTTAAATATGTGACACATCTCTAGAAAGTTTAGAGTGTGTTTGTTGAAACTACTATCCAGTACGATAGTTTTTTCAAGGTTGAATGTGTGCCCTGTCTCTAAAATGTGTTCGATGAGAGCTGTATTGTCTTTCTCTTTCTGTCTATTGGTTGCTGTGGTGTTGTTTACATTTCTGTCCTGTTTTGTTGCTAGTACTTTCATGTTGCTGCGATGTCCTGAGAGTCGTTGGTCAAGCGTAATTTAACTACGTAAGATAGATTTTATAACACTTTGAACAACAAAATCACAAAATTATATATATTTACAGTGGAATCCAACAAAAAATAGACCGGACAATACGCTTTTACTAAAGCACAATAAGATTGACCATTTTGTAAGTAGGACTAAGTATAAGCTTTTAAAACACAAATCATTACACTTTTTAAACCACACAAATTGTAGGATCCCTGATGAAGGTGTTATACGACACCGAAACGTAGGATTAAAATAAATTTTATAAGAAACTGGACTGATTTGCCGAATATAATTTCATCAAAACATACAGTCGAAAACTCAACATCAACATCTAAACATAATGGCCGACCACATACCTCACTTTTATGCCCAAATAAAGGAATTGTTTGGTGCATCAGAAGTGAAAAATATGAAACATTACTCCCAGCTCAACAAAAAGTTAGGAAACATGTTAAGCAGAAAAACTTTTCTAATACAATGCCGGAAAAGAGGAATATTTCCTCGCCACATTACCAATTCATTCAAATGTGTTCATGAAATGCTTGCACAAAACGGTCCATACATCAACAAAATCAACAGAATTATACAACACTTCAAAAGAAGCATTTTAAATATTGAAATCAAACAAACCTTTTATACAATATCGGAAATTACAAAGAAAATACAGAATATCAAATTCTTAACAACAGACGAAACCCTGTCTCAGTCGTTTATGAATACACAGAACACAGCCTTCCGTAACAACTTAAATCGTAAAAATAAGAAAACAGAACGAAAACTTCAACTTATTCTTGATGAAACAAAAAATCATGAATTGAAGCTCAATTTCAATGAAAAAGCAATTCTCAATAAAACAGAGATTGACATCCCTGGCGAAGTCATTACTCTTCTCAGTTTGGGGCCAAAATTTGCGCTTCCGCCTAACGGAATGAATGATATCCCGTTCTATCACATTCTTGCAGATTTAGAAGGGATCATCACAACGAACAAAGACGAAAGAATACAAAATACTAACAGATGTAAAACTGTTAACATCATAGAAAATTATTTACACGGTTTTAACCAACAAACACGATCCATTGATCCAACCAACAAATTCTTTCAACAAGCAAAACGTGCCACAAAGTCTTTTTTGAAAAATCAACCAGAAGTGTGCGTCCTTTCAGCCGACAAAGGTAACAGAACGGTGATAATGAACACCAAAGATTACCATCAAAAGATGTCCACACTCGTTAACGATGGTAACACCTACCGACTAATGAAAAGAGACCCCACAGGAAGTTTTCAAACCAAGAATAACAATTTTGTTAAAAGACTTCTGGACCTCAAACTGATTGATAAATTTACGGGAAAAAGGCTAACTGTGTACAACGCCACCTGTCCCAGAATCTACGGGCAACCGAAAGCGCATAAAGCCGAATTGCCTCTTCGACCAGTAGTGCCTAATGTTACCGCTCCAACATACCACTTGGCTAAATATTTTAGTGAAATCTTGCAAAAATCGATACTGAGCCCATACAGCTGCAAGAACTCGTTCGATTTTTGTGAAGAAGTCAACGGTCTCACATTACCAAAAGACTACATTATGATATCTCTGGACGTTGTTTCACTCTTTACCAACGTCCCCCGAAGATTAGTCACAAGCAACATAATTCAACATTGGTCCGAAATAGATACGAATATCAACCTCGATTTATTCCTGGAAATCATTGAGTTCTTAATGGACGCAGCATATTTCCAATATGGTAACAAATATTTCATTCAGGAATATGGCACTGCTATGGGCAGCCCTATTAGCCCAATATTGTCCGAATTGGTTCTCGATACCATCATCGCAAAGGCGCTTAAAAATCTACCATTTCCTGTTCCGATCATACGCAAATACGTCGATGACTTATTCATGGCCATACCGCAAAACAGTTGTGAAGAAGTCCTACATATTTTCAATTCACAAGAAGAACGACTGCAATTTACAATAGAAATCGAACATGAAAACCGCCTCCCATACTTGGATATGGTCGTAGTGCGTGGTACAAATCAAAAACTTAAAACAGAATGGTTCATAAAGCCCATAGCTTCCGGACGAATGCTAAACTGGCACTCCTGCCACCAACTTAAGCATAAGCTCAACGTCGCCAATAACTTCATCGAACGAATAGCTTTCCTATCTAGGAACGATGAAAATCAAGATATTTTCCAAATAATACGGAAATATCTCACTCAAAACAACTACCCTACAAAACTGATCAACAGAATGATAAACACAAACAAGAAAATACAGCAACGAAAATCACAGCAACTAACCAACGAACCAAACATCAACCATCATCTCCTGCTCACCGACCACATCAATCCAAACTCCAATAAATCACCAACCAGCTCAACCATCAACCTCGATCAATCATCCAAACCACACAATAACACCGGCCAGAACCAATCATCCACCAACAATTCAGCACTTCATCAGCCAGATTCCATTCAAACTCCGATCATCACAACACTACACCACAATCCACTAGCAGATTCAGCATCCGATCCAGAAACCAGCCATTCCGATATCCCGAAAGCCATCCATCCACCTGAAAATAAAGAATCATCCGACAACATATCCAGCACAGAAATAGTTTATCGTTCGGTGCCCTATATTCCACTGCTCACCGAACGACTCATCCAATGTCTAGCCACCGACTACCCCAACGTCAGAATCGCCAGCAGGAGAAACCTAACAGTAGAAGATCTACACACACGTGTGAAAGACCCAAAGAGGATCGGAGAGAAATCCAATGTTGTTTACCAGATCCCATGTGAAGAGCCCTGTCCATGCGTATACATTGGACTCACCAAGAATACGCTTGACCAACGACTCTCAGGACATCGCAGCAACATGAAAGTACTAGCAACAAAACAGGACAGAAATGTAAACAACACCACAGCAACCAATAGACAGAAAGAGAAAGACAATACAGCTCTCATCGAACACATTTTAGAGACAGGGCACACATTCAACCTTGAAAAAACTATCGTACTGGATAGTAGTTTCAACAAACACACTCTAAACTTTCTAGAGATGTGTCACATATTTAACACCAACAATACAGTCAACCAACGCACAGATGTAAACAATCTCAACACTATCTTTGCCTCAGTATTAGATATACTACACAAACACAATTATAAAAAACCATATGTCAAAAATACCGATAGCCATAAAGAAACAAACGCCAAAAATACCGATAGTCATAAAACACCGCAAGAAGAAACTATGTTATAGCAATCATACCGCCTAAAAGTACTGATAAGTGTTTTGTGTGTAGAAAATTTGAAATTTTAAATTTAACTACGTAAGATAGATTTTATAACACTTTGAACAACAAAATCACAAAATTATATATATTTACAGTGGAATCCAACAAAAAATAGACCGGACAATACGCTTTTACTAAAGCACAATAAGATTGACCATTTTGTAAGTAGGACTAAGTATAAGCTTTTAAAACACAAATCATTACACTTTTTAAACCACACAAATTGTAAGATCCCTGATGAAGGTGTTATACGACACCGAAACGTAGGATTAAAATAAATTTTATAAGAAACTGGACTGATTTGCCGAATATAATTTCATCAAAACATACAGTCGAAAACTCAACATCAACATTCTAAACTGATTGTAATAAAAATAAGAAATAAATTTATAAACTGGTCTAGAATCTAGGCATACAATGTTTATACTCCCTGGTCCAGCCAATTTACAGTTTAAACAGGGAAGTAATAAAACAATCAAGGCATTTCGGTTCAGCAAAATCAACTAGCAATTATTGTCCATCGCCCTTCACACAAGTGTGATCATGAATGGAGCACGAAGAAAAACAAACTCCAGCCGTTGAGATCAAATCAAATCGAAACGGCCGGCGGACCCAAAGTCATTAAAAAGGGCTTAGCATACAAATGATTCCTTCCCATTTGGTTAGGGGGGAAGTTCTTCGGGTTTGTTTTTTCCCCCAATTATGCTAAGAATCTACCTTGACTTATTAGATCCGTAATCATCTACATAGATGAAAAAGACCCAGGCACAGCCCCCCCTTCGAAGAATAATCTGTGATAATTTTCAATCTAGCTGCGTGAGCTGTCTTTAGCTCTATTGAGTGATCATGATTTATGTAGTACCCCTTGGAGCCGCAAAATGACCGTACTTCCTGGAAATGTTTGTTTTCTTTACATTTGTAAACGAGAATAAAAAATCGGTACCTTTATGTAAAGTGTGACTGAAACAGCTACAGGAACTGGTTGAAGTTTCATGAGAGTCTTAAAGCGGGTTGATTTTTGGTTCGCGATATGGAGTTGATTTTTTTCTCGCGGCCCGCGTCGCCTTCTGGAGAACACAAAATTATTTAAATGGTGATCCCTTGTGCTAGAAGATTCGGCAATGGCGTTGCTTTTTGCTTGAAGACAGGTCACCGTTTGGAAATGGCCGTGAATGTTTCGGCGCCGCGATCGATCTCGAAGATAGCGAAGGTGTGGGTGTTAAGTTCATGTTTGGAGCCAATCAGCTTAAATACACCAAAGCTTGATAAAGATGTTTTTAAATAGATTGGTCTTTTCCCAAATTAAAATTGATGGGATTGTTCTAACTGTTCAAACTTGTTGTTAAGCTTCATGTTGAAGGTAATTCTCATAATTTGAATTTAATAATTTTGCTTCTAAAAAAAATGGTTTGTGATCGAGTAATCTTAAAAGATATGTATCCTTATGAGGTTGCGAAAGTTATATGCTGATTCATAAGAATTCTTATCTGAAATTTATATATTCAGATTTTGAATTATATTCAGAAATTAAAATTATATACTCAACCAGAGTCAGTTTGGAAAAATAAACCTGGTGAAAGTAAAAAATATAGCGTAACTTGGAGGTTGGTAGGTTGAAGGAGCCATCCTATGGAAAAAATAAGAGGGATCTTCAATACAATAAATAAACCTATTGAATGAAAAAGCCCCTTTTTGATGCGGGATGAGTATTTAAATACAGACATATTTGTACATAATCCAAAAGTGTGCCAAACTTTATGAAGACACTAAGACATTGGTTTTTTTTAATGATATGTATGTTACATTTATTGAATATGAGAGTCGTCATTCGTGAAAATGGGAAGCGTCTATCGATACAATATAAATATCATAAAATTTTTTGAAATTTATTTGTCAATTTAATAAATTATCTCATTATATCAAAACACTTATGTTTATAAACTTTCAACCCAAATCCTTCAAGGATTGTTAAAGTTTTGTCAATTTTTGGTAATTCTGTATGGGAGCCCCCCTTTTCTGGATTTGGAAGGAATTGAAGGTACTACACACCCAATTTCACGTTGATCGATTCAGTACTTTCCGAAAATTGTTCGAATTGTGTTAAATCTTTTTTTGATTTTGTATGGGAGCCCTCTCTTTTTGAATTCTGAGAGGTTTTAAAGTATTATAGAAACCATTGCCGGTCTTGAAAGCGGCTATACACTAACTTTCACATCAATTGGTTCAGTAGTTACCGAAAATTGATCAATACGTGTCAAGTTTTGTATGGGAGCCCCGTCTTTTTGGATTTGGAGATTCAAGAAAGTATTTTAGAAACCATTCCCGGTCCTATAAACGGCAAACACCAAATTTCACGTTGACCGGTTCAGCAGTTTCCGAAAATTGTTCGAACTGTGTCGTATTTTTGTTAATTTTGTATGGAAGCCTCCCTCCCCTCTCATTTAAGTCGAAGCGGTTTGAAAGTATTTTAGAAACCATTTTCGACACAAAAATCTTTTACATACACCAATTTCACATTGATCGGTTGTTTTCTTCGGAAATCTAGATTTTAATTTTTAAAACTTCATTCACAGGATTTTAACGATGAAATTTATAATTATTATGATAATTTTGTTTAATAAAAGAACTTGTATTTAATCGTAAGGAGATAGACTGCTGGAAATATATTCATTTGTTTGCAGTTTAACATTATTTATATTGCAGAATCTTTCAAAAATATCGAGTAAAAATCTTAAATTTTATCCTTAATTTACCAATGAAGAAAATAAATGTTATTTGAAACGTAAACTTAATTTCTTACTTTTATTTCTGAATATTGATAAGTTTTCATCAACGATTCAAATGGTTATGATTGTGGTTAAAAAGTATTAGCTTATCACTTGCTAATCACTAAACGTACCGGAGGCGATCAAATGACGGTTTTTGAACTTTAAATGATGATTACGCCTAATAAAATTTAACTTCAGTTTATAGTTTTGGAAAGTTTTACATGTGACTCAAATTGGATTCTCAGACAAAATTGAGCTACAATTATTTTTCTCGAAGTTATTGAAAGTTGAAGAGAAAAAAATCGAAAAAACACCCTCAGGAAGAAGGCTATAAATCAATTAAGTGCTCGGTTGAAAATTTAACTTACTACATACGAAATCTGAAGTTAGAAGCTATATGTTCCACGAATAGAAAATTGTTTAATTTTTTTTAAGATGATGACCATGAAAAATGTTAAAAAGTGGTGTAAAAGTCGTACTTTTTAATCAATAATTTTGGACGATCTTTTAAAGGTAGCTATTTTTCGAACTTTCTATCAATCTGCCTTTTCTGAGACTATTCCAACACCTGGATTCGGCTTTTCACTAGATTTTGAGTATGTTAACGCAAGGTTTTCAAAATCACGGCGTGTTGCGCAGAAGGACTTAAAAAATTAAAAAAAATACATTAACGCTATTTTTGCATGGGCAGAAAGTAGAGCTTTTGTCGGTTCATTTCCACCAAAAATTAAAACATTTGGTCAGTGACCCCCATACAATTTTTTTTTTGAAAATTTTCTATTCGAAATCTTTAAAAAATATTCATAGACTCCAAGTGTTTTTTAATTTCAGAGGTGCTTATTCTCATAATTCTAACTTTCAATACTTTTAAATTAAACTGAAGCTGGAAATCATACAAACAACTTTGAAAAATTTTCAATATTATTTTAAACTAGTTACAAGTTACAGAGCTATTAAAAAGAAGAAAATAACATTAACAAAATTCTTCTATTCCTAAAATTTAAAAATCAGCTGGCAAATCCAGCAGTCTGAGAGGGTAAAATTATCTGAAATTATTAGAATTATCTGAACTATTTTGAATTCATTTGAATCTTTATGTATTATGATTGCGGAAACACTGGAGGGTTTTTTTTTTATTAAAAAAGCTCAATGATTTAGAAAATCAGTTAATACTAGGAACCGGTATAACTTTCTTGTAATAACACTTATGGTGCATTCTTATTGATGCAATTTGGAGTAGAAACATTTGTCTTAATTTAAGCTTTTAAAAAAATTAAGAAAATCAATATTCAAAAGTAAAAGATCTGTTAAAAAGAATTTTCAAAAATAATTCACTTTTTATACTTCTCCTGAGTCAAATGTTTCAAAATCCCATTCGCACTTCAAACTCAATGCAAGTCACAACAGCAGTTTTATCTTTCATAAATTTTGCATGTAACTTTCTTTGATGATCACTATAAGCCTGGAGTGTTTTATAAATCTTTTTTTTTTTCTATTTTTAAGCCAAATTTTGGTAACCCTCCTGTACACTATGATTCTCCAATTTTCTTCAAAAAGCAAGCACTACTTTTAAGGCTAAATAATCCTAGCTTCTACAGTTTTTAACTCACTATATTATTATTATAATCTCTTAAACTCTTGGTTTTAAATTAAAATTTAAAGTTTTTAAGATTTTTATCAAAATGGATAAAATTAGTCTAAAACTGTGATAAATTTGAAATTATTCAAAAGAAAGAAAAACATTTCTATCTTTTTGTTGATCTTAAATTTACTAAAATCAACAGTAGGTTTTGTTGGCAAGGGTAAAATGCAAATGATCGATAGCAAACTAGCCTAAAACGCGTTAGATTCATCATGTTTTGTTCTTCTCATACTTATTTTAGTCATTCTACTGAACACTGCTGTTCTTCTTTATTATTTATTAATTCTTTATTATTAATGTAACAGTAATAAAAATCATAATTTCTACAATTTACACCAGTTGTGGCAAAAACCTCTAGAAATCATAAGTTTGAATTAACCATAGATATCCATAAAAACAAAAAAAGGTAAGATGCAAAATCTGGTCAAAACCGTCGATGAAATTGAAACTTCTCCTGAAAAAATAGTTTTTTTTCATCTTTAATTCATTAATTCAAAAATATCAACAGTGTTTAAATTCTAACGTGAAAATGTAGTTCAGATGATTAATAGAAAATTTATTCATCTTCGATATGAGTAAAAGTAATTTCAAATTGATGTTATGTAGCCGAAGATTTACGGATTTCAGGGCAATTACTTTTACTTTTGACTAAATTTAATATTTTAAATTCTATTGAAAACTGATCTGCCGAGATTTGTTTGAACTGAAATTGAAAAGTACCATAAACGAGTGGGATCATCAAAAATTATCCCAAGCAACATTTCAGGTTTTATAACCGGCTATGAGAACAAATTTAAGTTTCAAAAATGGCCTGAGGAGTCTTATAAATCAACAGTGTTATTTGGAATATTTATTCTTAAATGCGTAGGTATTCATATGCATCTGACCATACAAATGTTGTGGAATTAATTCAAAAAACAAGTTTGAAAAAAAAAACATTTTCTTAATGTATATTTATTTCGGCAAATCAGTCCAATTGTGTTTAACAAACGAAATTTATTTTTAAACCGACGTTTCGATGTCGTATGACATCATCTTCAGGGGTTAAAAATTGTCGTCGTTAACCCCTGAAGATGATGTCATACGACATCGAAACGTCGGTTTAAAAATAAATTTCGTTTGTTAAACACAATTGGACTGATTTTCCGGAAATAAATATACATAACAAACATACAGTCGACATCTCGTAAAACCAAAATTTTCTTAATATTTCGTTGGAAACCAAACAAAGGATGTTGGACTGTTGTTGTTCATGTAACTTTAATTTTCATTAAACCAGAATTAGTTTTCCATAATAAACACTTATGAATGTGTAATTTACATTTGAATAACACCAATTATAACAAGGATATTCCAAATAATAAAAATCAAAAAAAAAAATCATATAAAATTAATTTTTTCATCCAAATCATTATTCTTTTTACTCGTTGAATTTTTTTTTATGTTTCAGAATGACAAAAACTTGATTGAAGAAGAAAAAAAATTTTTTTATAGAAAAACATTGCAATTCCATTGTACTGGAATAATTTTTCAGATTAAATTTTTTTTTTTTTTTGTTTCGATTATAGTCGTTTTACCATCTTTATGGCATTCGCGACTTTATCAACGTAACAGTTGGCGGATCGTTATTGAGAAACTATCCGGTACAACTGTGTTCGATGTTTACTCTTGGGCTCGAACTCGCGGACATCGGCTCAGGAGACAACAGACTTGCCAACTGAGCTATATCACAAGCCCAGATTAAAAATTCATAAATATAGACTATAAATCTTCAAAAAACCAAATCGTATGAGGACTTACCGACCAAATATTTTAATTTTGCGTGAAAATGACTCAGAAAAGGCTAAATTTCAATTTCTGAAAAAAATAGTGTTACTGCTTTTTTTTTTCTTTTAAACATCTTCTAGAAACACACCGTGAAATGTTTTTGCTTCATCTCGAAGTTAGACTAACTAGGCTTTAAATCCCATAAAGCTTAGCGTGTTGTTACATAAGCTTAAGGAAGATTGAGTTTTATTACCTGGCGATAATGTCTTTAGCCTCTCCACAATAAATTTTACATTTTTATAAAAAATTAAAGTAGATGGCTGTGAATTACTACAAAATGTCTTCAATAGTTGTTTTAAATGTTTTAGCATGTTCTTGGATGATGCGGTTAACTGTTCAAAAATTATCACATTACTCAAATAGAAATTTGTTTGTGGTTCTAGCAGTAAAATCATTACCATACAATAAAACTGGTAAACAACTTAAGCCACCCTTTCTTTGGTCGTGGTGTTTTGTTACCATCTCGATGAGATGTCACTGGTATGGTACGATGGCGATGTTTACATTGTTGTGAATAATATTTATTCGGTAAAAATCTGACAGGAAGTGCTGAATTGTTTTTGTAAAAAAAAAGTGGCGTCGTTTCTTTGTCTTTGGAAAGTGACATAGGGAGAAGTTCTGAAGAATAGCATTTCCGAATTTGTGATGTCGCTCAATAAGATGTGATATGGATAATTAGATCCAGAAGCACTTAAAGGCTATTACGAAGCTATTACTATGTCTTCATACTTTTAAGGTGCACACCTCTTATGAATGATACAGCTCATAATTTTATTTTTAAAAACTGAAACTCCTTATTTCAAAGATTCAATCAAGCCATCAAAAAGAAGAGGAGTCCTGTTCCTGAAAAGTTCATCGCCTCCAATTAGTCCTCGTAATCGCGACAATGTATAGGATGACGTTAAAAAATATCGCACATCTAAGACCACTAGCTGGCAACAGAAAGTAAGAAAAGTGAGTTCGAGTGATTCAATAGCTCAAATTAGCGAGATTACAACTTGACACACAACGCAACCCAGCACCTTAGTCAGCATGGCTACAACGACGGCTTACCCTTAGCATCTTTACAGCTTTCTCTCTGACAATTTAGCGATATACGTTGAAGAAAAAGAAATTGACGATGATGTGGTTGCTGGGTATCCGAAAGATTCGGTTTCAACGATAAACATCCTACCACCCTTCTTCCCTCAAAAGTATGCTCGTCTATATCCATTTAGGTTTACGCATCACCGGTTGTTTTTCACTTTTCTAGTTCTTCATTTTCCTGACCTAGGGTGTTGAAGTGCGGTGTGAAAAATGCCTTCGCTGAGGTTTTGTTTTTCTATCGAAGGTGACAGTGGGGTGTGTAATTTTCTTAGTTTAAGTTCTCTAAAGATGTTTTTTTTTTTAATTTTAAGTGACATGCATTTAAAATTTCACTTTTCATATTTCTGAACATCACGATTCACAAAATTAAAAATCATTCTGTTTTTTTTTTTCTAAATCAACGTATTGAGAAGCTAACCCTAACACGCCACACCTAATCTTCGTGAACTTTTGCGCGACTGATGGCAGTTTGATTCAAAGTTGAAAACAACTTGTAGGTATTTTTAGAACAACCGTGTCGATGTTCTGTTTTTTAATCTGTTTTTCCTCTCGATTTTAGCTGTTTTGAGGTTGGTTTGAGTCCATTGGGTTAGTGATACCATCGATTGACTGACTGACCGACCGGCCTAATGAATGATGATGTGGCACACACACCTTTCGAGTGAGTGTTGTGCACATTTCTTCCTGTCAACCTTTCGAGGTAGAGTGTACGGAAAGAGCAATTTCTTCTGAGCTGAGTCAACATATCGTCGTTTGAACAATTACAGCTACAAGAAAATCTAATTAAAGTTCATGTTTTCCAACTAAATTCATCCGTAAATCATAGTCCAAACGTATTTTGTGTGACCTTTTCGAAATTGAGTTATTGTTTTTCTTACCAAGCTAGGCGTGCCCACAACCCGGCTAGATCTATTTCCTTGGACTAGGCCTAAAAGATCAAAATATGCAAAAAAACAAATCAGCGACACTTTTGTATCGCTCCCGGGTTGTGCGCTTGGAAATGCCAGCAGCACCGAAACGCAAAGCGATTTGCAGCCTTTTCCAAACCCAAATAGGCAAGTAAACAAATTGAGCAATCAATCATCTCGCAACCAGCGAAGTAAACCAGCGAGATGCGATAAATCATAACGCACTCTCGCTCGCGAATGGCATGGCAGCAGCGCGCGGCGCGGTGAGGACTACCGAAATGCGAGCACTTGCCTAGCGCAATGTCTGGAAGGTAGTTTTAAGTGGTTTTAAGGTTTTGAAGCACTAGGTTTTCTCTTTTAAATCTTGTGTATTTTAGATGCTGACTGTTTGTATTCAAATATTCGTGTATGATATTTTACACCATTTGATTGTTCTTCCATTTTCACATATAAAGGGTGATACGGTCAAAATTTGGTCAAGGGAAAACGCGTGTAAATCGGTGAAATCGTTTATTTAAAAAATTAAATTAAATTTCTTTTTCAAGTTTAATTAGTATAAAATTCAGGAAACATATTCAGTTAGGCTTCCGTTTTTCCAAATCCGAATTGCCGGGCCTTATGCTTAACCCCTGCCATCAGATTTTGTACAGCCACCTTGTTCACCTTCTTCGCCACAGAAAGCCAGTTTGCCTTGAACTGCTGCTCGTCCTTACCAGTTTTTTGGTCTTCCTTAGGTTCCGCTTGACAATAGCATAGTATTTCTCAATTGGGCGGAGCTCTGGCGTGTTGGGAGGGTTCTTGTCCTTGGGAACCACCTGTACGTTTTTGGCGGCGTACCACTCCATGGAATTTTTACCGTAATGGCAAGATGCCAAATCCGGCCAAAACAGTACGGAACAACCGTGTTCCTTCAGGAGAGGCAGCAGACGTTTATTCAAACACTCTTTCACGTAAATTTCTTGGTTGACAGTCCCGGAAGCTATGAAAATGCTGCTTTTCAAGCCACAGGTAAAGATGATTTGCCAAACCAGATATTTCTTCGCAAACTTTGACAGTTTCATGTGCTTGAAAATATCTGCTACCTTTCCCCTTCCTTTTGCCGTATAAAACACCTGTCCCGTAAGCTGCTTGTAGTCGGCTTTGACGTAGGTTTCGTCGTCCATTACCACGCAGTCAAACTTCGTCAGCATCGTCGTGTACAGCCTCCGGGATCGCGCTTTGGCCGTCGTATTTAGTTTATCATCGCGATTTGGAGTCAATACCTTCTAGTAAGTCGATAATCCGGCTCGGCTTTAGGCTCGATGCACGGTTGTAGACGATACACCAAGCTTATTTGCGGCATCTCGGAGAGAGAGGTTAGTGTTTCGCTTGAAACTACCGGCAACTCTCTTTGTCGTCTCAGCGGCTTCCGGTTTTCGATTTCCCCCCGATCCAGACTTCCTGGCTGTCGACAAACGTTCCCAAAACACTTTAATTACATTTGTAACGGTTGATTTGGCAACTTTTAGCGATTTTGCCAGCTTTGCGTGCGAGTAGCTCGGATTTACGCGATGCGCGAGCACAATTTTGATACGCTGCTCTTCTTTCTTGGACGGCATTTTGACAACTGAAGAGTGAATTCCAAAATCAAAATAGGAGCAACATTCTATACACACACACACCTTCAAAATGATGGGTGTTCAGGTTTTTTAAATGTAAAATTGAAAGAAATGCGTCAAGTTGATATTGACCAAATTTTGACCGTATCAGCCTTTAATCGAACATATATTAATCCTATTTTTTTTTCTATTTTTAGGTAAGTGCCGATACTCAGCGATGATCTATTCGATAAGTACCTTTTTCACATTTTTTAAAATAATGAATTCGAAACATAGAAAAAAATTAACCATTTTGGCATTCTGCGATGATATGTGATGAAACTGAACTCATTTAGTTGAAGATTAACAATTCAAATACCTGTGCTAAGCAGTTCAGAATTGATATGCCTCGATAGTTTTCAACAAGATGAATGTTACCAGATTTATGAATAGATGAGATAGCTGCAGTTTTCCAAAGTATGGATACAGCAGAAGTTTCCAATGACTTTTTAAACAGCATGCTCACTGCAAGTGCTAGCATCTTTTGATGAATAGTGGCGTAAGCCGTCCGGACTGGCTCCCTTTTACTCATTGATATCAAGGAGTGCTTTCTTAACTTCGTTTGGAGAACATATAGTTGAATGCCCAACATCAATCATTGTATTATAGTTAAATTTATTATATTTATGATTGAATCAATCATACAATTGTAGTTTAACTAATCATATTCATAGTTGAATGTATAAACACAAGCATACAAATATAGTTGAATATTTAATAATTATAGTTGGCCGAAAATCAATCATCAATATGATTGAATAAAAGCGGAATATTGTTGATGGAACTATATTTTTTTCCGTGTATCCCTTTAAAACAAAATTACTTTTACGTAGTCGGAAGTCGAAGAAAAGAAATCCGAATAACGAGCTTCGGGAAAAAGGCGGAAAAAACGTCCAATAAATGCTCGAAAAAATAATTTGTTTACGTTGCAAATTATGTTTACGTTGCACATGAAGAGTTTTTTAAACCAATGGCTTCAGAAAATGAAAAAAGAAGCGTATGAAACCGTAGTTCCCAATCAATCAACCATGAAAGTTGTTCAAATCAGGGTAAAGCAATTGTGAATTGTGGATTGAAAAGTTGAAATAATTTGGCAAAGACATACGATGTTTAATGTTACTTTAATTCTAAATTCCGTATTTATAAAATACTCTACCCCTTACATGGACAAAATTAAGTTCGTTAAAATTATTATAATTAAAATAAAATTCCTTCAAAATTAAATTTCAACACCAATCAAAGGCAAACTATTTTTCATGGCATCTGAGTTTCTAGATTGTCTTGAGTTTCAACGTAACTTGAAGGTATGAACGTCGAAGAAGCCACCCTCAAAGCTTATTTGCGGCATCTCGGAGAGAGAGGTTAGTGTTTCGCTTGAAACTACCGGCAACTCTCTTTGTCGTCTCAGCGGCTTCCGGTTTTCGATTTCCCCCCGATCCAGACTTCCTGGCTGTCGACAAACGTTCCCAAAACACTTTAATTACATTTGTAACGGTTGATTTGGCAACTTTTAGCGATTTTGCCAGCTTTGCGTGCGAGTAGCTCGGATTTACGCGATGCGCGAGCACAATTTTGATACGCTGCTCTTCTTTCTTGGACGGCATTTTGACAACTGAAGAGTGAATTCCAAAATCAAAATAGGAGCAACATTCTATACACACACACACCTTCAAAATGAGGGGTGTTCAGGTTTTTTAAATGTAAAATTGAAAGAAATGCGTCAAGTTGATATTGACCAAATTTTGACCGTATCAGCCTTTAATCGAACATATATTAATCCTATTTTTTTTTCTATTTTTAGGTAAGTGCCGATACTCAGCGATGATCTATTCGATAAGTACCTTTTTCACATTTTTTAAAATAATGAATTCGAAACATAGAAAAAAATTAACAATATGTAAAAAAAATTTAAAAAAAAATGTAAAAAAGTGAATGTTTGTCTGTCTATTTGTTCCCTAAAGACTCGAAAACTACAAAATTCATAAAAGTATGGCAAAATTTAAAAAAATTTTTGGAAAATTCTGAACCGATGAACGTGAAATTTGGTGTGTAGCCGTTTTCAAGATCGGAAATGGTTTCTATAATACTCTCAACCCCTCCGAATCCAAAGAGAAGGGGGCTCCCATACAAAATTAACAAAATGTTGACACAATTTGTACTTTTTTTTCGGAATCTACTGAACCGATCAACGTGACATTCGGTGTGTATCCGTTTTCAAGACCGAGAATAATTTCTATAATACTTTCAAACCCTTTCGAATCCAAAAAGAGGGGGGGGGGGGGCTTACAAAATTAACAAAAATTTGACATAATTCGAAAAATTTTCAGAAACTACTGATTCGATCAACGTGGAATTCAGTGTGTCAAGACCGGGAATGGTTTCTTTAATACTTTTAAACCCCTCCGAATCCGTAAAGGGGGGGGGGGGCCTCCCATACAAAATAAACAAAAAAAAAAGATTTTTTATAAATCCTTGAACGATTTTGGCTAAAAAGTGGTTTACGTAAGCGTGTTGACATAATAATAAGATGATTTATTGAATTGAAAAATAAGTTTTGACAAAATTAAATGATATATTGTGTTGATAGACGCTTCCCTTTTCGTTGAATGAAGACTCTCATATTCAATTAATGTAACATATATATTATTAACAGAACTAATGTCATGTTTTCATAAAGTTTGGCATACTTTTTGATTGTGTACAAATTTGCCTGTATTTAAATACTCCTCCTGTTTCAATAAAGGGCGATTTTTTTTTAAACTCGAAGAGTTTATTTATTGTATTCAAGATCCCTCTTATTATTTGAGGGTGGCTTCTTCGACGTTCATACCTTCAAGTTACGTTGAAACTCAAGACAATCTAGAAACTCAGATGCCATGAAAAATAGTTTGCCTTTGATTGGTGTTGAAATTTAATTTTAAAGGAATTTTATTTTAATTATAATAATTTTAACGAACTTAATTTTGTCCATGTAAGGGGTAGAGTATTTTATAAATACGGTATTTATAATTAAAGTAACATTAAACATCGTATGTCTTTGCCAAATTATTTCAACTTTTCAATCCACAATTCACAATTGCTTTACCCTGATTTGAACAACTTTCATGGTTGATTGATTGGGAACTACGGTTTCATACGCTTCTTTTTTCATTTTCTGAAGCCATTGGTTTAAAAAACTCTTCATGTGCAACGTAAACATAATTTGCAACGTAAACAAATTATTTTTTCGAGCATTTATTGGACGTTTTTTCCGCCTTTTTCCCGAAGCTCGTTATTCGGATTTCTTTTCTTCGACTTCCGACTACGTAAAAGTAATTTTGTTTTAAAGGGATACACGGAAAAAAAATATAGTTCCATCAACAATATTCCGCTTTTATTCAATCATATTGATGATTGATTTTCGGCCAACTATAATTATTAAATATTCAACTATATTTGTATGCTTGTGTTTATACATTCAACTATGAATATGATTAGTTAAACTACAATTGTATGATTGATTCAATCATAAATATAATAAATTTAACTATAATACAATGATTGATGTTGGGCATTCAACTATATGTTCTCCAAACGAAGTTAAGAAAGCACTCCTTGATATCAATGAGTAAAAGGGAGCCAGTCCGGACGGCTTACGCCACTATTCATCAAAAGATGCTAGCACTTGCAGTGAGCATGCTGTTTAAAAAGTCATTGGAAACTTCTGCTGTATCCATACTTTGGAAAACTGCAGCTATCTCATCTATTCATAAATCTGGTAACATTCATCTTGTTGAAAACTATCGAGGCATATCAATTCTGAACTGCTTAGCACAGGTATTTGAATTGTTAATCTTCAACTAAATGAGTTCAGTTTCATCACATATCATCGCAGAATGCCAAAATGGTTTCCGTCAAAAGAGATCATCACTAACTAACTTGATGGTGTATGTTCCGTTCATCAGTAGATCTCTATCCGATAAGAAACAAGTCGACGCAATTTATGTGGATTTTGCCAAAGCGTTCAATCGGCTCCCGCACAAACTACTTACCGATAAGCTTGACACTATCGGATTCCCCAAATGGCTGATCATGTGGCTAGAGTCATACCTTCAAGACAGAATCGCATTCGTCAGACAGGGTCACATCAAGTCCACTACTTTCGCCGTTCCTTCTGGAGTTCCCCAAGGAAGCCACTTGGGCCCATTGCTATTTAATCTTTATATGAACGACCTTTGCGTACTGATCGATTCGGAAATAATATTCTACGCTGACGATTTGAAGTTGTATCGCACCATCACAGATTATGAAGACTGTGTTTCACTTCAACAAGACCTCGATAAACTTATGATTTGGTGTCAAGTGAAAGCTATGGAGATGAATCCAGGAAAATGTAAAATCTTGACTTTCTCCAGGAGTAGAACAGAGATTTTGTGCTTGAGAAGGTTGAATCTAAAATAAGGGATTTAAGGATTTAAGGATCACCTAGCTATATATTTTAGATTCAACTATATATTTTAGATTCAACGATATTGCTATGGTTGATTCAACTATAGTTATGATTGAATCAATTATACTTCTTTGATTGATAATGTGCGCTCAATTATACATTCACAGTTGTTTTTTCGTATTTTTTTCCGCATTTAATTTTATTTTCATTTTGGTTTTATACATATTTGGTTAGCAATCAGCACATCAATGGTTTTGGCATTGTCCAGCCATTTCTGTTTTTCAATGAAACGCAAATCGGTGCCACCCAACCGGGATGTTCAACGATTCCTCAAGCGGCATCGATTTTTTCGTTTAGAATTGTGTTGCTGCCGTAAGAATTAACCTAAAGGGTGGAAAGATTTTATCACAAATTTATTCAAAAAAACAAATATATGCATTCATTATACCTTTGCTAATAACCTTCTGCTTTGCCATTGGTAAACACCAGCTACCTGCTGCTGATGGTACACTAACTACACTTATGTAAATACATGTATTTTTTTTGTGTATGTATTTATTCAAGTATCACACAATCAATCATAAACATAAAGTTGAATTTACTATATTTATAGTTCAATACCTAAAATCAATCATACAATTGCAGTTTGATGTGTCATATTTACAGTTGAATTAAATATACCACTAAGTTGAATATATCAAATTTATAGTCAAATATTAGAGGTCAACCAGAAATGTATGGTTAAGTCTATTATATTTGTTAAATGCCTCAAATCAATCATACAACTGTGGCTGAATTTATCATATTTACAGTTGAATCAATTATACCATTACAATTGAAACCATTATATTCATAGTTGATTGTGTGAAGTCAATCATCAGTTTGTAATTGAGTCTACTATATTTATATTTGGGTGCAAAAAAATCAACTACGCCTCAATGATTGGTATAATCAGTTATAAGTTTTCAAATTCATAAACTAAAGAAGTACAACTTCAGGAGTCAGGAGTATTAAATTGGTACTCCTGTAATTTTAACTGGTAAATAAATCTGGGACGGATGAGGTTTTATGAGATCCATTTTTAAAATATCTGTATGTTAGCAGTCACACGACAAATATTTGCTATCTCCTATAGTAAAAAGGCACTCAGATTGCTCAACTTTTTTTTTCTCGAGGGAAGGGTGGCAAATAATGACACGAACAATTTATTTCAAGTTCTTAATTTGTGATCACGGATCACGGCCATAAGAGTCGTTTATATTTATTGTTCACTGCTTCACTGACGTTATTAAACATCGGATCCCCTATTGAAACGCAAACATATTTTCACGTATCAATGGTTGACAGCGGAAAGAAGTTCGTCCAGTGCTAGTCTTATATGATAAAGAAGTTATGAAGCAATGCAAAGAACTTGCCCACTTTACCCCTACTGTTAAAAAAAAAAACAAAATCAGAGGATGTTATTAAAAACCCATCTCCAGACGTTGCGTCTGGGTACGTGTAAATATTCTATCAAGTCCTGTATCCCCAAGCGTTTCCGCACCACACCACCCCCTCGTAATGACGATGCTGCTGTACTGCTGCGTCGTCAGTCATCGAAAAGTGTAAATTTTGTTTACAACGATTTCGTTCTTCATATTCGGTTTTGCAACATTAGCAAGATAAACAACTCGTCGTCGTCGTCGTTTTCGTCGCTGGCATGCCAATTTTGGACGTGGTGGTGGAAAAAGAGCACATTTATTCAAGCTTACCGGAACACCTTAGATCGTCTCCGGTTCCCGATGGTGAATTTGCGATTAACTAGTCTGAGTATGATTATAATAAGTTTAGGTGCGATGTTGAATGAAGAAGTGGAGTGTGGAGTTGGAACAAAATTGGCAAATATAGAGGTAGTTGCTGTTGATTACAAGAGGAGGGTTCAAAAATTCAATAAAAAGAGCTCCTTCTAATTAGTTTTTGTTTTTCGGTGGAGCCGTCAGGCCAGACCGCCCCCGGGAAATTATCTTGGGGCTGTGCAGTAATTAGTGCACCGGCAAAGTTTAATTAACGTTCGCTTATTAGCCGGCTTGGTGGTTTGGAGGAGGTTCACTACAAGTTGAGACAGCTAGCTAGGGTTAGAAGGTTTAGATTGTCACTCACATGAACTTGACATTCGCGCGGAGAAAACAGTGTGTTAGTTGAGTTTTTTTTCAACAATTGACACCATATGAGCACTAGTTAGCTTAGCTAACTGTTGGTGGTGTTGACTAGGTTTAATTAATGGGCAGTCATTATTCTTTCATGACTAATTTAATTCAGTCTGTTCCATGGGAGAGAACTCTCTGGCGCCACCGAGTGTGATCTGTGGCCATTAATTTGAACTCAGTCGTTAGGGTTTTTATTTTTATTATGGTGCGGTATGGATAATCTCTACTTTTTATTCAGTACTTTTTAAGCGGGTGTTAATTTTGAAATAACCCGATTATGGGTGCTTAAACAGAATAAAAATAAGGTGTAATCTTTATTTTTAACTTCTTATAGTGACAAAAAACTATGAAGGAGCTTCAACACTAACTGCTTTTAAGCCTTAAGCTTACATTGTTTAAATCTTTTACCAACTTTCATATTTCTGAAGAACTATAAAGCAGTTTTAAAAGCATTTCAAACAAAACAATAAATTCTTGATATTACTTTTAACTTAAACCAACACTTTACAAAATTTTAACATTTTGTAAATGTGTGTTGGATGTGATTGACGAGAGGGCGAGGTAAAAAACATATTTATCAACCCAACAAAAACTGATGAAAATTAATCGTTTGGGGTCTGTCAAATGGGACAAATTGATTATATTATCCTTTTTGAAGCAGCTGTGAAATAAAATAAGATAAATTTTGTGAAACAGTTTGTACAACATGGCAAAATGGCTATTTTGAAAAATAAATTAATTAAAAAAACCATTTGAACACTTAAAAGAAACCTATACTTTGAAGAATCTCATGATGATAATGTTTTCTAATATTTATTTGCTACTATTTGTGACACAGTAAATACAAAATGTTCCATAATTCAGAAAAGTTTTTTCGGGCATCAAATGCAAAACAATTCGTTGACCGAAAAAAATCGTCGCATTTGTCAGATGTGGGAAATAGACTTAAGTTATTCGCGTCCTAATAGCTGTGGCGTTAAATTTAAATTAACTTGACGGAAGTAGTACTGTACTTTTCTAAAAAAAGTTATAGATAATAACTATTTTTAAAATACGGGAATTTTTAAGATTTTAAAAAAAATTTTTAACCCAATTATATTTTAGATATTTTTGAAGCAAACATAAAATCGATTTGCAAAATTAAACAAATTTATTGAATGAAATAATTTTTTTTCAGACTTTATTCAGTAATGCCAGTCTTACCTACCAGGGATAATTTTCAAAAACTACAGAATCAATTTTTTTTTTCATTGTCTTTACAAAAAAAATTGTTCCTTATTGACAAACAATTTCAGAATCGTTTTTTATATAGATTTGTTAGTTCATCAGTTATCAATGATTGATTTCACTTAAAACTCAATTCAACTTAATGTCAAAACTCATAAACATCATATCATCAAAATTAGAGGTGACAGACCAAATCTGACAAAAGATTCTAGTTCAGGACGCCAAAATCTACCAAATATTTAAAACATTGACTCAAAAATGCTGCTTCCTGGAGAAACCAATTAAATTTTTAAATAAGTTTTTTAAACCGAAACGGTGATTTTATTGTAAAAAATTTCCTTTTAAATTGTTAACAAACTAACTTTTTCCATCTTCATATTTTGTTTTAATTTTTAAATAAATTTACCGAATTTCAAAGAATTTTTTTACAGAATGTTTGCCAATTTTTTTTAATTCTTTTGTAATGTTTTTGAACATTTTATCTCTGTTTTTCAATTCTGTATTGATGTTTTGAAAAATAATCTTCTTGGAAGCTTATAAATCTTTTTTTTTTTATAAGAAAAAGGTAGTTCCTACATTTTGTCCTTTCTAGGACCCAATATTCCAAAAGACGGCGACCTTTCAATTGAATTACGAACCCCCCCCCCCCCCCCCGCCCCCTCCCTCTCAATGCACAGTGGTGCAGAACATCAATCTAGCTGTACGAAATTAATAGTGTCCAGGGATGAAGAGATAGACATTTGATGTCTTCAGCAACATTGTTCAATTTTACATAGAGCATATTTGAGTATCAAAATTTTTGCCGAGGGGTCCATCGATAGCGAGATAAAAATGCTAACTTTTTTGTTTTTCAAATGAGGGCTTTGATGTCTTCGACAAAGTTGTTTATCTGATCAAAATTTCCAAGTTTGTTGAATATGTCAAAGTTGTAACAAGCCACGATCTACAATTGTCACATGCATTATGATGAGTTTAGAAGTTGTTGAAGCCCTATAGAAAGCATTTAGTGTAATTTATTGGCCATTTTGGAAGGCTCGTCCATCAAAAAGTGCACATTATCGCAAAACCCCCTTTTTGTGATTATTTTTGATGATAAGCGGAACCATTTCCATTTCAAATTAGCGGGGAAATCGATGGAACTAGTAGAGATTTGAATGTTTGAAAATACACTTTTTATATAAATTTCCTATTTTACTTATCGAAAAAACGTTGAAAACATTAAATTCATGAATAAAGTGTTGCAGTTTTTTTTTAAATATTTCACACTGTAACGTTCACGAGAAGAAACTTGATATAGAACCTGATCCTGGTTCAGGTACAAATAGAGATCCTGATCCTTATCTTTATCCTAGTCCTGATTTCGATTTTGTATCTAACTCTAATCCCGATTCAGATCTTGATCTTGATTTAAACCTGATTCTGGTTGTAATGTTCATCGAAATTTAGATCCTTTAACTATTTCTAATCTTCATTTTAATTCTATTCCTGATCCTGATTATGATTCTGATCTTGATCTTAATCGTGAAGCCAGATCCTGATCATAATTCTGACCCTGATCCAGATTCTTATTCGCTTCTCGATTTTTTTCTCAAATGAGAATGATTTCTGTTCTAATCTTATCATAACGCTAATCGGGATTTAGATCCGAATTGTGATCCTTACCAAAGCCCTGGTTTGGACGATGACCTGTAAATTGGTCAACTGAGGAGGAGCAAATGCCACAGAAGCTCGAAACGTATTATTTTGATCGGATCCTTATCCAGAACATGATCGTGATCTTGATCCTGATTTGGATATTGATCTTGATTCTGATTCTGATATGGATCGTGATCTTATTCTTGATACTGATCTTAACGCTTATTTCAATAGAGATCGTGATGCTTATTCTGACCCCGATTTTGATACTGATCCTTTTATCGTCCCTATATGATCCTGATCCTGATTCTCATTCCAATTATGATCCTAATCCTGATCCAAACCCTGATCCAAAACCTGATCCAAATCCTGATCTGGATCTTGATTCAGATCCTGATCCAGATCTCAACATTGATTCAGATTGAAATCCAAATCCAGAACCTTAACATAACTCGAATACAGCACCATTTCTTGATCCTGATCTAGGTGTTTAGCCTTGTAATAATTCTGATCGTATTTGCAATCTTGATCCTAATCTTGTTTTTGTTCCTGACCCTGATTTTGATGCAGAACCAAATCTGATGGAAAACCAAGGTAAAAGTTATAAAGTTTGGTTTGAGTATGACAAATTTTTGCAAAGTTTGAACCGAGGACAGAATTGGCCTGAGAGTAAAGTCACGATTACACAAGTCGTTGGAAAATTTTCGATTCCAGTTGATTTAACAGCAATTGAGCAAAAAATAGGTGCTAGAAGAAGATAGGAATCAAAGTTGCTTGGGAGGAAAAGGGACACAAAGTTTAACAAAAAAATATTTTTTTTTGTTTTTTTCCCCAAGCCGTATATGAGCCGATTTACAGGCCAAAAGTGGCATTTAATCAGCACTGAGGTGGTATTCAGAGCTACCAGGCTCTGTAAGGCATTTTCTATATCCCTGTATAATGCCAGCTAAGAACCTATATAGTGTTTAAGTAATACTATTTTAGTTGTTTTAATCGATGGTTCTCACGATGTGCACAACAATAACAAAACCTAAAAGCATCCCATCATAAATGCAGCCAGCCAGCAAGTGAGCGGCCGAATGAGTCGGTTTGGTGATTTTACGACCGTCACACGCCGGCCTGAGCGTCGTCGTTGTTTAGGTTCAGTAAATCGTCCGTTTGTAAAAATTACGACTACTTCCTCATTCCGAGCAAGTTTGCTGTCAATATTTGTGAATATCAACAACAACTAAGCGCCGCAAAACCGCAGGATCGTGACCGGGAACCGAATTCCGTAATTAAGAGCTTCGTAGCTGTCGGTTGTCGGGATTCCGAAAAGAACGCAAAACCGATCCCTCGTTCGAGTCGACTTTGTATGTAGAAACACCGAAGAGACGCAAAATTTGCCGGTCGTGGAGTTATTACGAGCACTGTGACAAAATTCATGCTAGAACCATGTGCAGTATAAATTAATGAGCACGACGAGACAAGCCTAAACTGTTTCGCTCATCATGTGTGGGACAACTTATTAGAAGGTTCATAATTATAGTTTGACAGTCAGATTGAACTTTTCAGAGCATCATTTTGGTGCATTTAAAAAACAGCAACGCAAATTTCCAACTTTGAAGTCTCCAAAGATTTAACCACGTCTAATTGGTCGATCAAACAACGCGGCGAACAAGCGCAACAACACGTGCTCTTACGGCGGCGAGGAGGCTTCCAGGAGTCCCGAATTAGCCGTGACACGCTCAAAGAGCTGCTCAATTATCCCCAACGAACCCAAGACGGCGCGTCACACATCGGATTTCAGCCCATACATGGCGACACTTGGCAAATAATAATGGGTTTGCGGCGGCGTGGAATAGAGCAAAATCAGCAGGAGCAGCAGTAATCGACAATGTTGACAATTTGACGCGACGATGAGCAATTTACTCTAAATAGTCATTTGCATTCGCGGTTATCCAAGAGCCTGAACAGCAGCAGCAGCTGTTTGGACTCGGATGATGTCATTTCGGAGTGTGCAGCGACTGTTGGTATGGAAGTTTACTGTTAAAGCTCAAAAACGTATTTTTTCATCTTAAACAGCTATGCCGAGAAAAATCCGACTTCCCTATTACAGTCATTTCACAAACTGACAAATACCAATTCTAATTAAAATTAAAGTGTAAATTGAAACCTTGAAGAAAGATGATGCAAGATTTCGAAACGTTACTTTCGATTCCAATTTGACAACCGAACAGTTTGTTCTTCTAAACGGTTCATATAAACGTGTCGCAACAAATAATGCCACACGCTGCGATTATTATCAGTGATGCCACCAAAGGGCAAGTTTTGATTGATTACAGCATGTTCTATTATTTTTTTCCCTAATAAAAAGTTGATTATAGTAGGATGATAATAATGACTGAAGGTTTCTAGTTTTGTATTTTGTTATATGTTTTACCATACAGGAGATTACAATTAATTCCTAACTTAAAAAAATGCAACGAAGATTCGTTAGGAGTTTAGCTATGATGATTCCCGTGCTACGCAGAAGGCAGTTGAGAAAAATTTTTGTATGGAAACATGCAAAACACATTAAATTGTTGTGTTTAAAAATGAGCGCCTCGAGACAAATGGCGCCAACATCAGTTTGTTGCACTTAAATAAAGATTCAATTTGATCTATTGGTTTTAAAAATCCATTTGCACGTTTTTGCAATAAACGCTCGTAAAGTTGAGAAAAAAATAAATTTAAAATTGCAACAAGTTAGCTAACAAAAATCGTGGAATGTTGAAAAAAACGTTCAAAACTTGTGCAAAACGTGTGATTTGAATGCCCCAACAAATGTTTAGAACATATCATTCATGTAAATACTTAGATAACCATAGTATATATAAAACTACTTTAAGAAACTTTTAAATAACTTTCAAAATAGATCCTCTATAAAGGGTGATACGGTCAAAATTTGGTCATGGGAAAACGCGTGTAAATCGGTGGAATTTATTTAAAAAATCAAATTAATTTTCTTTTTCAAGTTTAATTAGTATAAAATTCAGAAAAAATATTCAGTTAGGCTTCCGCTTTTCCAAATCCGCCTTACGCTTAACCCCTGCCATCAGATTTTGTACAGCCACCTTGTCCACCTTCTTCGCCGCAGAAAGCCAGTTTGCCTTGAATTGCTGCTCGTCCTTAGCAGTTTTTTTGGTCTTCTTTAGGTTCCGCTTGACAATAGCCCAGTATTTCACAATTGGGCGGTGCTCTGGCGTGTTGGGAGGGTTCTTGTCCTTGGGAACCACCTGCACGGCGGCGTACCACTCCATGGCCTTTTTACCGTAATGGCAAGATGCCAAATCCGGCCAAAACAGTACGGAACAACCGTGTTTCTTCAGGAAAGGCAGCAGACGTTTATTCAAACACTTTTTCACGTAAATTTCTTGGTTAACAGTCCCGGAAGCTATGAAAATGCCGCTTTTCAAGCCATAGGTACAGATGGCTTGCCAAACCAGATATTTCTTCGCGAACTTTGACAGTTTCATGTTCTTGTAAATATCTGCTACCTTTCCCCTTCGTTTTGCCGTATAAAACTCCTGTCCCGGAAGGTGCTTGTAGTCGGCTTTGACGTAGGTTTCGTCGTCCATTACCACGCAATCAAACTTCGTCAGCATCGTCGTGTACAGCCTCCGGGATCGCGCTTTGGCCGTCGTATTTTGTTGATCATCGCGATTTGGAGTCACTACCTTCTTGTAAGTCGATAGTTCTCGTTTTTTGGCTCGATGCACGGTTGTAGACGATACACGATACACGATACACGGTTGTAGACGAGAGAGAGGTTAGGGTTTCGCTTGAAACTACCGGCAACTCTCTTTGTCGTCTCAGTGGCTTCCGGTTTTCGATTTCCCTACGATCCATACATCCTGGCTGTCGACAAACGTTCCCCAAACACTTTAATTTGCCTTTTAGCTATTTTGCCAGCAACTTTTAGCGATTTTGCCAGCTTTGCGTGCGAGTAGCTCGGATTTTCGTGCGAGCAAAATTTTGATACGCTACTCTTCTTCCTTGGACGGCATTTTGACAACTGAAGAGTGAATTCCAAAATCAAAATAGGAGCAATATTCTACACACACACCTTCAAAATGAGGGGTTTCAGGTTTTTTAAATGCAAAATTGAAAGAAATACGTTAAGTTGATATCGACCAAATTTTGACCGTATCACCCTTTATCTCTGCCCTGAGCAGAGATACAGTTTTAAGGTTTACAACAAAGTTTCAAATTTTTACAAAATAGTAAAGCTCTATTTTTTTAAAAAAAAGTTCTAATTTTCAATTTTTGCATAGTAGACTTTCGATTATTTTCGATGCTTTAAAGTTATGAAGCATGTTTGAAGAAGCAAATGTTCGGAAGACACTTTAGAGCTAAAATGAAAGATACAAATAAATTAAAGCATAAAATGATTATTTCAAATGCTTTCACAGTAAAAAAAATAGAGTTTGGAACTTCAAAATAAATAAAGATATGTCTATGAATAAAGGATTCAGCCTACTAAATAATTTTGTATTTAATCACTGTAAAAGAAGACTATAGAGAACATGAAAGTGAAAAAATATTTCGCGTTTAAAAAACATTAGGCCAGTTGGGTTGTGTATTGTGAGTACTCAATCCGAAGTACTCTTCGGATCGTTTGGGTGTAGATAGATATACCAACACAATCAAAGCAATCGAATTTGAGGCGCAATAAAAAACTATATGAACTTCAAAGCAGGATCAGTTTAGGGATGAATAAGCCGTAGGCGCTTGAAATCCCGAACAAAAAAGAAGCAGGATCAGAATCAGAATCAGAAACATTGGGATCAACATTGGGAACAAAACTATGATTGGGATACACAATCAGGTTTTGGATCTGGATCAGAACGAATAACAATATCAGAATTAGTTTAAAGTCCAGGATAAGGATTAGTTAAGAATCTGGACCAGAACAAGAATCAGATGTTGGTAAGAAACTGAATCCGGATATTGAGGATGATGAATAACCAGGATCAAGATAAGGATAAGGATTAATATCTGGATCAGGATCAGAATAAACATTGATATCACGATCGGAATGATCGGAAGATCCCAATCAGGATCACAATCAAGATCAAGTACAATCTGGATCAGCATCTAGTCCTGGAGTTGGTGATGATCAGTTTCAGAACCAGTATAATCCTCATGATCATGCGTTAGTACGCCTTTTCCGCACGTCAGCTCGACACTGTATATAGGGTGTTTCATTGGGTCTGATAATGACTTTGATTCAACCTTGCTCATTCCAGATGCGGTCCGGAATGCTATTCGGAAGCATGGAGATGAAGCAGCTCCGTTGACAAAAAACAAATCTGTGCGAAAACCGGGTCCGGTGGACAAAAATTTGGACCAGGAAGTCATGCTTGCTTACGCCAGTAAAAATACTGCCTTAGTTCCGGATGTGGTAAAAAAGTGGAGACCTGAAAAAAGTCAAAAATATCAAAAAATTCATAATTGCAAAAACTACAAAAACAAAAATTGAAAATAACAATATTTACCATAATTACAAAGGACTGCTTCTTATAAACTAATATGAATTTTTTGAAAATGATAAATTAAGTTTTTCTTCAGAATAAACAATCGCGATATTCAAAATTCAAATTTTTTGATTTGGTTTTGTGAATGCAATTCTGCTGCTACCTCCTGTGTGTTTATTTTATTTATTTCAAATTCAAATTCGCACAATGCAATGATGCGCATGACAAAACATCATTCAAGCTAGGAAAAAGCCAAAGCGCGATTCACCTCCTAATTAGCACCTGCAGGCAGCTCGCATCCGAAATTCGACCGACAACAACGACGAACGGGGGATGCTAATTAGTTGCTGAGGGATCGCACACTTTCTATGTTGGCAAACGACAAACGGCAATCGGACTCGCAAATCCCGCTAACACCCGCAAAAGCGGAGCGTCACGTTTCCCTCAGCCCCCATTCGATTCCCATTTTTATGGCTGTGCACTGGTCAATATCCGCAGGTGGGTTCAGTTATCACCTATTAGGGAGCATCTAATATGGCTCCGGACCCAGGCTATAATTATCATATTAATTCGCAACGTTTATAGGCTGATGGACGACCTAACAGCGCACAGCTGATCGCGGGTTGTGCAGGTTCGGATAGGAGAAAAAAAAACGAAACCATACGTTTTCAGGCTTAGGGTGACGGTACCTTCAATTGGTTAGCGGTAAAAATTCAAATGAAATTGGAATCTTCTTGAATTTGCTGTCTGATTGGACAAGTTTAGTGAGAAAACTTTTTTTTTTGAATATAACACAAACATGTGTAGCATGATTTCCATATTTCCTTCCCTTTCATTCGAATGTGACGTTTGGCATGACGAATCAGTTCCAGTACTGTGTAATTCAATTGAGAACTCTGATATTTGGAGAATGAACAATGGATATTTAACTATTCATTAAAATTGCATATCATTACAACTCTTGAAGAATTGGGCTCTTTCGAAAACGTTGCAAAATCTTTGGTTAGTATTTTAAAATGTATGATTAGTTTTAGATATAAGTGAAAATTAGTAAAAAAAACTGGGGTTAAAAATGCCCATGCTGCCATGAAAATTGATGTGCGTATATGCCATTTTTCGCAAATAACAGTTCCGCAAATAAGAGAGTTTTTCTCTTTGTCCCCATTTCCCACTTCTCCGAGACTTGTCATGAAATGTGATCTGCAAACAGAATCACATTTCATAAAAAGTCCCGTAGAAGTGGAAAACTGGGTAAAAGTGAAAAACACTCTTATTGGCGAAAACTAAAAACGGCGTATACGTTACTTCGGGATATCACGCTGCAGCCCGTGGCCTAGAGAAAAGCCTTCAAATCTTCTAAGCCAAAGGTCATGAGATCAAATCTCGGTCACGGTATACATAGTACTCTTTTTGTGGATTGATGATTTTAACATTTGTAAGATGCTAGTCATCATATCCTCGGAAGATATACGATTAGAGTTGAGTAAAAGGAATCTCTTCGAGGAAACATTTAGTTTTATTGAAATCCTATATGTTTTTATGTTTGTTTATAAAAAAAGACTCCTGATAATTACCTGGCTAAACATAATTTAACTAAATAGAGACTCTTGCTACGAAAATGGAATCATTTCAACTCAAGTAGCCGGGTTTCTGTGAAGCATATTTAATCAAATTTCCGAAGATTCGAATCAGTGATAAAAGATATTTGTTAATCTCAATCCTCCAACCTTAATATGATTAGATATATAGATGATTTAAGAGAATTTTTCAATCCATCTTCAAACTTCAATGCGACAATCGTAATTTTTCGGCTTTAGCTTTAGATTTAATGAGTGATTAAAAATCTATGCAACTTTTTTATCGTAGCGTATCGTATTGTATAGTGTATGCAACTAATTGGGGAACATACCTTCGAAAAAAAAAACAGAAACAAACAACGTTTGATTGAATTTATCGTGTACAAGACCAATGTTTCACTTTTTTTTCTCTCCTCAATTGTGCCCAACTACATTCGCTTAAAAAGGTTCCATGGGGTAATCCAGGGTATTTCTTCAACTAGAAATTTTTTCAGCCTTTTCTGAATACAGAAACACTTTAGGGTTCTTTTTTTTAAATCAAATTTAGTGAGACGTTTACCTCTCATTACCCTTTGGAAGCCGTCAATTGGCGTAGATAGTTTTGGTGCTTCGACCCTTATCACGAGGAAGCAACGTGCGATCAGTGGAACGCGAACATCTGATTGTCTGGCTGAGTGGTAGTCAGCTTGCTAAAATCTTCGGTTGGGGTACAGTAAACGAATTGAAAAAAAATCCAACTATTTGAATCAACTCATTGCTGTTGGGGTCGGAATTTGCATCGTTTTGCCAGCCCCAAGCAGCCGGGAGGTGTTTGTGGGGGATACGTGATATCTAAGTACGCTACAATGTATCGCGCCGCCGCGCCGTTTCGATCTCCATATGATTCCGAACCCGAGATAACTGTTTCTGTTAACATTTATGCCGATTCGCGAATCGTTGCTTCGTGTTAATGCAAATATGGATGCACGGGCAGCGTTTAAAAAAAATACACGATGTATCGTTATCAGACGCATAACGTATCAGCTGATGCCGTTTAACATTTTAAGGGAACGATTTGAGATAAAAATCATTTGAAGAAAAAAAACCCATTAAAACACACTTCAATTTTGCTAAACCTGGCACACGAGTTGGACGAATGAGTTTTGATCATACCCACTGAACAGAAAAGACAGCTAAATGTTGCATCTGTATAGTTAAAAAAATCACAAAATGATATAATGCTTAAAGAAGTTTCTTGATATACATTTCTAATATCTCAAAGCATGTGTGATTAGAGCCAACCTAAAGTTATTTTTGCTCCACGAATGTTAGAATTTTATCATTCTAACCAAGTAAGAACAAGCAAACTTTTTTTTGAATTATTTTTTAAGAGATTTCAAATTCTCAGGCGACATTCGTCCCTATACTCAGCAAGTTACTCTTTTTATAAACCTGTTATCATCTTCCAAAAGGTTGAAGCATCTATCCAATACTTATCAATTTGAGTAGTTTATAAACAAATTGGAACAAAGATGATAATTCATGACTGATGTTTGAAAATGTGTGTTAAATAATTTTAACCTCTTAGAAACGGTTCAATTGTGCTGTTTATATGTGTAGTTCAAACCTTCAATCTATACAAGGTCCATAGGAGTTCCAATATATTCGGATCGTATCAAACGAAATCAAAGGCTTGTCTGTTCATCGTCCGGTGGAGACGATGATTAGTTCCACGGGAAGTAGAACATGTTTATGCGAGCAATTCAGTTAAAATAAAACAAAATCTCCTCTGAGTAAATGCTGGACAGTGTTGTTTATTTGAAGTCAATTGGGTCGTTACGTCATACACATAATATTTAAAGAATTGTAAATTGCTAATTCTCTGAAGGAAAAATCATGAATATAAAGAATTTTAGATTCCTCACAGGAATTTAACCCGGACTCGATCACTTTATTTGCAAAATAAAAATGATGTTTTTGGATGCGAGAAAAAAATGTCAAGTGTTTTTAAAGGGCGAACACTTTTTTTCTGGGATTTTCATCCTGTTGGATGATTCATCCCTGATAAAAATGGCGAACACGATATTATTGCGACCCATTCAACTGGGCATAACTTTTTTTTTACCATTGGGTAAAAATCAACCGTTTTTTGTACTGTTTCTCATTGATGTGTATTGTTTACATGCTGTCAAACACGTGTTTTTCGATTCAACGAAAATGGAGGCGAACCAACGCAAGTCGAGAAAACAAATTCTTTTCAAACACCTGGAATTTTCTGACCTGTCGCACCGGCAGTTGGGAAAAATATTGAACATTCACCATTCAACTTTCTCCAGAATGTTGAAGCGGTTCCAGGAGCAGCGGTTCCAGGACCACGGTAAAGGGACCGGAGAACAAAAAGACGGAAGGAAAGGTGAAACGGATGATTAAAGCAAATCTCAACGTCCCAAGCCGTGATTTGGCTAAAAAGACCGGCATGTCGCAGAGCTACGTCCAGAATGCAAAGTAGAGAGCTGGACTACATACATACATACAAGGTAGAGGACTTCCCAAATCGCGATAAGCGGCAACAATCGACGGCTAAAACTCGGGCACGGAAGCTCTATGAGAAGATTCTGACAAAATATGGCTGCTGTGTGATGAACGACGAAACGTATATAAAAGCCGATTTCAAGCTAATTCCGGGGTTGGAGTTTTTCACCGGCAAGAGCCAGTTTGATGTGGACGACAAATTTAAGAAGAAGAAAATGTCGAAGTTCGCCTCCAAATATCTCGTTTGGCAGGCCATCTGCTCTTGCGGAATGAGGAGTGAGCCTTTCGTGACAAAAGGCACAGTAAATGGCGAAATCTACAAATCTGAGTGCCTCGAGAAGCGCCTTTTGCCGTTCTTGCAGCAGCACGACGAAGCTCCGCTATTTTGGCCAGATTTGGCATCAAGCCACTATTCTAAAATTGTCCTGAAGTGGTATGAGGCCAATTCTGTCCATTTTGTTCCAGAGGACATGAATTTGTCAAACCGTCCGGAACTGTGCCCGGACCCAGCAAACATGAAATCGCATTCATAATGATAACTCAAGTCATTAAAAACGTTACTGCGAATCGTAATTCCAACTCTAAGACCTATTGCTTATCTTTTTTTTTGGATCGAAAAACACATGGACCAAGGATTTTTGAGACTATGCACTGAAAATATATAATATAATGCAAGGAAATGTGACGAAACACATTATGCTAATAATTTCTAGTATGAATCTCAATGAAAACCGATTTCCTTTTAAGAGATTCATGTTTTAGAAAATTTATATAAAAAGTAATACTTAAATTAAAAGATTTAGTTAGAATGAACAATTAACTTGTAGCGTTAAAAAATAATTAATATTACACTCAGAAAAATACTCTTAAATATGACATAAGATTCTCCTATGAAGTGGCGCCAAAAGAAAAAATATTGAAATTCATAAGATTGTCTTATGACGCAAATGAATTCTGAAGTGAACACCTACACCAATGAGAGATTTTCGCTTTTCATAAGAGGGTCTTATGGAAACAGGAATTGTCACGTTTGGTGAAAATAATTGAAGAAATTTTATGTTTAAAACTTTAATTTTATTATTCGGCTGACTTATTTCAAATTACATCGTGATCACTCACTATCAGCAGCATATCAACACCCGATACCAACAAAGTTATTCGTGAGCAACAGGTCCTTTCACCATAAATATTATTTTTACCGGTGGCCAGCATGCTGAAAAGTAAACAAAAAACGTATTTGAGAAAATAAATAATTTCAACGTTCACAAAAAAAATGAAATTCAACTCAAACTTACCATTTAGAAGATCGAAAACACATTTAATCGATGCCGCTTCATGTGTTTTTCATTTGTTCTACGGACTTATTTTATCTTCAAATATATGAAGCAATTTCAATTGGAAAATAGATCGAGAATTGATTCCTTTTAATTCATTGGGTAAGGAATTATATTTTGTTGTATTCCTGTTGGTTGAAATGAAGGTTTTGAATAGAAGTTGCAGAAAGTGCAGGTTATCAAAAACATACCATACAGTTTGGAAATCACAAAGATTAGTTAGATAATGGTAAGATATTATGAAATCTAGATGAATAAATAAGTCTAATTGGATGCAGCAAAGGAAGATTGTAAATAATTTTAAGCATCAATTTAGCAGAGTTTGAAGTTTATTTAAATGTGATTGAGATGCGCGTCCCGGTCAGTTATAAGATAGTGAAATAGAGGGTAGATAAATGCATAATAGAATTTTAACAGAACATGTTGTGGTACAAAATTCTTCAATCTCCAGAGTACACCATAGAGGGGAAAATTGTTTTTTTTTTCTAAATGTTGTATATGACAACTTCAAGAAAGAGTTCTATCTAAATGATTACCTAAGTATTTGAAAGTTTTCACCTCATGTATGGATCCCTCTGTGTTGTGATATTACTTTTCTGAATGAATGGAATAACATATACCTACATGTTCAGTTTTTTCGTTGTTTAAAAAGAGTGGATTGCAGATATGGATAGAAATTTCAAATGATGTTCCGGGTTTTCAATTATTGTATTTGGAGACTTTTCTGTGTTAAATAAAGCAGTATCATCCGCAAAAGCCGTCCTGTACCAAGAATGGGGAAGATTACAAATGTCTTTAATGTATATAAGAAAAAGTAAAGGACTTATATTACTGCCCTGTGGACCCAATTTTCTTTTTTGTTTTTGAGGCTCAGTATTACTTATTTAACTTGATTTTCATCTGTTGGTTGAAGGTAGATTGAATTTTCGACCTTGTGTGTATTGAAAAAAGCATCTATCTCAGGTTCATTTAGTATTTCCTTGGCAAGGTCCGATCCAATTGAAGAAAAAAAGTTGTTGAATCTGTTAGCAAGATTTTTTTGTCATAAATAAGGTTTGGGCCTTCGGTAAGGCAACTTGTACAATATAGTCTCGTGGTTCAATTTACAACTTATAAGTTATTTTTAAGCATTGCACACACGCGAAAAGCGAGCCACGAGATGTCCTGATTTTTTTCAACTTTAAATAGTGTGTAGAGATGGTTTCTAGTGTTTTTTTCGCATACTCGATCAAAAGCAGGTCAATCACAGATTAATGAACATTATAGGTAATTCTATTCATATTAGATATGAGAAGGAAACATATAAAATTACAATTCAAAATTTTGAGTTCTTCATCTAGGAATTTTGATATATATCTTGGAAAATAGATAAATTTAATAATCAATAAATTTCCAAATAATGTGATACTGAAATAGTTTGATTTTCGCTCCAGTTTTAGATCAAATCTATTTCGGATCAACAGTTTATATTTCAGCTCATGACAAACGGCACGAGATACAACGCTACACTTTATTGGACGCTAGAAATCCAATTGATGCACAGCGTGTTGTTTATTTATTGGTTCGGTTGGACCATTCAGGAAGAACGCTTTTCTCCGTCCTCCGCCCGTTCAGTAGCCTCAAGTTGAAGATTATAAACCATCTCGGCTCACAACAGTTCCGAGGAGACGATTAGATTGTTCGCAACAAGTGACCTCATTCTTGAGAAGACCGTACGACTTCTGACAGCTTAATGTCTTCCAGCTGTCGATATTCAAGTTCTTACTTTTTTTTTGTTTGGGCGGCTTTCTAAATTTGTGTGCGATATTGCTAGAAATAAACCATTGCTGGCAGTGTCCGGCGGCGTTTGAATGCCTTGGACTCGGCCGATGTTGATACTACTCTCGACACAGACTGATAGGCCATTTCCGATGATGTTGTTGTTCGGTTTTTTTTTCGCATTAACATACACGAGAGTTGGCGAAAAATTTAAAGCATTTCGAAATCTATTATCTCTCCCTCCTGCTTCGGTCTCGGACTCGACCTAGCTCGGAAGGCCAGTTATTGGCACTCAACCGAAAGACTTCTGTGGCATGGTCTCGGAAATTTAAAAATATTTTTTTTCGTCGAAAAAATCAAAACAAAGCGATAAATAATAATTTTAAGCGTGGCACCTAAAGGATGGCCAGTTTTCGACCAAGCAGCACCAAGCCCGGCTAGTCCACACAGTATAAATTATCGAATAACATCTTCCCCGTATTTGGTCCACTGAATATGGAAGGGGCAAATCGGTTGTGGTTTGTTTTCGGTATATCATTAAATACCGGTTAGAAAGATTGGAAAAGGAACGCGTAAGGCGCTATGTTTTCTGAGTAACATATTAATGAATGGTTTTTTTTAAGTGGGTCTCTTCCCTACTTTCATTTTGTATATCTAATAATAGAAATAAATTAAGAAGACAGTCCTGTCTTTAAACAATTTATGCAAAACAGTTATCCCATAAACTTATCAATTATTAACAAAGTTGCACAAAATTCTTGGCTAAAAAAATAAAGAACATGTAATATTAACACTTTATACAATGTAATAACAGAACTTAGCTTTTATTAAAGTTTTTTACTTTTTAGAATTTCGACGAAAATTGGGTGTCATAATTTGTAAGGAGCTTGAAGGAATTTTAATGCATCGGGTCCGTTCAGAAATTTCACATTATTTATTCCATGGTATATGTATGTATCAATATCGATCAATATACATTTTTATTAGAATTTGGAATAGAATTGACGGTCATCCATTTTTCAGCATTTCTACTGATCGATAGAAACTTCTTTATTATTCTGATTTTTAAAAAAAATCTCAACAGGTATACTGTTGTAAAAACCTTTATTTTTGTATCCACGATTTTTTAAAAGACCGGGAAATCCCAGGAAAAGAAGAAATTCGGGAATTCCCGAATCCCGAAAAATGCTTAAATATCCCGCCCGGGAATATCCAAAGCCAATAAAAAGTACTAAATTACTAAAAATTTACACGATCTTAATTGGAAAAATGGATCTTAGTCTGGAAAGCAAGGAAAATCAGAGTTCTACCTTTATATATGGCTTAACAGGAATCAGACAGACAATCTATAAAACCAAGGAAACGCTTAAAAAATCTAAATGTTCTATTTTGCAACATTCATCACTTAGAACTTCCGTTTCGCAAACTGTTGACAGTAGCTACATCATCGGCAAAGAAATGACATATTTTGATACAATAGGATAGCTATTTGAAAATTTACGAGAGTTGAGGAATAACCTGAAGTCTAGCTAAGAAACTTCTATCGATATTGAAAAATCTTTGTAAATCATTTCAAATTTTTGCAGTAAGAATCAGTCAAGTTTGTCGATTGAAGTACTTAGTTTTTGGGTCTTGAGTTTTATAATTTCTAATTTAATTTTTAAGGCATTAAAAAGTTTGAAATGTACTTATACTCAAATATTTAAAAAAAAAATCCTGTAGACATTAAAGACCGCGATGAAATCTAAGGCTAGAAACACCGAAATTTAGTACAAATTTAAGTATCTTAGAGTTACTGAAAGTATTGTGTTCAGTTTTGTCCGAAAGGGTTTATAATTATATTTCCATCTTTTGAGTAATGCTTCTAAAAAAGCTCATTCATTGGCTCATTTTCCTATTCTTTGCCAAGAAATTTCAATACATTTAATTTTCAATAACTTAAAAATAATTGGAATGTTTTTTCTTTAACTTTTTGAAACAGAAACATCTCAACGAACATTTTGGCTGCTTAAGAACGGTAATTTGCTGAACAAAAGCTGAGCTAAAGCGTAATTGCTGTTTCAGATTACTGGCTGAATAACAACAAACTGAAACCATGTTTCAGCGTTTGAAGAAGACTTAGTGTAGCCAATGGGAGAAGTTAAAGAATTGTTTCTAACCCACTTTTTTAGCCTTTCTTTAACCATTCGCTACCATTGGAATTTGACAGACTATAAAGTGTGGTAAAGGCAACCCCCTGGCAACTTGACGTTTCCCATACAAATCGCGTGTGCCAGTTTTTTCTGGTTCTCTGGTTCTGTCAAATCGAAAATCAAGCGACTTAACATGTCGGAAGGACGCATATGGAAATATGTTTTCTTTTAACCGATTCAACAAATGAAAAAAACGTTCAGAATTGAAAATTAGTTCAGTTATACGTAAAGTGAATTTGTTTTCAAAAGTTCAGTTGAATAAAAGGCACACAGACGTAAATCTGTATGTCCTTTATTACGTTTAAAACTTTTGGACTGATCAAAATAATTCACTGATATACGGCAGATTTTTGGGAAAAGAACCCCTTCCACCAAAACTATTGATGACGATCGTACAAAATAAATGTAAAACAAAACATTACCACAACAATCATCGAATGATTTTTACAAACTGCGATACATATGATAATTTTAGTATAACAACACTTTCAAATTATAGCAGAACATTTCTCGGTTTATGGAAAACTGTTCGTATACAATAAATAAATATGTAGAATATTCAATGAGAATAATAATTTCGGTTGAAATTTTTTTTCATTCATTCGAATTTTATGATTTGCACCACATTTGAAGATCTGCCCTTTCCATACGCATGGCTCGAAAAGTATGTAAACAAGCGGTACACAAGCGACACCTGCGGATTTCAATCAGGCACACGAAACTCGCCAGAACTGTCAAGTTGCCAGGGGGTTGGGTAAAGGTGTCATACATGATGGCGGCTAAATTGAAATGAGAGGGGAATTTTTGTTTTCGTTATTTGATGCCATTTTTTTATAAGTTCATTTGTTCAGCTTAGTTTTGAAATGAAGAGTGGATTTTTGCATGAATTGGATTTTTTGTGTCCAAAATTGAAAAAAAAGATCATCCTTCCTACACTCAACATATTTTATTTCTTACACAACATCGGACAGACATTGGCCATTATTTTTATATTTTATTTCTTTTCTGATTGACCTGTCAATTGACGTTTAATGACGTTCGCTGTATAACTTCTCTCAACTAAGATGTATAAAGGCTGAAGACAAGTGAATCAGTGAATTTTGGAGGCCTTCTTCCAGCCAGATTGCTGATTGAAAATTGTGCCACGATATTTTTGAGAGCTTTTTCAGTAATCAATTGTTTGTTTGGATACCCTATTTTATAACACTAGTTTACAGCATTTTTGAACTCAGTAAACTGAAGGTCATTTCCAAATTTTGTCCAACACGCAATAAGTACTTTTACGCAGTGCGTTTTATACGACAATTTTCGACCAAAATACAATCTTTGAACCGCAATAACTTTCCTGTTTCAAATCCAATCGAGTTACAGTCTTCGGGTGCAATATTTGTCTCAACTTAGGCTTTGAGAAAATGTATGTATGTATGTTGTATGATGATAATCCACCATGGGTGCACGGATTCACCGCAGTTTTACCAAAGTATGAACCCTCTGCATTCTTATGATTAACTATTCACAGCATCTCTAATGCAGTATTTTCCATACCCGGCACCATGGCTTCGTGTCATGTGTTGTGAACGTATGTACTTTGTATGAGTGTTTGTGTTTATTTTGGACGAATGTTTCAATCACCTCCAAAACCAGTCAAAAATTTATAAAAATTTTCAATTTTTATAAATTTACTACAGGTATTCCGGCATCCGTGTATATACCTGGCTAGTTGGCAGATGGTTGACCATTCAAAAATATATGCATTTGATTTAATTTTGAGATACACTTGACATCTTACCTTGTTGCGCAACTCTACCTACCTTACCATACAACCTAACAATATTCTCTTCTCCTTTCGGCTACTTTATTTGAATACTCCCAATAAAAAGAAGCCATCTGCCGAAAATACGTGATCTGACCACTACGCTTTAAATATGCCATCTTCTGCCTATTTTCCTCGTTTGGAAATTTTCCCGCTTCCTATTTTTAATATAAACCTTTACAATTTTTCACCTCACTTCCCATTTTATGCACAATTTTTTTCACCACTGTTCACCCAAACGCTACTACATTCTCTCGTAGATCCGAGTAGGCTCTCTTTTCTTTTTATTTTCTAACTTTCCCCTCGAAAGATTCCCCTTTAATTTCTCAGATTTTATCACTAACTTCTCTCTTCCACCCACATCTTTTCCAGCCCTAACTTGAAGCCCTTTTTCACTACGGGATAATTTCATTCTTCATTCTTCTTCTTTATTCTTCAGCCACCACTTGCTGCACTTAAAAACCCCGTAGCATGCCTTTTTAGGCACTTTTGCTTGGCCAAAATTTTTAAATTTCGGATCAGCTTTCCAGCATTTCACTTTTTAAATCACTCCCCGATTCCATCACAAAAGGTTTCAATAATCACACGAAACGAGAAGCGATAAATTTTTTTGATCGCAGCAAGCCACAATCGTCGTTATGGCAACAACACGAAAGCAGGGAATTGAATTTTCCCACATCATCACGTCCACTGCTGCTGTAGGCTTTTTCTGTTGAACTCTTCTTTTGAAATTTTGTATTAGTTTGATAATAGTGACTTAGTCAACTATTGCAAAGCAGCAACACCAATGTACTCTTCAATAATTTGCACCTTATAATTTTTCGCCCTGATTCTCTCTGGCCAAAAACTTTTTTCTTCAAACCGCTAGCTGAAAACCGCACCAGCACATTTTCGGAGAATTTACTTAAGAATTCTTTTTTTCTGTTGTCCATTCAGACTTTATTTTGAAATGAGATGACAGAATCACAGCACCATTTTAAAACCAAAATTCAGCACCACTTCAATTTAGACAAGCCCGCGACGGAAAAGCAAACTTCACCTTACACTGCGCAGCACCGGGAAATCACGAGCGCACCCGATGAGAACCAACTTTAGACTGTCAACTTAGGCTTTGAGAAAATCAACCATAAAAAACCATCAGCAAGTGATGAAAAAAGTTATTGATGAAAAACCAGTATTTTTCGTTCCTTCCGGGCAAAATACCTCAAAATTTTATTCACGTTTGAGACTTAAGCAACCCCTCCCTATGGTCAGATCTTCCTGAAACTTGCCATGTGACCTTCTGGTAAGTTAATAAATAATTTTGACTTGGAGCTAGTGACATTTATCATGTTTCATTCTTCCTATACTATGATAAGTGTACTGCGGTTCGATGAATTATTAAAAACTCCAAAAATTTCAGTTATGGTAAAGTAGCCATCACTTCCTCAATTTTCAACCGATTTTAATAAATAACCACTTGAAATCTTTGTTTTAAATTAACATTCAAGCGCAAAAGAAAATCAGATTTTTTAAATGCTACCATCGAGTCTAAAACTTTCGTTGAACAAAATTTTCTCTAAAAAAATGCGTTTTTTATAATTTTTTTTCTCATAAAGTCACTAATATCAACAATACTGTTGGTCAAACGCAAAAACAGTGTTCAGATGATCGATAGAAAACTTATTCACCTTCAATATGCAAAAGAGGGATTTCAAATTACTGCTATGTCGTCCGAGATATTTTAATCTAAGTACAAGAACTTTTTTAATTTTTCGAAATTTCATATTTGGAGCATAACTCAAAAACGGTTCTACTAAGATTTTTTTGAATTTCATTTTCGGATTTAGCGCCCGATTTTACATTAAAAATGTTGGTCAGTTAATCAAGTTCACGATTTTTTTTATAAATTTTGTAAACTAGTGTAATTAATTAGCTGACCCGGTTTGCTTTGCTTTTTCCTTCCATGAAAGAAAAATAAAATTGTTAAAATTATTATTATCAAAATTAACTTCCTCTGAAATTAAATTTAAACATTATTTAAAAGTTAACTATTTTTCATGGCATCTGGTCTTCTAGATTTTCTTGAGCCTCAACGTAAATTGAAGGTTTGTAGGTTGAAGGAGCCACCATTTAGAAAATGAAAGGGATCTTCAATGAGCCAAATTTTATGAAAATTACATGTTTATTATATTGAATGAATATGAGAGTCTTTCTTTATTCATGAAAATGGGAAGCTTCTTTCAATAAAATATATCATCAAATTTTGTCAAAACTTATTTGTCAATTCGATAAATCACCTCATTATGTCAAAGCGCTTACGTTTATCAATTTTTAACAAAAACCCTTCCAGAATTGTTAAAATTGTGTCAACTTTTGTTAAATTTGTATTGGAGCCCCCCTTTTTGGATGTGGAAGGGTTTGAAAGAAATATAGAAACCATTTCCGATCTTGAAAACGGCTACACACAAACTTTCACGTTAATCGGTAGTTTCCGAAAATTGTTCGAATTGTGTCATATTTTTTTAAAAAATTTGTATGGTAGCCCTCATCTTTTAAGCCGGAGTGGTTTAAAAGTATCTTAGAAACCATCTCCGACCCCAAAAACTCCTAAATACCAAATTTCACACTGATCGGTTCAGAACTTTTTGAGTTTATAGGTTGTAAAAAGTTGTCGAAAAGGCATTGTTTTAGTAACGATGTGATCGGTGACGCCGTTGCTTCTCGTTGTTTTGGCCTGCTGTCGAAAATATTTTTCAACATGTCAGTTATATTTGACAGCTTGGACCACCTTACTTTATTCGCCTTGTTACTGAGCTGTTGATCTTACAGATTTTTTTAAACGCAAAACGTTTTGACTTATTCTGTAAAACATATTAGGTATAGAATTGATAAGGGTTAAAATTCCAAAAGTTTGTTGAAATTCTCAATTTTCACCTAACGGCAAATTAAAAAAAATCAAATTTCTGTAACTTTTTTTCTCAAAAAACATAATTTCCAGTGGTCTTAGATACATTTAATTATGAATTTTTAACTTTTAACTTGAATCTCTTAGTTTAATTTTTCAGTGTTGCCAGAAATATAAACAATTTTCTAAATAAATATTTCCGTTTTTAAATAAACTGTTGTATTGAATAAAAAATTAGCTGTAACAGGAAATCAGATTGCAAATTAAGATTCGGCACCCTCAAATTATTTACAAACAGCTCTTAGCACCAAGAAAAAAACGTTTTGTAGACCTGGGTTATTGCAAAACCATGGCGTCCGGTTGATCTAGACATCTGGTAACCCTTAATAAATGTTTGAAAAAAGGCAGAAAATTATTTATTTTAAACCTTTTTTTCGCTTTTTGGTGTTCAGCGAAACTTTAGTCCGAGAATTTTCCAATAGGCTAAGTAGAAATTTGTTTTGCAATTTTTTAACGGTTCGTTTATTTGAAACAGCTTGTACCGTAGAGCCAATGTCTGATTTTTGTAACTACATTTCATTGTTTTTATTAGATTTTGATATAGAAGAAGAAAGTTGAAGTTTACAAACGGAGGCCAATAGCTTTTAGAAAGAGATAGATTTCGAGTATGTAATCAATGTTTTGTTTTGCAATGCATGGGAAAAAGTAATCGAGAAACACCAAAAAAAACGAAATTCTTCCAGAAAAAAATTGCATTTTCTCATACAACACTTTAAACGAGAGAGTACCTTCAAAATTTGAAGTAATTGAAAGTTCTTTTGGGCCAAAAACTTTTCAAGCCTTAGGCATTTTGAAATTCTAAAAAATGTCCCAATTTGACACATCCTACTAATAGATACCACTATACAATGTTGTCATGTTTATATCGACCGGGTCTCAAATACCTATACTCCTCAGAGGTGTTGAGCTAATAAAACCAAATCCATAAACCTTCGCGCACTTTTATGGGGTGACCATTTTATGGAAAACCTATTAAAAATGCATTGGTAGTGGAGTTTGATGTCCCAAACCCGAATACGATAAACCCCACCAAAAACTGGTCAACAGAGTCGCTCGCAGTCGTCGTACTCTTCAGTGAGATTCGTCAAACATTAGATAGTCCCCAACGGAAGAAAAAAATAACATAAAAACATGACAGAAACACGAGATATCATTTTATACGACACGGTTTGTAGGTTGGCTGAATGGTTGAATTTGTTGGATTGCATCACGGTGAACCGCTCATTTGTCAACAGATGCGGCTACTGATTGCAGTGCAGTTAAAATCTCAATAAATCACGATTTTTTTTCTCGGTGGATGCTGGACTGCCACAAATTTGGGGGGATATAAACATGAAATTTGCTTACTAATGTTTAGATCGTTAAGATTACGCAGATTGTCACAATAAAGTTTCCTGCGAGATGGATGATTTGGCAAAGAGGAGCAAATAACATCCCAAAAAAAGTTTAGTTGATCTAAGGCCATTTCGAGGCCTTTTGTTTTCATAAGGTTTTGGGAGAATGTTGTTTATTTCTTTTATAAGAGCATTTTTACAAGAAACATATAAAACTCGAAACAGTTGAATCCCTGGGGAACAGACAGGCGAATCTCATCTGTTCCCTTCTTCCAGAAAAATCCTCGATGGTCTGGATTCAAGATTGCAACTTATTTGCAAAAACGAAGCCTTCGCCTTACTGCTGACGTCACTGTTTGTTGTTTTGCACTTTCTGAATCGCCCGGCTGGATGCTTCAAACAGGAATCCATCCATCTGTTTTGAACCGCGGAATGAATGATAAGAATGTGATTAACAACACAACGGCCTCTCTCTCTTTCTAGTAGGTTGGAACCGTCACATAAGCACGACGAGTCTGCCTATTTATTTACCATCGCGCATACCTCTTACGATTACGGCAAAAACAGAAGGGCAAAATATTTGCAGAGATTTCTATTTTCATCCGACGTCGCTGGCAGAGGGTTTGGTTTCTATTTGAATAAAAGATCTGCTTAAACTAGTGTTTTCAAAGTGTCTTGGCATTCTTTATCTAGAATATTTGACAATTTTATTGAAGTGTTAGTATGTTTTGATCTAATTGTTTTCCATTTTCTTTTTCTATCTCGTTCAATAGTTTGGCACAAAGGACTCATTGTCGGTGGACAGCCTGGATATGGACCACGTCACCAAGGTGATAGCATACCATCCGCGGTACCTGAAGCATTACCTGGACACCCAGAACTTCATCATGCAGTGCGATGGACCGCTGCCGTACGAATTTCGGTCCTACATTGCCATTATGGTGAGTCATCTTTTGTATATTTTGCTGAAGCTTGTCAATTAATTTAATTAATTTTAGAGTTAAGTAGTGATAATGATGTGACACATTGTTTGAAAGACCAGTTCATTTTGGGCATGATTTAATTTAAGATTACTTCGGAAAGTAAGGAACAAGGGAGTTGTCTACGAATAGATTGAATTATTAAGGACTTAGGTGACAGCCAAGAAATTTTCTTATTGATTCTTATTGATCTAGTGATTCGTATGTTCACTTGAAATTCACTTTTGTATCCTGTTTAATCACAAATTTTCAAATTTTCAATTATTCCATTTTCACACGTTAGTTTGTAACGTAAAAACTTTGTTAATGACATATACTTAAGTAGATGTTTTTTTAATTTTTGAAATACCGCACAGTTATGATACCACCTGCTCAAGGACCAAGAAAAGTCTAGATGGAGTTTGAAGTTATATTTCAGGTAGAAAATAGTTTAAAAATTCAAAAATCATTTTAAAACTATTAGAATAAAAATAATTTTCATGACACAGATTTTCATACAAATAATGACGCTTAGAAAATGTTTTATCGAATTTTAGTGCAGAACTTACAATTTGGATTTTAATTCCAAATAACCTCTTTCACATACATCAACTTTTAATCAGTTGATAGAAAAAACTGTTACATTTCAATCAAAGATTCAGATTTATAATACCAGCAGATTTAAAAAAAAAATACACACTAAAACATAAACTCGAGAGCTATATTTAAAAATCGTATCCAGCATAATATTAAAAAAAAAAACAGAGCTCTGGCATAATTTGTACAGTATATTCAAATTCAAGAATAAAGCTTATTTACAGTGAATTGAAGCTCGGAACAGTCAAAACAGTCAATAGGATATAGTTTAGGCTTAAGTTTATATATAAATATTTTTTTTCTCTACAGGATATTCTCCTATAAATCGAATAATTTATTGCTCTAATAAATTTAAATCAAATAAACAATGTTTAATATTTACTTAATTTAAGAGTTGAACTGGTCATAATTGATCAGAACACTTAATAAACTGTAATAAAATAACTTGAATGTAATGATTAAAAGGCTAATAGAGACTTATTTTAAAAAAGAAAAGTCCAAACACTCAATAAATTGAAATTAAATTACACAACTTTAATTTTTGATTCAAATGCATATATCTTAACACTATGTGAGTAAACACTAGAAAGACCGCACCAGTCATAATGACTGGTTGGACACTTTGTTTGTTGAATATCTTTTAAATACTTCGCTTCAAAAATTCGAAAAAATACGACTTTCTATGAATTTTGAATCTCTACAAAACTGTGTATTTTTTATTTCACTAGCTCTTTTAGTAAGCGAGAAAAATTTCGCCATGGACACTCGGACCGTAACCAGTCAAAATAACTGGTAAAATTCACAACCCTATAGCTTTTTTCGTTTGCTTTTGGTTTCATTTGCAATCTTCATTCAAGACAATAAGCCCTCAGTGATTTATAGTGGGCAGAAGTGTGTCATTCGTTATGAAATATTGTTTTTTTTATCTGGGATTTTAAAATGAAATTATTGATTTTCGATGCGAAGTCATGAAGATTTGTAGAAAAAGTTCTCGGATTGGCCGCTGTGTGGCGCTTCAAGCACTTGACTCCCAATTTTTAAATCTGTTTTGTTGCTCAACTTTAATCGAACTTTCTGTCAAAATTTGGCGAAATTTCATCAAGATTTGTAAAAGTTGTGTTAGATTTCATACATGTCCATTAGACTGCCCCAAATTTGTATGGGAAATTCAAAACCTGTGAAATGTTATGCGCTGCAGGCTAAAATTGATCCTAGGCCTAGTACAAGATCTCATGCCAAATTTGGGCCAGATTGGATCACGGGAAGGGGTCGCTCAACGAGCCTGAAGTTTGTATGGGATTTTGAGACATTTTGTTCGGGAGAAACATGAAAAACCAGTTTTTCATCAATAACTTTGGTTCCCGTTGGCCGATTTCTTTCAAAACCGGGTTTTCTTAAAGCCTAAACTATGAAAAACATTTCATCCGAAGACTGCATTTCGATAAGAGTTAAGATAAAAAAGTTATAAGGCTTCAAAAATGGGCTGATTTTTTTAAGGATGGTATTCATCACTGTTAATGAGTCGGAGCGGTCGAACATATCGTCGCCTCATTAACACTGATGAATACCACCGTTGAAAAAGTTAGCCCATTTTCGAAGCCTAATAACTTTTTTATCTTAACTCTTATCGAAATGCAGTCTTCAGATGAAATGTTTTTCATAATTTGGGTTTTAAGAAAACCCTTTTTTGAAAGAAATCGACCGACGGAAACCAAAGTTATTGATGAAAAACTGGTTTTTCATGTTTCTCCCAAACAAAATGTCTCAAAATCCCATACAAACTTCAGGCTCGTTGAGCGACCCCTTCCCGTGATCCAATCTGGCCCAAATTTGGCATGAGATCTTGTACTAGGCCTAGGATCAATTTTAGCCTGCAGCGTTTAACTTTTTCAAAAGTAGGGTCATTTGGGGCACTCTAATGTCCATTCGAGTAATCGAGTAGTTTTAGGTGATAAATATGTTTTATACCAAACAAGAATGAGTAAAATAATTATGAATTGTGTACGCATTTATTCAAATTTGAAAACATCAGCTATGAAACTGAATAATTCAAATGATATTTCAACATGGGTGCACGGAATATTTTTTATATGTTGGTTATCCACCATGGGTGCACGGATTCACCGCAGTTTCTGCCCAAGTATGTATTCAAATGCATTCTTAGATTTATTAGGTTCGACCAATTTCCAATGCAAGTTCACTTACAGGTATTCCGGCACCCGTGTATTTACCTGGCCAACTGGCAATTGATTGAACATTCTTATTGAACATTCTTATTATAAGAGGAAACACATCTTACCTGTCGGCAACTTATCGGGATTAACCAAGAGTTTCCTTGCCGATACCAGGAATCGAACCATACCTGGCATACCTAGACCAGACTCACGCCAGCCTTTCTGATAGACCACATCGGCGCTAAGATATTTCACCATGGGTGAAAAGAATGGCTGTAAATTCGCTGTTGTAAATTATATAGAAATAAATAGTTTTTAACTTGCTTCAGAACACAAAATATTTTTGAGTTAGATATGATAGTTATTTGAAATGCCATATTGGTCAATCAAAAAACTTTTAAGGAAAAACAAATCAACGTGTACATTTGACAATGATGATTCATTTTTTTTTTATTTTCACTGTTTTCCGTCGCACGACATTACTTGATGCATATTATTCCTAAAATTCACTCGGTCCATGGTGACCGTTTTCCAATTTCTTGGATGTTGATCAGATCTTATTAAATAAATATACGATTGAAAAAACCTGTTTTTGAATAATAAATAAATAAATTTATGGTTTCAAGATATACATAATTGAAATATTTCTTTTCCAGGCATGAAAAAACGGAACTTTAAACAAAATCGTTATTTAAATCATTTTGTCTCAACATGAAAGACATGGTTTCGACTTTCGTTTAGTTAAGATTTGTAAAAATGCTTTTTAAAAATTTGCAAAAAGTCCAATATTTGATTAAAACGCGGTGAATCCGTGCACCCATAGTGAAAAACCATGTGTATAACAAAAATTTTCATTTGAATCTATAAAAGTCTTTATTCTTTACCTTTAGCATGCAAAAAAAAAAGATTTTGGATGACTAACGGTGAATCCGTGCACCCATGGCAAATTGCTCTGCTTATAGAAATAAATATGCTTCAAAACCTACAATATCAGGTATAATTTATAGGCAACGTGTTGAAAAATTTCAGAGCGACGGATGCTAGAAAATATCTACTTAAACAAAATAGAAGTGAAACCGTGCATTTATGGTCAATACCCATAGCCATCTAACATAATTATATAATTAGATTGGTAATGTGTTTTAATTTTTTGATAATTATTTGAAATATTCATTTTATGACATACACGCGTTCGTCAACTATGCCAATATGAGGTGATTCCGTGGCACCCATGGTGAAAAAATATTTCCATTTTATAACAAAAATGTTATCGAATAAATAACAAAATAATTTCAAAAGAAAAAAGTTGAAAATATTATGATATAAAAATTTTTCCCTTCACCAGTCATTTTGACTGGTCACGGTCCGAATAGGTATATTCAATTTGCCGGTCCTTCTAGTGTTAAAAACAGTAAAAAGTTCGAATACGGAATTTAAATTGGATGTTACTCAAGTTTTCCTGAGATATGAGACCTAATTATGGGAGATAAGACACAAAACATGCTGAGCTGAGACTTGAAAAGTGACGTTTGAGACAGAAGATACACGAGAAAAATCAACCAAAAATCGAAAACATAAAAGGAACGGTGACCAAAATCCAGTTTATGATTTGAGACATAGGGCGGCGCACAGCGAGGCAGGCCTGACCAATCGATGGTCAAAACCTCAAAACTTTTTCAAATCAAATCTTACTGGCTTGAAGCCTTCTGAAAAGTTGTTCAACTGATCAAAATCTTTAATTTGATGTAACTTTTTTCATCCAGATTTTATTGAATTTTATCTAGATAACTTTGTTTAGCTAATTCTGCTTGTAAACTTGGAATTTCCTCATTTTATCGGCGTGAAAATTTTCGTGTAAGGGTTTTTAGGACCGTTGAAAAGTTAAATGATGTTTTGAGATCCCTCCTCTCACAAGAATAGAGGGGGGGGGGGGGGGGGTCCCAAACAAATGTTACCTAAATATCTGCACAACTCTTGTAATAATAATGCAAATGGAGACAAATTTATCAAGAGAGAAATACATGTTATTTTCGCTAGTTTGAGACCCATCTATTTTCTGGAAGAAGGAGATTTTGCAGAATTGGTACAAAATTACTACAGTTCTAAAAACTAATCAAGCAACCACAAAATTTCTAACAATTGATAGTAACTTGATGAGGAACAAGGAAGATTTTGAGGTTTTAATAAATAGTTTATTATGATGGCTTAAAACTCATTCCATCTATGAAACGAATGCTTCCATACAAAAAAATATCTACAATTTATGTATAAATAATGCAAGCTGCTGTGTTGGATCAGATTTACGCAATCCAGTAACTTTTCTACGTTTTGAATTATCTGAAGAATCTTCAAAATTTACTGAAGGCCTTCCTCCTGAAGAATCAATGATTGTATTGTAGGGCTTTTTCTTAAACAAAAATAAAAGAAAATTTCATATTTACCTTCATTTATAGCTTAGTAGAAATTTATTTTAGTTTGAAGCCAAAGATTATTTTTCGAAAAAAAAGAATGTATCTGTGCGGTTACCGTGTTTCCATTTATGTTGCATTTTGGAGCATTCTCTTGTTATAATTTTTCTCGCAGCTTTTTTTCTTTTAAAGTCTATAATCACAGATTGCTCATTTTTTTCCATAACTTAGGTTATTCTATTATTCCAGGTGTTGTGACTGCTCTCATTGAGCATTTCAAAATAGTCTCGTCTCCGAAACATTTTGAACCAAACCTCGGGAGAAAAACTTCATAAAAAATCAACCAAACTTTCTTCAAACCAATAAAAAAACATGTGCACGATGTGGTTCAGTATCAGAACAAGTTAGTTCAGATAAATAATCCATAAACTCATTTTGGTACCTTTTATAAGTAGCAAATGGATCAAGTGGGCTGTTGCTTAATATGACAGCAATAAAACATGGTTGCTTTGTTTTTTTGTTGAAATATTCAAACATTCGGTGGGTAAATGATTTCTATTTTATTTTTGAGTAGAACTAGAAGATCTATTTTTTTCCCTTTTGAACGAATGTTGTTGTGAGATGGTTATAGGAAGTTTATGTTCCAAGGAATCTTATCTGCTTGTCTGTAAAACAACAAATTTATTATCAAAATTATTAAGAGGAAAACAATTTAAATGAGCTGAATTTCACGAAAATTGTCCATAAACATATTTCACCAAAACGTTAAGTGGCAATTAGTTTTTGTTTTTTTGGATAGCTGAGACTTCCAGTAGGAATGAGAGTGAGGTCTCGTGGGGTAACATGATGTCCAGATGTCCAAATATGATGAAAATTCTTAATTCTTAACGTTATACTTTTGTGCTCGAAAAAAAATTACGATTCTTGTCAATTCTTCCACTTCAAATAAAAAAAATTTCAAATTATTCTGAACACATGTTTTTTTTTATTTCTTCAAGAAATAAAATTTTGGTGGAGTATTGAAAATATTTTATTGTTTTTACAATAAAATGCAACAGCATCAAACCCCTACTTCACTTACGTAGAAAATTTTATGAAACAACGAATTTAAAGATATGTTTGACAGATTTGTGATCGGTGTAGTCCAGTTTCTGAAAAGCACAAATTTATGATGAATTTTTGAAATTTACAAAAATGGATTTTGGCCAAGCTATCATAGGTCCTGCCCAACTGTGCGGCGTGAGACATGAAACTTTGGACCTAAAACCTGTTCAACATCTCAGGTCTCATGTCTTGTTTATACTTGCCTTGCCGTTTTTTCATCAATTTGAATAAAATTTAAATAACTTATTTAAATTTGTTTTGAGTTCTGGTTTCTTAAACAAAATTTAAGTGCATTAAAGCTGCTTTGGAGAAATTATGCCTCAACACTTTCGTGAAATTTTCATTACCAAAAGAATAAACTGCGAAGAATCGTTTGAAATGGTCACATTGAGTTAATAAGTTATGCAAATATACCTGCAAAATAAAAATAAACAATTTTCAAATTTTAATTTTTAGTTTTGGTCTGCTCTTACTTCAATTTTAAAGTAAGGATTCGAAAAAAAATAAACATATTTTATTCAGAACTGTAAGAAACGTTTCAATTAGGTTGATCATATTTTGAATTCTAAAATAAAGTTTTTTTTTATTATTTTAAAAGAACCTGTTCAAATCTTAATATTATGTTTTTAAATTATTGTTTTCTTGGTTCTTTTTCTGAATTTAATATTTTCTGTAGATACTAAGCTGGCTCCTAGCTATAAAGAAGCTTTTAAAAGACAAATTTTCACTGCTGCAAAATTCTAAGTGTAAAATTTCACTTTGATGGACAACTCTTAGACAAGCCGCAATGCCTTGAAAATATTCATTGAAAAAAATATTGATTATGTCTAGCGAAATCTTAAAAATTAATTGCAGTCTAGATTCTAAGTCTAGAAACAACTTTTCAGAAGACAACAAGTAGTTTCGGACTAAGCGAAAAAAGTTAAAGACCTTTTTGTTCATCCCATTCATTTTGTATGGGGATCAATGGGAGATCAAAAATTTAACAAAAGTATCAGCAACTTTTTTCTTTCTCATGAACTTAAAATTTTCATATCGAAACATTTTTTAAAATTTTTTGTATTATATTTTTTTAAATTTTTTTCTTTTATTTTTATTATTTTTTTATTTATTGTTTCTTTACATTGAGAAATGTTTAAAGTGTTTCCATGAATGTGAAAGTAATTTTTGAAAGCATTTTCTCTTATTTCTTGAGAATATTGATGATATTGCATAGTCAATTAATTGACTAAGGTTTAATTAAGCTAAGATTGCCAGGTTGCCCGATTTTGTCCGAGTTTGCCCGGATATTCAATGCAAAATTTGGAGAAAGTCCGGTTCGGCCTGGTTGCCCAAAATTCGTTGAAACAAAAAAACAACAAATTGTCTTGTAATTTTTTTTTTATGCGTCCAAAACGAAACTTTTTGTACCATTTTCATAAAAATAGTAATGAAAGATTTTTTGGAAGCCTACAATACGATGTAAAATGAGTTTTGATGGAAATTTGTTTCCTAGTTTTTTTTCTTTAATTTTGTTGAGTGATTCCTGGGTTTTGACAAACTTTGCCCGGATATTGCCCGGATTTTTTATAACTGTTTTTTAACGTGTGACTCACACGGGGTGGATCTGCTAGTGGACTGGTTGTTTCCGGCAACTGGCAAGCGATGTGCGAACAGCGCACCGAGATACACGTGTCTGAAGTGAGCCTTCTCTTCACTAGACACGGCAGACTGGATCGGTAGTATTGGTCTGGACGCGGGAAGACTAAACTCTTGGTTTGGTTCTGACAAGAACCGGGTTTGCGTCACCAATCACTACCGGAGATCCAAGCAGTGGAACAGAGCAGAGAATAAAACTCCAAGACGAGAAAGGCAGGAACACCAATAAAATTTCCTTCTTTGTCTCTTGCAACGTTTATTTCTCTTCACAACTCTATTTATACACAACTTAACTACACTGCTTACTAAACGGAACTAACTCAGGGCGCATTGAGAATGCGCCCTTAAATAGGCAGTCACGCAAGCAAAGGACCACGTGCTTGCGTCAGATGGAAACGCCTAGAACCTGCTAGGCGCGTCGCGTATAATCCTTCAGCGAGAGCAGCCTCCTCGCTCTCTCGGGGCCGTACTCTCGCGTCTGTGTGGCACTCTTCTCCTCTCGTGAGTGCTCCGGGCGTCGTTACTGGTCATCGGCGTCGCATGTTGGGAATCTCTCGCTGCTGCTGGGAGCTTTCGTAGCGAACAATAACAATTTTGATTTGTCCAGCCTGGATACGTGTTGAAAAAATTCTGGCAACCTTTAATTAAGCCTTACCACACATTTTTATGATTGTTAAAAGATGGGAAAAAAAAACCTCTTAAAATTCCTATTTAAAAAAAATGTTTATTTGAATGATTGGGTTGGGTTTTTTTTTCTTTTTTCACCAGGATCTGCGCACATTTTTTTCCTGCGTGTCTTTTGTAAATTTTTTATCTTTTTCTGTTAAACCCTTTTCTATTATGTTATTTTCAACATGAGTAGATAATTGTTTTCGACTGGTGTAAAAGATTGTGACTGTGACTGTGAATAAGTTCAAATAAAGAACGAAACGTCTGAATAAGAAGAGTCGGAGTTTTTTATCCGTGATTTGACTAAAAAAGCCGAAATATTTTCCCGTTGCTATTTTCAACTAACCTACATTGTTTTGCCATTTATGTATCCATTGTCGTTTTTTGAAATGTAAGGACAAATCCAAAAGGAAATATATGTAATGCAATTTTATAACGTTCAAAATGATGTAAAATTGTTGCTGGTTGTCGATGATTTCTCTTTAATAGTTTTTTTTTTCATCTTTACTTATTTGTATCTTGGAAATAATATTTTTTCCATTGTTCCAACTGTGTTTGTGTTGTAACATTGTCATCCTATAACAATTTCAGGGCAGGCTGGGCCTAATACCAGATGTTGTATGGAAATGCTCCAAGAGCAGCTTTGTTTCTTGGTTTTTGGGTATACATTCTGGGAAGTTTTTGAAGCCAGAAGCCAGCCATATCAAGGTTGGCAGTTTTCAAATTATTTATAGTGGTTTGAGCTACTACATGTTTGAGAACTAACTTAAATTATGAACAATACTATAAGTCTGTACATTGTAAAACAATTTTTTTAATGAAAATCTTTACTTTTAATATGTTACTTAAACAATTATATCTGGCAGCACTTAGGACTTCAGTTTTTAACCAATATGGGAAAATGAGAAAATATCGATGATACCAAACAATTGAAAAAGTTTTTAAATAGTTTCCGGAATTTTAATTTTGCTGTTACCTTTCAATTGATTTACATGAAACTATATGATAAGGTGAAAGCAAACCTCAAATCTCTGTAACTTCTTCCACATGCGTCAGAACGATTTTGAATGTTCTAAAACGTTGTGGTTCAACTTTAAAATTAGACGCTCAAAACTTTTAGCTATTTCTTTTTCATTTTTCACTTTTTCCATAGAAAGTTTCATACAAATTTGAGTTATAAAACAGCTTTGCCAGTATTGAAACTTCATGATACGGTCCACATGGTTCGAAATTGTTAACAAACAACCTCTTAACAAGACATTCAAGCTGAACATTTTATAAAACAGTTTTGTAGCAGTCTTGAACACCATGTTTTATAAATTATATCTTTTCTAAAACATCATCACTGTCTAACAAACCTTTTTAAAGATTAAACTCTTCCAAGCAATGATTATTAATGTTATTTGAATTTGAACTTCAGTTAAGTTAACACATTTATTTGGGTAATCTTGTAACATGTTATCATATTTTCTCCCTTCCATATCGTAAATGAAACGTGTCCTCTCAATGTGGGTCCCGGGTATTTAAGTTTTATCAATTTATTCATTTTTTTTCCGCTATTCCTATCCGTTAGCCGCTATCTGTCCCAATATGTACCGACCATCTTAATTTAATTCCTTTCGATCGACTGGCAGACAATTGGCAAACATGCGGATGGGTCTGCCATTTTATCTCTTGTTTGCTTACCGTTCGGGACGTTTACTTAACATGTCCGCCTCACTTTCCCATTCCCATGCCTACCTTTTCCCGTTCCTTGTGGTGGGCCACATTCATTTTTCGCCATTCCATTTGTATCTCGCTATGCAAATATGTTGTTTGCACTCGATGGGTTATTACACCTTACGTGGTGTGATAATTTCGCTCGCACCGTTTTTACTTTTTTTTTTGCTGCATCCTGCTGATCAATTGTGGGTGGTGCAACGCCACACGTACATACATATGTGTCACATCATTATCATTATGAGGCATTTTATTTATTTATACATTTATTACCTGAGCGTCGTTGTTTACCTTTCTCTCTTTTTGCTTTGCTCGTTGTTTATTTTCTTATTTGCAGGCGGCCGCCAGACACAAGTGCACCTATCTGGTGAATCTGTACGAGGGTGAGTTCCTGATGCGGGGCGGAAATCCGGACTGGCTCAAGGGACTCGAGCATATTCCAGCCAAACTACGTGCCATAGCCGATATCAACAAAATCCTAGCCCACCGTCCATGGCTGCTCAACAAGGAGCACATAGAGGTTAGTATAGTTTCCTTTCAAAGCGTTTATGAGTTTGCTTTTCTATTTTGCGTTTATTTTTTGGCATTAAAAGGACAGTCATCAGACAAAATATTTGAAAATGTATTCTAGAACTCGGACTTAAAATTAATTTTCAAAATGTAAAAATCTAACTAAGCTTGAGATTTTAAATTCAGACTTATTGGGGCGATTTGAGTGACGTGACTCACAAAATTTCACGTTTTCGTCCTGACTCCAAAAAATGCTTCAGGAAGTAAATTCGAGTATCGATGAGCTCTGAAGACCTATAATAGCAGCTCATCCGAACGAACATTTCGAGGCTAAAGAGGCTATTCAAAAAAGCAAACCGATATGAAATTCCGCCAGTCAGGTAACTCGAGTTGCAGAATATGCCCCATTATCTGGATAAAACGTACTCATTTTAGGATAGAAATAAAACGAAAACTAAGAAACTAGTATCCTAAATTTATAGTTTATTAACCAGTACCTAGTACTAAAATTTCAGAAATAAATATTCAAATAACACTCAAAAATCATAAATTCATATTCAGAATAACAAAAAGTAATGCTATTCATGCATGCATGGGTAAGAATTCATAATTTTAACTCAAAGTTCGAATTGGCAATAAAATTTTGAAACTTATATAGATATTTATGGATCAGAATTTCAATACCTCGTTGGTATTCCAAAATTTGAGTTCAACTTTTCAAGTCTAAGTTTAAAAGTAAAATATATTTACAGCACAAAATAAGCTTGTTTATTTATCTAAATAAACTGATTTTTCTGAATTACATATTTAAAAATTTTAGAATTGTTTTAAATTTGGTTCATCATGGCAATTTTTATGAATTTCATTTTTGAGATTATTGAGATTGATGGACCCTTTTTCAAATGCACATTTATAACTTAATAACATCCCAAGTGAAATCAAATAAATGCATTGAAATTTTACCAGTTTTCAAATTAAAATGTAGTTAGCTTCTATATGAGTAATCTATAAAAAATATCACCTGTATCATCAAATATTCGGCAAAATATATAATTTTCCAGCCCTTTTGGTGCTGCAGTTTTCATTTTAAGACATAATTATGGGCGTTCCTTTTAGATTTTTTGAGAAAATAATGAAAATAAATCTCTATTTTTGCGACCAATTCAAACAAATCTTACTTGGATTTTCCAAGAATTCATAAATTTTTTCAATAAAATACCTTAAACTTTTTTAATTCCCCCCGAAGTTTAAAAATCACGAAATCTTTGCATTCCTAATATTGGTTTATTATTTTCATACTCTTATTTAATTTTTGGCATTTTCGGCATTTTCACGAACAAATCTATCGTTAAATGTCTCGGAAAATATATTTTCTTCATCATAAATTTAAATATTTAAGAAACCTTCGAACCCCAAAATGTTTTATTGATAAAAAGAAGTTTTGGCTCTAATTAGTTGAACGAACTTTAAAATCTTCCATAAAACTTGAGATCCAGAACGTCAACTCAGATTTACCACATGATATGATAATGTGATTTCAAAATAATGCAATGCCGTATTTCAAAATTCATAGATGACGTCCAAAAAATTCAAATTATAAAAATAAAGAATTTTCCCTAAAAAACAGTTGTCAAAGTTGGAAAATTTTTTTGTCAAAGACTATACGAAGTTGACAATTTTTGTTGAACAAACGGAATACTGGAATTATTTTCTTTCCCTTTTACATTTCAACATTTAAATGCTTTATTATCGGTACGAAATCCATCTAGCCTCACCGCAATTTTTGCAGTTGTGAATAACTTTCGAATTACAAAATGGATTCACTAAAAATTTTCATTTCTGACACACTTTCACTTACAAATATCTTAAAATATCATATTGTTCGGTCAATAAATCTTGTAAAATGTATTAAACAGTACATTCTGAAACCGTGAAAACATGAAATCTCACAAGGGGGTTTCAAACCGGGAATTTAAAAAAAGAAACCCGCTGGACACCCTGATAGGGTTACCAAAGTCACCCAGCAAAAAAAGGACAATTAGCCGGTTAGGGTCATATAGACCCGTATTATTGTTTTGGTTATAAAATCAAACTACTGAACCAACTTCTCAAATGAAGACCAAAAAAACTACTGAACCAATTTTCATAAACACTACCATTTCGAAATTGTCCAAGTGTCTGCTATCAGAATCTTTTTAAAAATTCGAGGTTTGATTTTTATGGTCGTATTTAAAATCTTTTGATTGATATGAATTCAGATAGATTGAGAGCTCATATTGGAATAATAAAAGTTCTTGGTTTTACATACCTTATTATTGAAAAATTCATAAAAAAATACAATGGTTTTATAATTGAATTTTCATGAGGATCAACGAATTTGAATGAAAAAAATGACTGTTCTGTTAAATTACATTCATTCCCATCGATAGTGATGAATTAATAATGAATAGGGACTGATAGGGTGACCAATTCTAGTATTAAATCATATTCAACATATTTAGGACCAAATCTCAGGTTTATTCACTTTTACTTTACGCTTTTTGTAACCCTAAGTACAAAATACTCTGAAGTGTTAAATTTAGTTTTGAAATAATATTTTAAGAAGTTAAATACGACAATCCAAAAACAATGGTTTTCAAGAAGAAATTCAATTATTTTTCAATTTTTATTATATTTCCATTCATGATATATGACATCGAAAACCAAAAACAATTATTACTTTGAATGAATTTTTAAACCAGCCGGAATTTGGCTGGCACAGTAAAACTTCGTTACTTCACGATCTTTGTTGAAAAAATGGCATCTTTTTTTGATTATGTTGTCTTTCGGCTCAATTTTCAGACACCAACAAAATTATAATTTATTTTTTCCTTGATCAATGGATAGTGACGTATGTAGACGATTCCAAAATTTCATAATTTATGGAAATCGGTTTAGTAGTTTTGAAGATACAGCCTAAATAGTAATCCATGTCTATATGACGCTAACCTGCTAATTGTCCTTTTTTAACCGCAAAGGAAGGTTAAATATCACAAGTTACTGATTTTTATATTTTTAATTGTATTAATATCTTTTTTTATTTTCTACTACCCTACCTGAATATTTATTTTACAAACTAACTGTGCAAATTAGTTTTGCATCAACAATGAAAAAGGTTAAAGGGACAGGTTTTCGTATTCCTTGAGTGATTAAGGAGTAAATTTCGCCGGAGTCGAACCAATTTTCTGACATTTGTTTAAACACTTTTTAGGATATTTTTTTCTGTAATTACAGTAAACTCATTTAATGCACTGAAAATGTCACTCTCCAAGGGGGTGGGGGGAGGGGTGATAAACCTCCAAAACCGGAAGACATTGGTTGGATGACCGTCTCAACTTCAAGTCGAATGGTGGCTCCAGAGACTCACTTATGGTCACCAGAAAGAACAGGCTTTCCTTCGAAATACCACCCATCTGTCCGCGACCAGAACCCACAGTCGTTATTGGAACGACAAATGGAACGCACACCTGGTGAACTTTTCTGAACACTTGGTGAATTTCTTTGCACACTTGGAATTTTTTTTTCAAAATTGGAGAATTCTGCCGCTTGTCTGCTTGATTTTGCTGCATACTGATGAATTTCCGCCCGTTCCAGCACCAAGGTTGCCGAAATCACAGACAAATCTATAATTTTACAGAATTTTAGGCAAATTTTTATCACAGAATCTATGTCACAGAACACAGAACTTTGGAAATATTCACAGAACTCGCAGATTTTTCAAATGTTTTACTTATCTATAAAATTCTAAATTTTAAAGTCAACTTTCATTTTGGATTTGTTTGTTGGAATATCATGATAAGATTATTTTTGTTTAATTATTTTTCTAAAAAAAAATTTTTTAAATTATAATTTTTCGTGACTTTTTATTGAAATTTATACTTTTTCCATCACATAAAACCATCACAGAATTTATGAGTAAAATCCTAAAATCACAGAAAGTCAGAATTTCATTTCGCAAAAACATAAATGTGTTTTCGACAACCTTGTTCAGCACCTCAGTTTCCAAATTTCAGGAATTCAGGAATCTTATATTTGATCTAAATTTTAATCTACATTCATTTTTTACCTGAAATTTAATTTTGAATTTGAATTCAAGATAATAATTTTAAATGTTAAGTATTGTGTTATGTGAAGGGGGTCGTCCATACAAGACAAATATTGAGCGATATTGACGTCATTTTACATAGGATTGAGATGGAAAATTGCACACATAAATTTTTTCAAGCAGGTTTCATTAAATTAATCATGAAATGGTTTTCGAAAGCCTTAAGTACGATATAAAATCTGCTGATAAATTTCAATGATAAATATGGTTTAACGAATTTTATTAATTGATTTTTGATGAATAATTCCTAGGTTTTGACCAAATTTGCCCGGATATTACTCGGATTGTTGTCGACAATTTTGAAATCAAATACCCGGATTTAACAAGTTAAAATAACCCGGATTTGTCCGGCCTGGATACGAGCTGAAAATATTCTGGCAACTATGTATTAGAGAATCTTAAAATAACAGAGAAAGAAAGAATTAAAACCGTAAATATCATGAATTTTTCGAAAAAAGATATCAGCTGTTGTCCTTATTACGAAAAATTCATGATATTTACGGCGTATGTTCTTTCTTTCTTTCTTTGATGTCTCGATTCTCTGTTACTTTCCATCACTTTGGAAATGTGATAACTTTGAGGTACGAAGATGTACTAAAATGAACTAAGAACATTAGATTTGTTATCTGTATTATTTAACCTTATTCTCATTATCTATAATTTTCTGAACAATTTTTTCAAAAAAACAACAATAGAAACATTTTAATGACAGTAGAAAATGTTCCGAACATTTTATACAGTTATATTCACTTGCTTCTCGCCATTCAACTTCTAAATTTAAAAAATCCGAAAAAACACCTCTTACCAAAACCCCAGGGTTTGAGAAATTCAAAAATGACCCCAAATCGACTCAGTCTACTACCTTAAGTCACATATAAATTACTCAAAAACGGAACGAACGAGATTCACAGTAGGGCTAGGTGGTGTAATTATGAACAAAATTACTCAGTTTTTCATACTATCAGCTCAAACAAGTATGTAACTCTTTAGTGTTGAAATTCTGGAAAGTAACCAAAAATGAATGACTGGTTCCCTTCTTAATTTTAGATTTTTTTTTTAACTTTTAAGTTGCAGTTTATGTGGGCGTAGAAAGCTTGTTAATAATTACCCCGTTTGTTCATAATTACCCCCTTGTCTATGGGGTAATTATGAACACTGTAACGATTCTTGTTATGTGATGACTTTTGAAATTGACTTTATTCCTAGATTTAAACCACGTCTAAACGGTGCATTGTAGTGAGATTTGATGATTTTTTGAATTCACTGTTGAGAAATTACAGGATATTTTCAGTTTTACATAGCTGGGAGGCATCTTTTCATATAATCACAGATCCACAATTCTAAAAAATATATAAAGTAATGTTTTAGCTTATTTTGAAGATTTGGATGGATATCGTGATTTTGAAGGTAAAAGGTAAATTTTAATCATTAACCAATGCTGAGAAAACACGTTTTCATAATTATCCTGCATCTTGAAAAGTATGGGGTAAATATGAATACTTCTTTGTGCGTGGGTGAAAATTTTTTTCAACATAAAATCATATCACACCACATGGAGCATCAATTATCAAACGTAAAACTTTCAAAAACAACATTTCATCTCCATTCACATTGACGAGGAAGTCAATTGAAAAGACACGTCTGAAAACGATTTTCAATTCTTAGAGACATAAATTTTGTTAATAGGACTGTAGCTACAAAATTTATACAGTTAGGTATGCAAGTTATAACTGTAACTTGTCAGAATAACAAGTCAGAATGACAGACTATCTATCACATTTGATCAGTTTTGAGACCCTACTATGACCCTAACGACGCTTACGACGTTTGTTCGGAATTATCCCTTGTTTATAATTACCCCACTTAGCCCTAAATAAAGCATGTCATAACTTTGAACAAACTCACTCTCTCAACAAACAATGTTCATGTTCGGAGTGATTACTGTGAATTGCGTTCGTTCCGTTTTACTCACCAACCCTACAAAAGCACCCAGCGTTCTCGAAGAGCAAACGAAACGCGTTCTGCTAACGATACTAAAAAATCGAGATTTATTCTAAGTTTATAATTTGCATATTTTTGTGACACATCACAGCGGAATTTATTTATTGCATAAGAATGTCAATTAAATTTACGTTTCATTGAATATATTTTTAATTGGTCTAAACCAGTGGTTTTCAAAGTGGTCCCTACCGCCCCCTTGGGGGCGTTGATAGCTTTCAGGGGGGCGGTGAGCTCAATTTTGAAATTTGGAGGGCGTTAAAATGGCTCAGGGGGGCGTTGAGGTCGTACTTCACATTTTTGCAAATCACGACACAACGTAGATTAGAAATATAAACGAGTAAGTTCGATGCAAAAGAATAACATATATAGAATATTGATCTTGTTTTGTAATTTTTTTTTATACTTAAAAAGATAAATTTTATATGGTAATTCTTGATAATCTTTAAAAAATTTTGTCTCAAAAAATCTGAAAAAAAAACTTTGAAAGAATCTGTGATTAAGTAATAGATTTTTTGGAAAGAAAATATGAAGGATTGTTTTTACTGCATAATTTTGAACAGTACTCAAATTCAGATATCGAGAAAAATACTATTTTGTTCGTTATTTTACCGGCTTGATAATAAGTTTGTATTCAATTATGCTAATTAATGGTGAATATAGGATTTTGTTTACCAAAATTCAAGATATATGATTTTATAACAAAACAAACTAATCAATCAGTTCAAGTTAATGTCCAGAAAACTTTACATAGAATTAAGTTATTACTGGAGGTTATGCAATATGAATGAGGCACTTAGAGTCAAAAAGGTATAAATGCATAAATGTTGATTTCGAGAAAACAAGTTGATATGTTTGGTCATTTTTCAAAAATTTGCCTTTATCTTTCGAACAAAATAGTATGCAAATAAAATTCTAAAAATCTGAAAAATAACGAAATATAGTTTGAAACATGAATAATCGTTAGACATTATCTAATCAAAATCGAACCATATACACTTATAATACCCCCTACCCATTTGGCTCTGAGAACTTCATATAAATTTGAATGAATTTTGAGTTTAGTCTTACAAGAACACAAAGCCAAAAGCTAATGGTTTTTAACGATCCAGATAATCATTTTCTTTAATTTTTGAAAATTTGCCCAGGGGGGGGGGGGGCGTTGAGCTCGAAAATTTTGCAAAAGGGGGCGGTGAGTGAAAAAAGTTTGAAAACCACTGGTCTAAACAGTGAAAATTCACTGAAAACTAAGTGCAAACTCAGGGAAGATTACAAAAAATGGATAATGTTTCAAATTCCAAAAATTACAGAGAAATAAACATCTTTGAAAATTGTACCTAGAAGACTCAATTCTTCAACTACGTTTTTAAGACTTCTTTTTATATTTTCGTTCGCAAAAATTTTTTCGATGTTCCAGCGTATAGCTTTTAACTTAAGCTTTCATGAACTCTTAAGACACATTCCACCGTGACGTGATATCGCTTTTCCGGACTTTTCTACACTGTTATCGTTCTAGAAGTCAACCAATTTACTTGAAAATTAAAAAAAATTGTAGCAAACGGTCGCAAATTGAATTTCCTTAAAAATGAATATAATTTGTTCATTTTAAAATTTAAGTTGTTTTTGTTATGATTAAGAACTTTTGTGACGTGAATTCACGCTAATATAAAGTTATACTGTGATTATACTGAACCATTCTTTGGAGTCTTCAAATTTTATGTACACTTTCAAAAACGATATTTTGTTGTTGCGACTTTTACAACCATAAATTTTCAGTATCTGCACCTAACTTTTTCCTTATTTTGATTGGCACTTGAATAGCAACATATTGAGGTATCATATGTTAAAATTACTGCTGTCTTCATTTAAAGATTCACCAAAAAAAAAACAATTTTTATTTTTTTTTTTTTCAATCTTTTGTATTTTTATTTGAAAATAATGAACTTATTAGATAAAATCAAATTATGCTCGATTTGTAAAAATCCGACCATCTGGAGGGTCAAAACAGCTTTCAGAGCACATTTTTCATATAAAATTTAACAACAAATCAAATTTTGTGACGTGAATTCACTCATTCGCGCTGTTGTAACTCAGCTAAATTCCAACCAATTTCTATAAATTTTAGAGTTTTAGAATCGTCTCATCATTTTCAAAGAAAATCTCATTTTTTATTAAAAAAAAGTCATAATTTTCTCGTAGAATTAAAAACTTCCCTTTTCTTGTGACGTGAATTCACTCATTTGCGACTGTTTTTGTTTGCTTTTCAAACCAACTAATCCAATGTAGTTTTTTTTTACAAAATGAAGCCGTGTTTTTTGGCTTCTGAACGTACTAAAAATATTTCCAAAAAAAAATCGTCCATATATTAAAATTAATGATTTTGTAAAAATTGTCAAAAACACCACTTTTTTCAACAACAAAACTGATTTTCAAAATCATCTAAACCGTGTGTAAAACAACTTTTTTCTCATTTTTCCGATGGTTTTGTGTGATTTGAATTATCAAAATTATAGACTATTTTGAGATTTTTTGATTCGCGAACGGATAAAAATCACTTTTGAGCGGTACAAGCGCGTGGAATGTGTCTAAAGCTTTTTTTTTCGAGTAAACCATATTTCACTTACGATAGTTTTAGTAAAAGAAGTTTCTTCGAATAATTAAATGATCGGAACATTTTTTACTGACATTAAAATATATATGAACATATTGACAAATCTAGACAAACAATAATGTTTGCTTCTTTTCTTTCTAACCCCACTCTCTGCAGCGCCTTACCAGGGGTCAAAACAGTTGGTCCCTGTCGGAGGTGGTCCACGCGATCGTCCTGCTGGCCCACTTCCACTCGCTGTCGTCGTTCGTATTCTCCTGCGGCCTAACGCAGGAACTGGACACCGCCAACAACTCTAGTCAAGGCATGATCGTGAACAACAACAGTGTCGCACAAAAGACTGACCACGAGTATCACAACGGGCAAGAAGGTAGCTAATTTTGATTATTTGATTGAAGACATTTGAATGAATTTGAGTTTCTTTTTTCAGCAATGACCAAACCCCAGAACGAGGTCACAGTGGATGCACTGATGCAGCGCATGAAGAAACTCTCGGAAAAGAGCACCGAGTGTACCGAAACAGAACTGAGCAATCGGTTCAAGAACGTTGAACTGCAGGCGGCCGAGCTGCCGGCCGTGGTGGCCAATGCCGTTGAAGTGCCTCAGCTGATCGGACGTTTCGTGGACGATCCGAACTTCACATATCAGGACTTTGCCCGGCGTGGAGCGGAGAACATTCCGCAAACGTTTCGGATACAGGACTACTCCTGGGACGATCATGCGTATTCCCTTGTGAATAGGTCAGTTTTTCCAAAGTTGAAGCAATTTTGAACCATTTTTGAAATTTATCTTTCAATTCAAAGGCTCTACAATGACGTTGGATTCTATCTGGACGAAAAGTTCCGGGTGGCGTACAATCTGACGTACTACACCATTGCCGGTCGGACCAACGTGGATACGTCGAAGTTCCGGAGAGCCATCTGGAACTACATCCAGTGTATCTACGGTATTCGCTACGATGATTACGACTACGGGGAGGTCAACCAGCTGCTGGATCGGCCGTTGAAGATGTTCATCAAGACGGCTTGCTGCTTTCCGGAGCGGATCACCAAAACGGACTACGACAGCATACTGGTGGAGCTGCAGCACAGCGAAAAGGTAAGTTTGACCTGGGTCTTCCATGACAACGTTTATGAAGGAATTTGGGCTTTCAACACATTGAAACTACACATGGCTCCAAAAACCGATTACCTTGGTTTCAAAATCTAGCTAATATTTTTGTTATTGATCAGAACACGCATCTTACAAATTGAAATTCCGTATTCCCATACCTCTGGTTCTAGTGGTACAATGGAATTAGACTTTTCAAGGTATACCTACGTATAACCCCTATCTGCTCAAATCTACATAAAGTCTCTGACTGTTGGTCCTTTACTCCTTTCCTTTGAAAGTGAGAGGTCATTTTAGTACTATTGCGCCCCCTGGCAATACTCAGTAAGTCTCTATTCTCCAAAATATTGTTCAAACCGCGAAATACCCTTTACATCACGATATTCGCTGCTGCAGAGAGGTTATGTCTTATGCCCGCGGCTTCATTCGTAGGGAATAGCATTACTTGGATATCCCCTCTCGACAGTGAGAGTATTCTACTCCAGTTTGCGAGAACTGTGTTGAGGTGTTAGCAACTGGCTTCGAAGCTTCTCGGTCACTACGACAACGATGATCACGATAGTTGACCAGAAAAGTTGGACACCCCGCACTACCCGTAACGTGATCGTTTGCACCTACACTGGTACACCTATTTCTAGCGTGAGCTTTTATTACATCGTATGAAACAAAACGTAGACAAACAGTTTTAGGGTAAATGTACCCAATCTTGGCCCCTAAGGCATGGTTGACTAGATTTCCCATGATAGTAGTCTAGTAGTGTAATGTGTACCTTCATAAGTCCTTCGACAAATATGATTGCTTACTAGCCTGAAATGCAGCAAAAATATGTCTTTGCTTGAAAGCGGTTGATAATTTGAGATAAACCTGATCAAACTTTTGATTGAAATGCTCCTTATTGTAGCCCCCGCGCCGAATTTTGGCCCTTTATGAGTTCCTTAAATTGACCGTCTCTAGAATAAACTTGCCTCACTAATACAACAACAGCCCCCACGAATTCATTAAAACTATCCCGGAAGGAATGTTCTGTATTGTTTTCAAAAAGTCGGATGTACGAAATGTCAATCAACTTTTAGAATTGATATTTGCATGTAGAATGATAATCTTAGGTAAAAAAGTTTAACTTGTTAATTTCAGTTTTTGTGTATTTAAAATTTCTATTATAAGAATGATAATCTAAAACAAACAGGTTCCAAACTATTGCACTGGTTGACATAAAAATGTTTATAAATGAAGCAAACAAATCGTTCGCTCAATTTTTAACATGCAATCATGAAAGATCTGTTTCCATTGAAGTTAACAGGTTAACATAAGATAGTAAATGTTCATATATTCATATATTTTATTCCACTCCCTTAAAAGGAGGATCGAAATTTTAAAAACCATTATGACCGAGGCAAGAAGCAAACTAAAGCTTAAGCTAAAGTAAGCGAACGATTCTTTGAATCATAAATGTTTAAAATGTCGCCCTTAGGAATTTTCTAGCAATCGTATGCGTACACTCGGATAGCAATACAAGACAAACTTTCGCCTACTCCAGCCAGCCTGATAGAAATATATTGCATCTCACTCGTTCGTTTGGGAACTATAGGCAATGGAAGCGAATAGCAAACTCAAAAGCTGGATGAAATAAAGGCTGCATCCCTTTCGCACTTATGCAAAATTATCACCCGAACTAGACAGCGCTTCCTTTGCATATTCCTTTCCTACAGAGAACAACGTCATCACCTCCTGCTGATGCACAGTGATGTATAATAAAAAACAATCTTGGTCAAAATATTATTTTTTATTTCACATGAAATTGAAAACAATAAAAATTCAAGCTCGTCACAACAGAGTATTTCAACATTGCATTGCAGTTATTTTTGATATTAATATTTAGAGTGTCATAATTTGAACTTTAAAACAATTCCTTTCAAAGCGACACATATGCAGCAAATGTTCATCTTCAATACAAATCAAATGAATTCAAAATACGTTAAACCGCATTTCCAAATGTGGATTTTTTAAGGTATGGATATAGTAACAACATTGAGATCCAAGATATCAATTCGGATCCGGAACCGGTAAATTAATTTATTGAGAGGTAAATTTTATTGAGAATAAAAGTTCTCGAAATTTACCATGAAAGAGCAGCTCAAATTGTAGTATTATAATTCTAACTAAGATGCCAAATACGCTTGAGTCGGCTTGAGAGATAAATAAATTGATTATAGTCCAAAATACATTCATGATATTTTTAAATTATTTCAATCATTCATTTTACTTTCGACCGGCTTTTCAATTTCCAGACCACTGTGCACCGTCGGCCGACGAACGGCCGCGGGCTACCGACTGCCTGCTATGTCGTTTTCACACATACATACATACTTTTATTTGTGGAATTGCATGCCAAGATAAGGCAAAAAAAATGTTTATATTTTCTTCAATTCTACATAGAAAATGTACGTTGTTTGGAGTAAGTTATAATTTTATATTTTTTGCCATGTTTTGCTGTAACCAGTGGTAATTTTTAGTGATTTTTCCATAAGGAAGTGTGTTTTTAAAATCAATACGAAGACGGCAGATGCACTAGCAAGGTAGGTTCATTTTAGATTTTTTCCGAAGATCATAGTTTAATTTGCAGTTTGTCATGCGAAAAAAAATATTACGCAGTTATTTGGATTTAATAGTGGACAAATGCTATGCAGAATGTTGCCATATGCGATTTTCTTTTATGTTTGATTTTTATTCTATTTTCAGGCGTATGTTTGACATGAAAATCACCAAAATGCATTTTGGCATGCCAAGATAAGGAGCATGCCAAGTTAAGGCTCACTTACCCTATTACGAAAAATACAAAAACTGACATAAACCAGTCTCAATTTCTGTCCATTTAGAATATTTGTTGTCTCAACAACATATTCTGTATGTGAAATACAAATTTTAAAGTTGTTTTGATAAATTTGAAGGATTAATGTCATATATTCCAGAGTATTTGAATTATAGGGTACCGTAATCATACGTGAACGTACCCCCACGCCGGGCATGATGACGTAGTTGTTATGAGATTCTTCATACATTCCATAGGAAAAAAAAATTAAATCTACGTTTTTCGTCATTTGCATTAAAAAGTTCAGTGATTAGTGTTAAGGAACTAAAGTTAGTGTTGAATCAATTGATTTCAGTATGAAATATTTTAAATAAAGAGCTTGGAATCATTCCAAAACTCGAATAAGAAAATAGTTACGAGAAAAGCTGATTTATCAATTAATTTTTTTACTGCTAATAAACTCGAAATTTGCGTATTTAATGCTTTATTAGGACTATAAGATGTGTTTTCTTGCAATGTTTTCCATTTTTAAGCTTACAATATGCTTGGAAATAGTTTCCAATAATAACAATTTCTACCAAAGTTTAGATATTTCCGAGGTTAATTCACATTTTATGCAGAACTACAAACCAAATCGTATTGTTTTGAAAAGCTTTTAAATCTGGGAAGTCGAATTTATGCATTTGAGGACAGTGGCGTACAAATGACTGTCATCAAAAATATTTTTTATGGAAAAACTGTAGAATTCAATACAATGCTCGTCATTCTTCATAACAACTACGTCATCATTCTGGAAATCTGCCAACCAATATGGCGGATGAGGTAACCTGTTATTTCGAAGAACTTTGCATATATTCAAATTATATGATTGCAAGTAGGACCTTATCCGGAATTAAGACAATTCTACTTTCACTCTTTCAACTTGGCCTGCTTTGTTGAGTGCGTTTTCTGACAGCTGGACAAGCGCCATTTATGTTCCGCTGTTGTGAGATTCTTAACTGCAGAACACCAATCTAGCTGTACTAAATAAAAGCGCCCAGGAATAAACAGATAAACATTTGGTGTCTTAGGCAACATTGTTCAGTTTTACAAGGAGTATTGCGGAAATTGCACCTATTTAGACTCCTGTGCAAATAATTTCCACGCAGAAATATTTTCGCACTGACGCACACATAGACAACCCGTGTCAGTTTTTCAAATCAACCGTTGCTCGCTTCTGATTTTCGAATCACATTTCCAAACGGCATAATCGTTATTGTTTTGGCGAAAATTATTATGAAATGCGAACCAAGGAGATTAATAACGAAAATTGACCGATCAACAAATGAAAAGAAACGAACAGAAAACAGAATGCATTCTGTACATTCGGGTACAAGAATGTAAGTGGAACAAATTAACTTTTTTGTTATTAAAATTAGGGCTTTGATTTCTTCAACAAAGTTGTTGATCTGAATATAATACATAAATTTGTGGAATGTATCAAAGTTATATTACATCACCTTTAAAAATTACAATGAAAGTACAAAAAAAAATCCTTGAAAAAACAGATTTTTAAATCTGAAACGTTGTCGATTGGATAACATGGTTCGCTGTCCTCAAAACAAAGTTGGAAAAAGCTAAGATCTACAATTTCTACACTACATACATTATGATAATTTAAGAAATTGTAGAAAGCATTCAGTGTATTTTTAAAGTGATTTTCAGAGGCTCGTACATCGAAAAGGGCACATTATCGCAACACAACTTTTTATGTGATTATTTTTTATGATAAATGGAACATTTTCCATCTCAAATAGACGTGGAAATCAATGGAACTAGCAGAGTTTTGAATGATTGAATTTACTCTTTTTTGTATGAAAATTAGCTACTTTGCTCAATGAAAAAAGTTCAGCACATTTTATTTATGAATTAAATTTTGCAATATTTTTTCGCATTTTGAATAACAAAATTAAATGTAATTTTATTTTTCAAATCATTTAAACCTCATACGAAAAATTTTATGCATAAAACTAGTAATCGGACATGCAAAGTTTTGAAAGCGTGGGATTGCTTGTAAACTGTAAGTACTATTCTGCCCATTATTTTTTTCAAAATTTGAAACTATCGCATTTCTGGGATACTCCAGACGCAAGAGAAGAAGACAAAAATAATTGTGCACAGTTTCCTTCAAAATTCTTCATTAGGAAATTTAGAAATGACAAAACCGTCTTTAATGCCGAAAATACTATGCGTAAGTGGCGCAAATTTATAAAAACACAGTCAAGGTTTTCCACAAAGTTTAAACCAAGTATTGGAGTGGAGCACTCGGATACTACGGTTAAAGAGCATCAGAGAAGTCAAGGCTTATATCAGCCTTTTAATTATGAATTAGCAAAAAACTTAGTGTATCGCTGATATCTGAAATGTCCAGCTGATTTCTCTCTGAGGAGATAGAAGTGTTGCCCAGCAATCAGTCATGTAAAATTAACCTCAAGGTTGCAGAAAAAAAACTTCTGTGTTTTGAGAAAAAAAAATCTGAATTTCTGTGGTTTTAATCAAAAATTCTGTGATGGTTTTCATTGATGATGTTTCCTTTAATTTCATTGAAAATTCATGATAAATTGGGTCTTTTTTACATTAAAGTTGAGTAAAATCAATCAAAATTACCAATCTTATCAAACTTTTTTAATTCAAAGTAAAAATTCTAAATTTTATAATTTTATAATTCGTTCAAAATTCAAAATATTTGTACGATTTGTGAATTTTTCAAAATTTTGTGTTCTGTGATACAGTTTCTGGAGAAAATTTGCTCAAAATTTTATGAAATTCAAATTTTTTCTGTGATTTCGGCAGCTTAGCCTCAATCAACTTTTTTTTGCTTGTTTCACTGCCGTAATCTGGCAATCTGACGTATGCGCCAACATTACCGATTTGTGTTTTTTGCAGTTGAACGATAGAAGATACCAAACTCGACCTAATGAGATAAAAATATGTTCAAAAATGTTAAAAAATACCTACATAACATTATGAAAACAAAATGACGTATGCGCCATTTCTACTCAACGTGACGTAAGTTTAATAAAAAATATGTTTGAGACGCTTTGATTACGTCTCAAAGAAACAGTAAGTGTGAGGACCATTAATAAAAGACTGTCTTTATGTAATTATTTAATTCTACGAACTAAAAATACCAGTAAATTACTAGTGGCAGCTTCAGGACTAATAGAAATGAGGGACTAAACCTTTGCACTTTTATACTTGTAAAATGATTATTAATTTCAAAAGGTGTCAATGGCTTTGCGTTTTCACGAGGAGGTTGTAAAGGGCGGAAGAAGGTGGGTTTGGGTCTTAATTATGTCCCTGTGTTTCATATTTTGTCCATAATGAATGACGCGTTTTAGTGTGTACTTTCTTTTCGCAAGAAACAAACCAATAGAACTTCATCTATCCAACATGATGATAAGATAATATGTGAAAATATTGACAAGCTGTTTGGATTATAAGTTTTTTGTTTTAAATTCATAAGGTATACGTTAATTATAGAGGAAGAATATTATTATCGATTTATTTCTAATTTAAAAAAATGCTTTTTTGAAACCTCCGGAAATATCAGGTTCTACCCGTCGGCGTTTAACGTCCTGGCGAAGGCTGTGCTTGAGTATGAAGACCCTCTTCTTATCCAGGGAAAGGTTCCGATACTCTTCATTTTATTTGTTTTAGTTCTTCTCACTGTGGAAATGTGATTCAAGCAATTGAATTCACATTTACATGTTGTGAGGATCACATTATGCCTCGGTTTCCTGTTTGCCACAGATTCCAAATGCTTCGTTTCACGCTTCGTTAGTCCAAGCACCTGTTCTATTACCGGATTATCCTCAGGCTCACTCTCGCTCATGTTACCATACTCAGCTATAAAATCCATTTTTTTGGTTCGGATACAGCTCACCATCCACGAGCCGCGAATATCTGACTGATTGTGAAAGAAACTATCTGGAAATGGTTTGTCGCATACTACGATGGATGTACGTCATTTGGTCTTGGAAACAGTGAAAAATAATAGCTGTTTCCACAACAAAATGACGTTGGTAACATAACTTCCGTTAATAAACCTCTTTCCACAAATCATGTATTTAGCCATGTTTTGTCATCATTTAAACTCATAGTGTACAGATTTGATTGTCTGAATTCGCTCAGAGGCTCAATAAACAAACGTTTTTGCAAAAAGCTCCGTACTGAAAATTTTACTCGCTGGCGCATACGTCAGATTGCCAGATTACGGCAGTTCAGACCCTGTATGTTGGAAACTCGAGCCAATGTGAAGGCTGAAATCCGATGTACGACAAAACTTGTGAAAAAAAAACAATTTTTTTATAAATTACGGCTATAGAATCCTTCTTCATCTCTGCTCGTGGCAAAGTCCCTAGCAGAATCAAGGTTATATCTGTTGATTGTTTAGCGAAAAATATCATGATTTGGCAGAACAAAAAAAAAACAATGATGATTTTAAAAGCCCAAAAAGGTAGTCTTGTTTGATAACTTTGTAACCTAAGATCTCAACTAATCGATTTTGCTTTTAACTAAGTTTTATGATGATTCTATTACGTTTTTGTCAGGTTTTGACTGCTGACATTCCAGTGAAAACGTGTTTTAGTGGCACAAAAATAATCAAGTCTTTTTAAAATCGAAACAGCTGAACCCACCAAAATGTCCCTAGTTTCTGTCAAATAAGAAGGATGGTTAAAAAAGTAGCGGAAATTGAGGAAGGATGTAGGCACATAAAATGCAGATTATTCTGATCAATAACATAACTTAAAAAAGTATGAGCCGACTGATGAGAAATACCAAGGACTAAATATGAACATATTATATGTTTTTTTTTTTTTTCTAAGATTTATCATAAGATAACCTTCTTTTTCTTCTCATATTATTTTTCGATCAAATGAATGGTTTTTAAGATACACGTGTTCATAACTGCCCTTTTTCTAAATGAACTAAGCTTTATATTGGGTCAATAGCTCGAAATAAGCTACATTATCTTTAATGAGTAAATAAAGATTTTCGGCAAGCATTGATTTTAAGCTTTGTGTCTATATTTAGTTGATTCAATAAGTTTGCAAATTAGGATCCTATATATTATACACTGGATTTTTTTTCAAACAATTGTCTTGTACGATTAAAAAATCCATTTAAAAAATTAAAGGAAATCATGTAGAAAAAAAACATCGTCAACTCAAGTGAAATTACCAACTCGGACAATGAACTGCCATGCTGTATTGATTTGGATAAAATTGTGAGGCTCTAAGATTTGTCTTTGGTTATTTTCCCTTCAAAGACTGGACCATTCGTAGGATCTTCTAGTAACCATTTTGATCCATAATTTTGTCAAGAAGCTATGTTTAAATCAATTGGCCACCCAGAAGTTGTTTTAAAGAAACGCGGAAATGTATAGGAAAATCCTTCGAAATAAACCCGTGCAAAATAAAAGTTTTTTAAACTGAATTTGAAAAATCGTTAAAATGAACTCAATGATAAACGGAACATTTTAAACTAGTTAAACGTAAGTACAGTACTAAGTTACCTTTTTTTTAGAATTGAGTATGTTTTCGTTGAAATTGAAAAAAATTACTATGAAAATAAAGTGATTTTCATAATTATCCTTTATTTGAACCATAACTAAGTCAAAAATCTAGCTTTCATGGTCACAGTCAAAAAAATTTTGGAAATTGCCAGTTTAAGCATAATATTAGATAAAGAATTATCACTGCAAATTTACGCTTTAGAATTGGTGATAAATGTTTCTATTTTTAAGCTTTGTGACGTCATGCAAATTTTACTGATTTTCAGTTCATGATTCACGTCACATATTGTCGAAATTTCGGTCTCTTCAAAATTTTTGAAAGGAATTAAAAACATTTTTCAGAATGAAAATTGGTTCAGAAAGTTGTGAGTTACACCCGGGTAAAGAATGCGTTTTGACGTCATGAAAATCGATTTAATTTTTTTTTTCGGAAACTTTCAAGACTTTTTACTTCAATGCTATTATAGTGTTTCTTCAATACAAGTTTAACATAACGATGCGATTTAATTAACGGATTAAATTATCAAATTTTTAACGAAACTAAGAAACCTTTTTTATTTGCATAACCAACAACGTTATTTTTATGCAAAAACAATTTAAACGTTTTTAAGAAAAACATATAAAATCACGCATGTTGAACACTTGTCGAGAATAAACAAACTATCATAAATCCTCTCCGATTTTTTAACAGAATATTTGTGAAATTTCGGAAAAAAAAATCTTGCAAATCTTTCCCCCTCAATGAATGTTACTAGAAAATCCAAATCAAACCTCGTATTCACATATAATTCCACGAAAAAGACTTTTAAATTAATTACAATATCAGTTATATTAAAATATATAGGTACTAGCACATGGCGTTAATTATGAGCATTTCAATTAGAGTTATCATAAAACAGTTATAAAACTTCAAAAGCGGGTATATAAGCGTCGATTAACGATCATTCGATGTATTTTGTAATTGACTCTTCAGAAGCTAATTTTCGAGACTAAATACCTTTTTTTTACCTTAACCCTTATTATATGGTTTTCTTTGATTGATAATTTTCGGTAATTTATTTAGGACGAAATTAAAACTGCTGTTTTTTTACGTTTCGGCCTACTGAGCTTCAGCCTTCTTCAGAAAAAAAACTTGTTTTTTTCTTTTTGGCCAAACAAGTTTTTTTCTGAAGATGGCTGAAGTTCAGTAGGCCGAAACGTAAAAAACAGCAGTTTTAATTTCGTAATAAATTAATCACCGGAAAATTATCAATCAAAGAAAACCATAGAAAAGTGCGGTGATCAAAACCAAACAACATAACCCTTATTGGAATAGGACCTTTGAATGAACTATTTGTCATAATTAAAGCTTCGTGAATAACTATCACTTAAAAAAAATCGGCCGACAGGGATTTAAGAAATTGGTGCAAAACAGGGTTTTCATGTTCCTTCCAAAAAAATTTCATAATTTCAAACAAATTTTAGGCTCATTGCGCCATCTATTTCCGTGGTCAGATCATACTCATAAGATTTTCAAAGGTCGGATGATTTAGGCCTAGTTTTTCTGTGCTCTACTAAGCTAAGCTACGAAGAACACAATATTCAGCTCACTTGTCATTCTAAAACATTTTCGACGTCAACTCCTGTACTAATAGATTTCTCCCTTCTCTTCCAGGTCCACGTGAATCTGATGATCATGGAGGCACGCAACCAGGCCGAGCTGCTGTACGCCCTGCGTGAGATTATGCGCTACATGACATGATTCGTCTGCGTGTCGGTCTTCGACGATGGTGATGCACAAATGACATCACTTAATCTGACGACGACGATCACAATCAAGATGATAGCCACCAACCCTTTTGTGTAGTTCAATTTTGCAGAAGTAATACGGTTAGTTAAGTTTTGCTTACAACCAAACCATCCACGCAGAACAAAATCACCGAAACAATCAAATCCTCGACTCTGTTGACATCAATTGGCTGTATTTTATTATCTTTATTTTATTATTTTTTGTGAATTTTAAGCACCTTCCCTGTTCAATCTAAATGTGTAGATGTTGTTAGGACCGAGCGTCCAAGACTTTTTGTTTTTCCCATTCGAATTTCGCCGCAAAGGGGCGAACAGACACAGCTTTTGACGTTTGACGAGAGTTGGTTCAGAGCATGGAATGGAAGTTTGGAAGAGCGTATAGTTTGTAATCAAGCACTTGTCGATAGAAAAAAAAGAGCAGAAACTGCAAGCAACAGAATATTCATGTGGTGATATAAGCTAAGGACGTTTTATTTTGTATGCTGAAAAGCATTGAGATTGAATTTGATTGCTGTCGAAACAAAAGAAAAAATGTAAAGATGGTAACAAGTGATTACACAAGTCAAATTTCATGTAAAACTTTAGTTTAGGATCTATGTTAATAACAATCTTTATAAGAAGAATGTGTCATAAGGACGAAGATCAGGGCATTGATTAAAATCAATCTTAGTCTGTACAGATAATGGCGAATGCTTGCTAGCTAGCAGAATAAAAAATAACAACTTTTTATTGAAACCTGATGAATCGCACAATTAGCCGCTAATCAACACCAGTTGAATGTGAACTATTGAAGATAACTAATTTTTCACTACAGATTGATCTCAAACAAATCAAGTGAAGGATTTTGTTTTTCGAATTACAAATTTTTGCTATGCCAGTTTCAACAAATTGTTAACCTTTGATGATAGACATGACGTGTTGATTATCAAATCGAGGAATTACCCAAACGTTAAAGTTAGATTGTTGCTAGAATAAGTGTTTAATAAGTCAAATGAATCATTAAAGCAGGAACAAACGATAGACCTCCATATAAACGGTCATTGATATTATGAATAGACGATCGTGTCGTAACTAGTCTGAGGAGAATAACCACCTTGGCAAAAGCTTCTAAACCATTTTGAGTCAGATTTTGTATTGAATTCAAATTGACGTACAACAAAAGAACAACAGAGAAAATGTGTTCAACATTTTATAGATTCAAATGAAAATTTTCTACAGATGTATACACCACTAAATTGTGAACAGTTTACCTAATGAAATCACTTTGGAGAAAAATGTTTTGATACAAAACAAAATACACCTTTGAAGATCTAACCGACAAAAAAAAACTTCAATAATTTAAAGCTAAGACTTATGCAACAAACTAAATGAATACAAAATATAAATGTGATTTGTTTGTGATGAAATTTGTGCCAAAAATCTCTTATTTTACAAAACACAATGCGTACAATGCAAAATAAAAAAGGATGTTTTGATTGCAAAATGGCATCCATAGATTCGAAAAAACAAAATGGTAACTCAATCAGTTCCAGGATACAAAAAAGAAGAAAACCTTAATCAAAAACAATTGTGCAACAAATGTTATATTAACTCAATACAGAGAACCGATCAATTTATTATCACATTTTCCGTTTCGTAACATTTTGTTGATTTATACCTTTCTTTTATGTAAACGTTCAAAACGAATCATAGCGTTGAAAATGTATGTTTTGTTAACTGTTAATTGCATTGAAATATTATTATATCTTGATAAGTTTATCTTTCCTAGCTTAAGTCGAACATTTAGAATAACCACCCACAGCCTTACACGACGAAATGCGCTGTCTGTGTGATGAAATCAGACAACCCACCCGATTTGAATTACAATTACGAAAGCACACCATAGGTTCGATGATTATCAGTTTGAACAAGGCGAGGTTGTCTCCTGTTTTATTCTAGGATATGGAACAAATAACCTCACACACGCTGAGGAGCAGACAAATAAAAATCTTTTATAAATCGTTTCTTACACGGAAAACAAATCCAACTATTGTTGTACAGGAATAAATGTGAGCGAAAACGAAACACTGTCTGTTGCAGCTTTTATTCTTGAAAGAACATGAACCTTGCATGTGTATTGAATACTGAAATTTACATCGAGACTGTGATATCAACTAGTATGCCGCCGATAACGTCCAAATGGTTTCCAACGACAGGAACCAACTTAATACACCAGAGCTCCACTTGATTGAAAAAATGGATCGTTGGCAAACAAATTCTCAAAAAAGCCTCAGACATGTACTATTGAGATGCCGCTCAAGTCGAGCTAGCCGCTAGCGTTATGTTGCAAAGAAAATATTCAAGGCTGTGCTGAACATGTTAGAAAAAAGTAACATCAGGTAGGAAAATTTGAACACTTATTTAATTTAGCTAGCTGATCCTGAACGAACTCCGTTTCGTTTTCGACCATTAATGCGTGAAGATTGGTTTTTGTAAATCCAATGCATTTTCCCGACAATGTTGCGTAAAACTTTTTAATTCGATTATCGTCCTTATCGGTTAAAAGTGATGTCCTTTTTAGCACAGATGAACAAATGACGCTCAAAAAAAAATCTTCAGAAACCTGTTAAAATTAAAAATGTTCTCTTTTAAAGAAACCGTTAAAAATTGACGAAAACTAGTGCCATCTATTGCTTGAGTTATAACATTTCAGCGGCGCAATAGATGGCACGATTTCAAGATAGATCCTTTAGCAGTTGATTGAACAATTTCGAATTGTTGAATGAAATATTGCATCATCATTTTTTTTACTACAAAGACTGCCGGAATTTCATACAGCCTTATATAAGATTTAACATTGTTTGAACGGTCATCGGATTCCGAAGAACCTAAATAAGCTAGCTATGTCTAATCCAATAAAAACATTACTGACGAAAAGTCCCACGTAATAGTGCCAATTTTATGCATCGTGAAATTTCATGTGTATCTTTTGTTTTTCTTATTGTACAGCATTTAGTACCTACTTCAAGCTAATTTAAAGAAAAAGCGAAAGTTTTAAACTAATATTCATCATTTGCTAAATCATGAATGTGTTTCGAAACATCATCGGTAATTATATCGAAACTCCACAAATATCTAGCTTAGCTTAGATTGATTGACTACTCAGATCCACCTTGAACCGTTGGAATCGAAATGTTTAATAAACTTACTAAAAAAAGTATTTTTTTTCTTTGCCTAGCAACTTACATATTTCGAGTCCCATGATGGCTGGTGCGACTTAATAGAATAAACTGAAGCAACCAAAAGTTCCATAAAGAGGTACCATAGAAGCCTAATCAGCTTCTGCAGGTGTTCCTAAAGAATGCTAATCAGCCTAAAATTTAATTAAAGCTACTTTGATGTTCATTTCAGTGGCTGAAGAGAATGCTATTCGCCCCTAGGAGAACGTATAGAACCTTCTACGCGCCGAAAAAAAAATCCGGTTGATACATTGCTCTAACAACCAGATGACAGATTGCTAGATTGCCAGTCATTTCATTGATTTTAATATTGAATTTTTCACAGATTTAATAACAAAGCTGCTCAGATTTCGGGAATTGAACCACTGCTCTCCAAGTCACACTGAAATTCACCAGTTTCTCGACCAAACCAGCAATAGTTCTCAAGAGTATTTACTAGATGTATTTAAACTTCACTATAAAATGCTTAAAGCCATAATTTTATTTTTATTTACATAGTATACCGTCTCACGACATAACTTGACGAACATTATTCCTAAAATTCACTCGGTTCATAGCAACCGTTCTCCAATTTCTCGGGCACCCCACGTTCGCCAGATCACGCTCCACTTGGTCTAACCACCTCGCTCGTTGCGCCCCCGCTCGTCTTGTTCCTACCGGATTCGTAGCGAACACCTGTTTTGCAGGACAGTCGTCCGGCATTCTCGCAACATGTCCCGCCCAGCGTATCCGGCCAGCTTTCACCACCTTCTGGATACTGGGTTCGCCGTAGAGTCGCGCGAGCTCGTGGTTCATCCTTCGCCTCCACACTCCGTTCTCCTGTACGCCGCCAAAGATGGTTCTTAACACTTAAAGCCATAAGTGAGCGGATTCATTCAAACAGAAACGTTGGTTTGATTTTTGATTTGTGAATCATCAAAATTTATTTATTTAAAAGGCATAAAACTAAGTTTCTCAACATTTGCACAAAAAAAATCCCACGAAGAACAATTTACAGAATTCAAGTGATGTCCGGATAGCTGGGATTCGTATTCACGTGCGCGGTTTCGGAAATATTTACCGCAATGAGTCAGGGCCTGTCGATCGTTGATATTCGCCAAGGGTCCGAAGCTATTTTCCGTCCTCCTGGCGGGGAAAATTTTACTGCACTTCTCTGCCCTGGCTAGCACACACTCAATATTATCGAATTGCTTTAATGCAATGTTTTGCCGTTGTAAAAAATCTGAAAAACAGTGACAGAAATGACAGATGTGCTGGACAAGCTTGAAATTCTCTTAAATGTTCCAGATGTGATCTTATTGGTTCGTTAGAAAGAGCATAGCAGACACTATGATTGTATTGTATGTATTAGTATGCGACTTTTGGTTGCTTGGGAATTCCAAATCGCCAATGGATGCTACTTCGTGATTAACCGAGGCCATCACTTTTAAACAGAGGTCAAATGAATTGTCAGCTCATCCACAATTCCCAAAACTGATGCTCTCGCTTTAAACATCAATAAGGGCTCCGGCCACGTCCTAGTAGTCAAAAGATAGGATGGAAAAGGTAGAGAGGGATAAAAGATTAATTTTATGTTTTAGGACCGAGGTTACCTCTGCATCCTCAATATTCAAACAATATTGTTAGGGGTGTGGAGAAAGGATTAGATCAAGAGACACCTTTGACTAGTGTTAAATCCCATTGTTCAAATCTCATTCTCTGAGCGTCTCCTGTTCCCTATTTTACAATTCAATTAACGCTTTAATTGCATGACGAATAACACAACTGAACAGGTATGAAGTCGTTATTTTGAGTATTATAAAAGTTATGGCCCATCAAAGTTGAAAAATAGTTTTTGAAATTCTTAATTCATTTTAATACGATTTTGACAATTTTTTTTTTTGCAAGGATTTTCATCCGTTTGGATGATTCATCCCAATTTTTGACAATTTCTTCCAAACCTTGTTAATTGAGTGCAGGAAGGTGTTTGTGATTGATTGAGATTAAAAAATTACAAATCTAAAGAAAAACAGTGATTTTTCAAAAAATACTTTTTTCAAAAAATAAATTTGATTTTTGCAATTTTTCCGTATACTTTGTTTGATATCTCACACATACATTAAAAAATAGTAATAAAAATATCATGAGTTAACTTTTTTCAATCTTTAGAATATTGTTTTGTGAATACATCACTCAAAAACATCCACGCGTTTCCGACATATCTGGATTTTGAATAGTGTTACTTTAAAACAACACTATGCATTAAAGGGTTAAGGAAGAAACATAATGGCCCGTATTCTGCGCCGCGCGTGACGTGATGATAGTCGAGTCACCCAAGTCACTTGATTCCAGTAGTCACTTTAGGTGAGGAACGTCACTTCGGATGAACTTTGTGAGTTCTTACCGTATTCTCGTAGACACCGTGGGTGAGAACAGTCGCATTCGAGTGAGAGTTTTAGGTGACAATTGTCGGTACCTTTTCAGGTGGTGACGGGATAGAAATTGAGCATTAAATTTATGTAAAGCGGAATGTTAGGCTCTGAATAGTTAATTACACTAAAGAATTGTAGTTTTGGAAATAATGAAACAAATTTATTAAATATGATTATGTAATGTAGTAAATAAAAACCTTGTTTCCTAAAATCTGTCATTCAAATTTGAATGCTGAATGCAAACACTTAAATTTGATATCCTAATGTAAATGCAAAATTTAGTTGTTGGAATTAGTTTTCTGATCGTAAAAGTGGTAAAATATAATAATCTTTTATTTTATTTGCACTTTTTGTCACACTCTAAAACTTTAATTAATTTTTAAAGATGCAAATTCAGATGCTGCCGTCTTTAAACACAAAAGACAGGTGACAATCATCACGTCACGCGCGGCGCAGAATAAGGACCAATGTTTCCAGTGCCAAAGTAAATCATTGTTGCAAAAACAATAAGTTTTTGATTGAAATAATCTATCAACGTGTCAAATTTACTATGTCTTTCATGTATATTGGAAAATTGAGAAGATTTGAAAAAAAAATGAGTTTTTGTATTATTTTAAATAAAAATTACTATCATAGGCCATATGTAAGAAATGATGATTTTACAAGAACTTTAAGGTTGACAAAAAACTATGTTTTTTCTGAAAAAGTTCACATAGCGTGCCAACAAAAAATATAAATGAAATAACGATAGTTATTAAAACTACAAAACAAACAGACCATATGTATAACTAGTTAGGTTTCAAATCAATACTTTATTATCATTGTTACTCCAAATATAGTTTTCTTCTTTATTGACCTCAAAGCTAGAAAATTCTGAAAAAAGCCTCAGCAAAACTTCACTGTAAAAAGACTTTTTAAGTGCATTTTATACCTAGATTTCCTTTTCAGCTGACAGTATACCTAAGCCTGTCTAATAATAATGAGAATGCAATTATTTTGTTTCCAATATGTATAACTAAAACTGAAAGGTCTGCTGAAAGGTAATTGTTCAAATACTAACTTTTAAGAAAGAGAATAAAAAAAAATCCTTCTCTTCTTCTTCTTCTTGTTTTATCGTTGATTGCTCTTTTGAGCCATCAACTGGTTCATGGGAAAATCCTTCTCAAAAGTTGAAAAATTTCAAATTTCACATTATTGCAGAAACCAATACAAATAATTAACAATCACTCTGTTGTGTTGTAGCCTACTTGGTTGAATGATTCAACTGAATCAAAGCAATCGAAAGATTCCTTTCAATTCAACGACAGTAAATGAAAAGTTCATATACCGGTATTTCGATAGCAACTTACTATCTTCCATTGGGCTTAAAATCCCGGAAAAAAAAAATAAAAATTACTATTGGAAAACAAAAATAGCGAGCAAAACATGAAAGGCAAATTTGTACTATTTGTGAACGGGATGAGGTTTATCGTTACAAGAGGAACACCAAGTACAAAATACAGGTTCTTTAACAACTTTCACACAGGTAAATAGTTCAATAGTATGTACATTGTAACAGCACGGAACCAACGGATACAGATTGTGGAGTTACTCCTGAGGTTTTTTTTTTGGATCAATGTGCCGGAGCAGTAGGTTAGCTGAACGCAAACATCCTTTCCTCAAACATGTTCTATGTCTTTGTTCGTAATAGAGGATTCCCCTGTGAAACTGAGAGTAATCCATAGATATTCAAGCAGTCAGCAATGCCTCCAATCAATTTGCCAATATTTTATCCATATTAGAGTAATTTTCATGCTAACACGAACCTAAACCTATCCTATGAACTTCGTATCGGTCCTGATATGAGAAGATAAAGTTTTTAGATCAGAATATCAAATCCTGAGTAAATATCATATTGAAGATCCTACAGATTCGAGCTTTCAGTTTCATATCTATCTCTTCTAACATTGCATTTCTAGGGCTGAGATATCTTGTAAGTTGCAAATTCGATGAATTCTTTTTAGTTCGGTGTTTAGGTCAGGTAGTGACAATGCTAATGAATGTCTGGCGGGCTGTAGCTAGTACTTGAGGTAATTAAAAAGTATGGTAAAGAGGAGAAGAACAAGTGTCTATTAACTTTTTTCACGATTAACTATTTTTATATCTGTTATTTTGTAATTAATAGTCCTATTGGATGTAGGTGTATCAAGTTACTCAGCTTTCTTTGGTATTTTCCACCAATCATTAATTCAAAATAGTCCAACATTTTTAACAGACCCTACAGCCAGAATAGTTTCTAAATAAAACAATATTCAAATATTAATATAATTGCACAAAATAGATGAAAAAAGCTAGTTAAGTTCAAATCAAAGGCTCAAAAATAATAATAAAACATATTTTTCTTAATCAAAATGAAACTGAATACAGTTTTGGAAGTGAAGTTATTAGTATTCATTGTAAATACTACGTTGCAAATCTTACGTTGATAGTTATTCGGTAATATTAGTCTTCGTTTTATCTTTTTATTCAATTTCATTTCATTTTTCTTTATTTTCAAAAACCGTTTCGTTAACTTCATAAAAGATGAGCAATTTTAGGTGCAAATGAATTCTTAAGAAAACCTTTTACAAAGATTGCTGAAGAATTTTGAGATAACTTTTTTTGTTTCGTTTCAATACATTACCAACGTAACGAATTTGTTTTTATCATGGATAATTCAAAGACATGCAGGAAACCTTTGAAATGATTCTTTCTAAATCATTACTCGCTGTTCATTTTTTTTACGCAATAGTTTTAATTCGTAAGCTTGCAATTTATTATGTAACTTTTATAAGCTGTTTTGGGCATTAGATGGTACTGTTAATCAATAGAAACAAAAGCATTCAGGTATTGCAGCTCGTACTTAATGAAACATAACTTGATTTTTCAATTATAATCACGATCAGCCATTCATTTTTCGTCATCAATATGTTCAGTAAATTAATATTATCTTACTATATAAGCTTTTGTTTTCTACGGAGAAATATGTCGCGGTGGAATTCGAGATTTGTTCTTTGCTACAAATAAAAATGCGTTTAAAATGTTGTTTTTTACCAGGTAGAAATAATTCATATATTTAAGGATGATGAGAATAGTTTAATAATCTGATTATTTAATTTTTGATTGAACTAAGAAATTCGAAAAAAAATCGTTTATCTCAAAAGGATTTATTAAACAGTATAGAAAGCATGGTCAAATATTTGGGAGCGTTTTAAATTCAAATGTTTTATTTTCAGACCATTAAAATTTGTTGTTTTTTTTATGAAATAATAAGTTTCTAATAAGCAAGAGGCAAAAGTTAAAAAAGTATAAAAGAATTCCCAAAGTGACTAAGATAGTGGAAAATATTAATTGCAAACATGTTCAGTACATTCCAATTCTTCTTATCTATTGCCATTCGAAGTTGCTTTGAAAATTCTTTGCTTACACAGGGATCACGGATATGGAAATGAGCTAGTTTGACTAAAAGTTTAAATTTTTAGATCGTGAAAGCATAATCAGCAATTATCAAATCTTATCACTAGTGAAAATACGAATGATAATATATTTCAATGCGATATATTTAATTGCACGTTTATTGAATGCCTCATACGATTAGGAGTTTCCTTAGGAAAGGTCTAGGAGCATAGGAGGTGTAGGAAGACCATGATCGCACCATTTACCATAATGGATCCTGATCTCTACCTTTCATTTACTAACACAACCCCTTCCTTGGATACTTGAATATAGATTCGCAGACGTACAGACGGTTTCCATAGTTGGTGATACTAACTTATCTCTGGTTCTGACTATTTCAAAACTATTTTTGGAGTATGCCGGAGCAAGAGGTTGCTAGTTGAACCTAAAGAGTATCATACTAACATTCCTTCCTTATCAGATTCGTAATCAGACAAATAGTAAATTGGGTTACTCCACAATAGATCAAATAAATTGGTCGCAGTGGATTTGCTCATACAAAAAAAAAAAAAAAAACATTCCTTCCTTTTCCCCCATTGACTACTAGGACGTGGCCGGCGCCGTTATTAATCATTATAAAAAAAGAGAGCATCAGTTTTGTACAATGAGAATGGCTGCTAATCCCAAGCACCATTCTTATGGACTTTGTGCAAAATTGATGGCCTCGATTAATCACGGAGTAGCAACCATTGGCGACGTGGAACTTGTTCTACTTAGCCACGCCAGCGATCATGGAGTTCGAAACGTATAGAATAAAAAAAAAGTTTTTTCAACTAGAATGGATATTTTACAACCTGTTAATGAAGCATTTCGAGTTCAATGATTTAAGGTGGATATGAGTAGTCAAACAAGCTAAGCTAAGCTAAGCTATTTTAAATAAAAATTACTATCATAGGCCATATGTAAGAAATGATGATTTTACAAGAACTTTAAGGTTGACAAAAAACTATGTTTTTTCTGAAAAAGTTCACATAGCGTGCCAACAAAAAATATAAATGAAATAACGATAGTTATTAAAACTACAAAACAAACAGACCATATGTATAACTAGTTAGGTTTCAAATCAATACTTTATTATCATTGTTACTCCAAATATAGTTTTCTTCTTTATTGACCTCAAAGCTAGAAAATTCTGAAAAAAGCCTCAGCAAAACTTCACTGTAAAAAGACTTTTTAAGTGCATTTTATACCTAGATTTCCTTTTCAGCTGACAGTATACCTAAGCCTGTCTAATAATAATGAGAATGCAATTATTTTGTTTCCAATATGTATAACTAAAACTGAAAGGTCTGCTGAAAGGTAATTGTTCAAATACTAACATTTATGAAAGATAATAAAAAAAATCCTTCTCTTCTTCTTCTTCTTGTTTTATCGTTGATTGCTCTTTTGAGCCATCAACTGGTCCTTCTCAAAAGTTGAAAAATTTCAAATTTCACATTATTGCAGAAACCAATACAAATAATTAACAATCACTCTGTTGTGTTGTAGCCTACTTGGTTGAATGATTCAACTGAATCAAAGCAATCGAAAGTCTCCTTTCAATTCAACGACAGTAAATGAAAAGTTCATATACCGGTATTTCGATAGCAACTTACTATCTTCTTCAGTGAGCGTTTTCGATTGATCAATCGAAAACGCTCACTGAAGAAGGTAGTAAGTTGCTATCGAAATACCGGTACCTATATGAACTTTTCATTTACCGTGGTTGAATTAAAAGGAATTTTTCGATTTCTTTGATTCAGTAATTGAAATTGTTTCAATCAACGATAAGTATTTTTAAGTTTTCAATTAAAAACAAGCAACAAGCTAAAATATATTGAAGGAAAATTGAACATCAGTTAGAAAACGAAATGGACTACTTTTGTAATATTGTATGAAGAAAAATTATGTTTGAAAATGGTTCGGTCTCACCAATTGCTGCCAACATTCTTATCCTTATTTCATTTTCTTTGATGTCTAGCGCACTTCAATATTTCAGTTTACACGGTTATAACATTTAGAGCAAATGATTCCATCCGTTTTTTTTTTCTAAAAAAACTACACATTTCAGTATCGAATCCTGAAAATCCTCCTGTCTTTTTTTTTTGAAACATTGTTCAAACTAGTATTACAAAACAAATTGATATTGATAATAAAATTTGACAAATTAGGCAGTTTAAGATGAAAATCATTTAAAACCGCTCAACAATAGATATTAATACTTAGCTAAGGTTTGTCGTTTAGTTGTCGTTCAAATCATCCTCCAGGGGAATCTAGGATTACCGATTACACTTTTCACTATATTAGTTTTTTCAATATTCTGGATTACTTCTGGGAAAAAAATAGAAAATCTACGAAAAATTTGCGGAGCTTGAAAATTCCTTAATCGAGACTCTTCAAGGATCTCAGTAAAAAAGTGGACAAGGTAGTAATTTAGCTACGACCGCTAAACGTAGAATTACGCAATTATGTTGTCAATGTATAGAATAAAATAACTTATGGTGTGTTTTCGACATGACCAACACATGACAGTGTCAAAATGTCAATATATGACTGACCAATTTCAACCATATATCAGAATTTAACCATGTGACATAAACTTATCACCAGAAATAATCTGAGAAAGCAGTCCATGTGACATAATCGGACCATGCAACATAATCAGACCATGAGACATAATCCGACCATAACATAACATGTAACAGAATTCAACCATGCAATAAAATCGACCATCTGACATAATCCGAAAATGCAACATTATCGACCATGTGACATAATCGGATCATGCAACATAATCGGACTATGTGACATAATCCGACCAGGCAACATAAACCGACCATGCAACATAATCGGACCATGCAACATTATAGACCATGCAACAAAATCCAACCATGCAACATAATCTACCATGTGACAAAATCGGATCATGAAACATAATCGGATCATGTGACATAATCCGATCATGCAACAAAAATTGACCATGTGACATAATCGAATCATGCAACATAATCGGACCATGTGACATAATCAGACCATGCAACATAATCAGACCATGCAACATAATCGGACCATGTGACATAATCCGACCATGCAACATAATCCGACCACGTAACATAATCAACATAAGTACTCAAAAATTACAAATAGATGGAAAATTTAAAAAAAAATCAAAAACAAATACAAACGAAAGACTAAAAATAACAAAATCAACATAAAAATGATGAAGAATGACAAAAACAGCAAAAATGACAAAAAAAAAAACAAAGATTATAAACAAAACAAAAATAGTGCCAAATGCATCAAAAGCATGGAAAAAAATTATAAAAATTCTAAAAATGGTCGGTAATTGACTTAACCCTTCATTCATGATTTTTTTTATTTTTGTTTAAAAATTCTTTTTAACAGTTGGAATTGATGAGTACATCAAGAAAATTTCAAATTTGTTTTTTTTATGAAACGGAAGGTTAAAATAACGTTAATGATAATAAAAAAAGTAATTTTGTAAAAATAAGAGAAAAACAACACAAAATGTTCGGGCATGTTGCCAAAAACGAACGGGGTTTGTAGATAAATTTAAATTATTAGAACGTTTTTTTACAGTATCAAGTTGTCAAAATGAAAAAAAATACTTACTTCAATAAAAAATTAAAATAAATGAAATAAATAAAAAGTTTGTTGGCTTAATTCCTTTTTGAAATAGTGTATACTCACAGAAAAAAAAAACTAGATTTGAAAAAAATCATATAAGAGCACCTGAATCCGTGGTCCAAACAGCCGGTTTAGACCCAAATTCCGACCCAAGCAACCGCACTGGTGATCCATTATACCAGTTTCAACTCAACTTTTTTTAGAGCTGGTATAAGGATTGATCCAAAACTGATGAGATTTGGATCCAATTTGACGCAGTTCTAAACCGTTTGACAGTTAATGGAACACGAGTGCAGTTGCCAGTTTTTTCATTGGATCGGATCTAATTTCTTTGGTTCAATTCTTGTATAAATTAGACCCAAGAATAGACCACGAATACAGATGCTCTAAAAATAACAATTTTCAATTTTGTTTGAAATAGAAAATTTTCATTTTCATTTGAAAATCATCAGGTGCACTTTGAAAATCATTAACGTCATCATTTGAAACACCGTCCAATTTCAACTGAAAGCATTGCAAACAAATTTACAGTAGGCTTTACCTTTGATTTGTCAGATTTTTGTGTTGTGAGTGTTAATAATGGAGACGCTGCTTCTGAGACAATTATTACACATAGTAATCCTATAGTTACAATAAAAGTACTAAGTCCTTTAAATGTTCTCGTCATCATTGATATATAGTTAAAAGCGTGATAATATTACCTAACATAAATAAATTTATGTTATATTGATGAAATCATTGAACTAATCCTGTTACTCTTATTATTGCTCGAGTGGCTCCTGTTAAAGTCGTGGACTATAATCTACTACATGAAATGGGTGGTTATGATTTGACAGTAAATTAAATTTTTAATTAACTTCACCTGAGTATAATGTTCTTAGTACAGCGAATACGTAAGATTGAATTATAGCTATTGCTGATTCCAAAACAAATAATGCAATTTGAGTTGTTAAAATTAACCATGGCATTTCATAAGAAGTACTTATTGGTCCTGTATTACCTGATAGCTATGAAGTGGTAGCTACAGATAGAATTGAATCTATCAGCTTATCAGTGTTACCACCACACATTAGTAAGCCAAGCGTTATTCGCTCTACAAGCGGAAACTTGCAGTGCAAACAAACAAAAAGATGGTAGGTGTGCGGAGTCCTACGAAATTAGATCCAATCCAGTGATAAAACAGGCATCACCCCGTCGTGTTCTAATTAATGTCAAACGGCTTAGAACAGCACCAAATTGGATCCGAATCTCATCAGTTTTGGACCGATCCTGAGTCCTAAATTACATAAAAAAGAGCGTACATCAATTTTCTTTTATCAATTTTTTATTGAAATATCACTTTATTTACCTAAAAATATCGATTATGCTACACTAACACTGACTTAAACGTAAGGAACTTTTAATAAACACTTTTAATACATCATTCTTCGTTGCCGGCCAATGGTTCCTCAAATTCAGTTTTCACAGTTTCATCGATAGTTGGAATCGATACTTGTTCGGCAGTTCACACTAGGACGTCGATGCGATCACACGTGATTGATCTGAACACTGCCACTAAAAGTTTATCAGTTTTTTTAACGTAAACGGAATTTATTTCGTAGTGCCGAAATGGAGAAAATACGGAAGAATACAATAAAAATAGCATTTGGTGCGTCGGCAAAACCCCCGTTATATCTGGACATCTTTAAATTTGTCGGAAACACGTTGGCGATTCAAGCTTCATCTGTACATTCTTTGTATAAGGATGAAAATGAACGTTGCTGCTATATAAAGTTTATAGATGAAACTGTCTTCAACAGCTTTACATGCAAAATGGCCGCTGAGTACCCTTTTTCTTACGACGATGGGACGATGATTACTGTAAGATTAAATGTCGCCAGCAAAATTTTCCGGTACATCAGAGTATTCAACTTGCCGCCTGAAATCGACGATAAGGAAATAGCAGCAGTCCTAGGTCAGTTTGGCACAATTGAAGAACAGGTACGTGAAAGATTTGCTACAAATTCCAGCTTTCCAGTATTCAACGGTATTCGTGGAGTGCTTATGGAAGTTGACAAGGAGATCCCTGCGAATATTTTTATCGCTAATTTTAAGGTGAGAATTTTTTACGAAGGAATGAGAAATCGATGCTTCTTATGTAAAAATGAAGGCCATCTCAAGGCTGAATGCCCCAAGTTAGCTAGCTACAAAATCGGAAATATGGAATCAAATGCACCTAGGATAGAACCAATATCTTTCAGTCAAGTGCTAAAAAACGAGACGGTCGGAGCAACGAGGAACACCCGAAGTTCAACAACGAACATGACCACCTTGTCGATAAAATCTAAAAATAGATTACCACACGAAAGCCCGAAGCAGCTTACTAGTAACGTTGCAGCCAAAAACGCACCAGTTGCTGTCAAAATACCATCTGTAGAAGTCATAACCATTGCAGAAAACGACGACGAAGATGAACAATCCGACGGCGTCGTTGGCGATAATGACGACGAAGATGAAAACGACGATAGCAGAAACGACGACGACGGAAGCGACGATGACGAAAACGACGACGACGCTGAAATGAACTCGGAAAAGGTAATTCTTAAGCGGACCATATCCAGCCCCAGTACGGCTTCAGAAAAAGAAAATAAAAAGAAGAAAAAGCCCCAAAGCAATGCGACACCGGTTGCGTTGCCCGAGCCATCGGTTCCGGAAACGTCTCTAAAGGACACCAATGGACCTGGACGCCGAACCAGAGAAAAAGCAATGAAGATGCAGAAAAAAATTCAGTTTTAAATCTTATATTAGTTCTAAATTTAAACAAAATAGAAATTGAAACATTAAAAAAGCTTCTTCTTTCCTTTCTCTCAAAACTGAGTAGTAAGGAGTCTTGTGAAGAAAAATAGATATAATTGTCAGTAACAATTAAAAAATAAATGAATAAGAGTTGTTAGCAAGTACTAAACAGAAAATGTTAAGAGAAATATGTAGCAATCATTATTTTGTATTTATGTATTTTATCGTTTTCTAAATAAAGTTTTGACAAAGGAAAAAAAAAAATCTCATCAGTTTTGGACCGATCCTGAGTCCTAAATTACATAAAAAAGAGCGTACATCAATTTTCTTTTATCAATTTTTTATTGAAATATCACTTTATTTACCTAAAAATATCGATTATGCTACACTAACACTGACTTAAACGTAAGGAACTTTTAATAAACACTTTTAATACATCATTCTTCGTTGCCGGCCAATGGTTCCTCAAATTCAGTTTTCACAGTTTCATCGATAGTTGGAATCGATACTTGTTCGGCATCCTCTGGTGCAGCCTCGTCAGAATCTGCGCAAAATTCGGCAAGTTCCGGCTCTCCTAGAGCTCGACAATAAACGTCCAGATAGTCGGTCCTCTCCAAACCGAGCTTTTCAGTCAACAGTGCCGCGTATTCCAAACAGCCAGCCAACCGTTTCTTGTGCTGCATATTTTCCTCTATCGACAGTTCGTATTCTTTACTGAGCATGGAATTCATAGCCCTCATCTTGGCTCGACTGGCTCGTGCTGCAATCGTGTTTTTCTGCCTGCGATCCTCTTTCGTTGGAGAAGGATCAACTCCTTCGGGACGGGTGCGTGCCATGTGAGCGTTGTATTCGATCGGAATCACCAACTCCTTGGCTGATAGAGCGGACATTCGGGCCGGAACACGATTGACCTTCTTCAGAAGCACCACTTTGTCGAACTCGGACGCGGTTTGATACATGTCACTATTGGTTGATGGATTGCTGGAACACGTAGATGACGTTTCACACTCAGCGAATGTCGTTGTGGATGGTACAATTTGGTCTGATTCGAAACTTACATCCGGTTCCTGTTTGGGTTTATCGACTTTTGTCTCACATTTCTTTGTTGCAGATTCTTCGATGCCTTCGACTCCGTAGAATATATTTTTGATAATGTTATGAAGGGTTTTCCGTTTCTGGATCTGATCGTGGCGGGTTACGACACCTCGAGCAACCTTTTTCGGCACAATTCGGTGATGTTGTTGAACCAGAGGTGGAGCCATCGTCTCGATCGTTGGAATCGGCTGGTGAATTCACTGTGATGCAGTAATACGGAATACCGCTCGTTTTTATCCTTAGAATAGGTAGTACGAAGTATCGGTGTAAGAGTATTGCATGGACAGTTGCGCCAATAGCCGTACCGTTTCGATGGTTTTCGTATTACCTGTATCTACGATCCGTTATTATGTTCCGCTTCTGAAACATCTCCGTTTACCTGAACATGCACGCGTTTCTGTAAGACTTGTACACATTCATCGAACGAGACGAATACAATAAAAAGATAATATTATGGCGTTTGCTTTCGGTTTCCTAAGAAAGTGCTATAACAGTGTCATCTACCTGTCACGATCTCTAACGGTCAAAATAATGTTCGCATCATTGTTTGAAATACATTTGTAGGTCCATACATATAGTTACACATTGCAAAATATAGATTTTTCAGCACGAATTGTTTAAATCTAATGTGCAGCTCGGGCTGAAAAAACGGATTTGATTTTGAGGTGTCTCAAAGCGCCCGAAGTTTCGATTTTTACCCTCAAAAATCAATTAATGATGGACCAAAATAAATCGAGTTAATCTTATTTTTAATTTTGATGCCGAATGACTTTAAAATGCGTAAAATGTCGAAATATGTTCTTCTCTGTTTAAAAACATAATAATAAAATTAGATTTTCTGGGACTTAAGAAAGAATGTTTCAAAGTTGCCTTACTGCATACAGTTGCGTTCAAAAAAGAATGAAATCGCAAGAAGCTGCGCATTCACTTCCAACTTTGACAAGCTGCCATTTCTCTCTCGGTTGATATTTTTTCAAGAAATTTTCAAACAATCTAGTTCAACTATCCAACTAACGATCTATAAAATCTAAAGTCTTTACAATGACTGGAAACAAAGATATAACAATTCCCGTAAAAAAGGGTAATTTGGAATTTCTTCATAAAATGTTCTGTATCTTTGACTATTTCCATTGAAAAATCTTGAAATTTGGTCCAAAGATATAAAAAATGTTTGTTCTAGTACTTGGCCAAATTCCGTCAAATCGATTATCGTGATCAAAAATGGTGCCGGGTAAAAATTCTTTTTGATAAACTTTGATTTTGTGAAAGAAAAAACCAACAAAACATTGATTACGGTGTTTTCCATACAAACATCCGTCCAAAAAGAATGAAATCGTCTGTTGGACGATAATGAACCTCATTTTATACTCGGCACCATTTTTGATCGCTTTAATCGATTTTGACAAATTTTGGTCTGGTTTTAGATCGAATATTTTTTATATCTTTGGACCAAACTTCAAGATTTTTAATGGAAATTGTCAAAGATACAGCAAATTTAGTAAAGCAATTCTAAATTTCCCTTTTTTACGAGAATAGCAGTATCTTTTTCATTGTAAAAACTTCAAATTTTGTAGATCGTTAGTTGGATAGTTGAACTAGATTGTTTGAAAACTTCATGAAAAAATATCAACCGAGAGAGAAATGGCAGCTTGTCAAATTTGGAATGGAGTGCGCAGTATCATTCTTTTTTGAACGCAACTGTAAATCGCTTCAAACGACATGTTAACCATTTGAATATTTATAATGCATCTTAAATATAATTTTTCAATAGGGTGGTCCTAAAACATTGAAACCCCTAAAATGTTTTTAAAGTGCAATTTAAATGACAAATTGCTCAAAATTGTAAAATTGAGTGACAACATGACAAAATTAACAAGCATCACAAAAAAAACAATCTTCATAAAAAAAAACAAAAATTACAAAAATGTCAAAATTGACAGAAATGACTAAAAGGACAAAAATAGCAAAACTAACAATAAGGACAAAACAAAATAAAAATGATAAAAATGTCAAATAACAAAAATGATAAAGATGACCAATACGTAGTTTTCCTTTGTGTTAGACACTCGATGCAATGCAATTTTGATTAATTGAGTTTTTTTAATTTGTTTAATGACCACCCTAGATTAAGTTTTTAATGACTCATAAACATAATGGCTAACATATGGTTTGAATAGAATTGAGATTTTTTTATAAAGCCTATGGGGTGGGGATGGGGAAAAAGTGTATAAATCGCGAAGAAATTCAATCTCTTCCGTCCTACATGAACCAAATCTATGAAAATATACTTTCCTTATGTGATTTCTTTCGAGAAATCGAATAACGGCCACTTCCCCTACATTTTGCAATCGATTCAGGAAAAAACGCACGTTTGGACCTAATAATTTTGAACCAAACGAGACTTATCTTGAGTGATTTTTTTGCGAGGAATCAAATGAAGGCTATTTGAGCCACTGCACGCATCGGAAACTGGAGTATTGCCCGTTTTATCCCCAATTTCCAAACATTTTTAATAAAGTTCAGAAAAAGCTTGTTCGGTATAGAAGATTTCGGAGCAAATGAGACAATTCTAGTGTTTTTTTTTTCGAGGTATCGAATGAAGACTACCGCATGCGGAATGTTTTTGTTTTTTTCGGAGTTGTGTGGGGTAAAGAAACTATAGTAGACAAATAGGCGCAATCTGATCCCTTTCGAAATAATGTGCTTGCAACCCTGCTGTAGGTCTGCCGGGTCTGCCTTAAAGACTGCTTGGTTTTGCTCCATTGGTATGACACTGACAGTAAATCCAAAAATTCCAATCGTTACATTTCGTCTCTTTGTTTACTATAGGCATGGTCATTGCTATAGGCTCGTGAGTGTGGGGCGAACCGTGCCTACCAAGCGTGCCTACTTAAATACTGTTTTAACATTTTTGTATCATTCAGGCGCAACTAATATCACCGATGCAGTTGGCGGACAGTTATTGAAAAACTTATCCGGTACATCAGTGATTGCTGTTTATTCTTGGGCCTAGAAGGCACGAAAACAAATTGCGATCCTTCTACTGAAGCAAAGCAATCTATAGATTGATTCCCTTTAACTCAACCACGGTAAGGGAATATTTCGAATGCTCTGCTCAAAGCCGTGAGAATGCGGGTGGTGGTGGTGGTCTGTTAGGGGTTTAACCCCCCTTCTGGTGATTTTTTCCAAGTAAAATTTTCAGTATAAGAAGTGAATTTACCGTAGTAAAGGGAAATTCTCGGTCCCAAATGGTATTAAAAAACAAGTGTTAATATGTCAGAAAATTAGCTCAGAATCCAATCTCATATCACGCTAGAGGCCTTTGACGTTTCATTCTACGTCACTATATGACGTTCACAAATGGATACCAATTTTAAATTGTAAATTTAGAATTGCAATACCATATTTTTTTTTGTTTTGAATCTCAAATCGTGGAACTCAAACCCCATATTCTTCTTTGTAGCGGGGTTTCCTTTAGAAGTCCCACTAAATAAGTTCAGAATCTGAAATCAATCATTTTGACTTCGAAAATCATAACTGTTTATATAACACATCAACTAAACTCACGACGGTCAACAGAGTGAGCAAAAAAAAAACTAAACCCAAATATCTATTATTTTATAACTAATCACTTATTATAATATTTAAAAAGAATCGTTTATGTGCAGACTGGATTGGCCTTCCGTAGTGGAACCACCGGATCACTTGACCGTATCTGGCCGGGACAACTACGCGCCGTCGTGCTTAGTTCGCTCACCCGCTCGCACTCGCTGACTGACTGGCTGACTCGCGTACACGCTCGTGTGGGGTGACCAAGTGTTGGTTCAATCCATACACACATCCCCTTCCTATCCCAAACAAAATATTAAAAAAAAAACCCTGATAGCCAAAATATTTGTCGTTTGATTTATAACAAGCTTGACCAGAAAAGGATTTCTAAGCACAAAAAAATTTTGCAAGTACAATCTAAGATCACACGCCAATTGGATCATGATGTTCTAAAAACTTGTCGCCCGATAATTGTTTACAGTTTTGTATGATTGTCTTTTGTTTAGTTCTAATATATCTATATCTTTTACTTTGTTTAATACACAAATTCGTTCATCTTTATGAGGTAAAAAATCAAAAAATATTTGAAAGCTTTTGTTGCTATCGTGGCATTTTTTCTTATGCAATTTATTTTTAATAAAATACACCGTTCCAGGAAATTTTTCAATCGTTTCTCGTGCCCAATTATAATTTTCTATGCAAAGTACAATTACTCGCTCTCAAAGCATATTGTATTTATCAATTCAAATATCAGTAAGTTAATGTTTTTCAATATACAAGTTGTAGGTCCTTTTAGCCCCTTCTATTGTATACAAATAAAATGTTTAGGTTGATTCGCATTTTTTCATTTCTAAGAGACATTCTTAACTCGCTTTCCAATTTCAAGGTGTTCAAGCTTTTAGAGTATAGGCCAAGCTCATTCATGTTAGCGGTTTCTTTTATTCTTTTTAAGTTTAAAAATGCTTTAAGTGTTCTCTCAAATCGTTAAAGTGGTTCAAATCCTATTAAATTCACTATACAATTTCGAGTTGTTCTATCGATTCACCTTATGATGTATTCTTATCTAAAGATTTTCTAATGTTTCGTTTGACATGAATCCAACACAGTGTTGCAGCTTTCCTTCCACATCTGTTTTTGTCTTTTTATCCATATCCTTTTCCAGATTTATAGTTGTTCTATAAATTCACTTGATATTTAAAATTATTTTTGCAAAGTATTCTTATCTTGACACTCTCCATTTTTTTTTTTTTTTTTAATATGTCTTTATTTGTACCAATTCATCATTACATTTATATTACATTATTACATTAAATTAGGTGTTCAGTTCAATGATGAACTGTCCAGAGCCCTATAGTTTATTAATCACTATAATTTATTTATTTGCATTAATTTTGCTGAGTGCAATCAAGTATTTTTATGTAGGAGAACATCCTGTAATATCAAAAATATTTTAAACTTACTACTAAAAACTAAGACTATCATATATTAAAACTAATTATAGAGAGAACGAATCTCTGCGATGGAAGACTGCATCGATTTGCCTCTGAAGTTGGAGATGATTTTGTTGGCCATCTCTTCGATCGATTCAATGCCCGCAATCCGATGAAGATCTTCGGTGCTGTGCCAAGGTGGAAGCCGCAAAATCATTTTCAGAACCTTGTTCTGAATCCTCTGGATGGCCTTCTTCCTCGTTGCGCAGCAGCTAGACCAAATCGGAACTGCATACATTATCGCTGGTCGGAATACCTGTTTGTAGATTAACATCTTATTTCGCAGACACAACCTGGATTTCCTGTTGATGAGAGAATAAAGAGATTTAGTATATTTATTACACTTAGATTGAATATCTTCAATGTGATTTTTAAAAGTAAGATTCCGATCAAGTGTAAGTCCCAGGTACTTCACGTGATCAGACCATTCTAATGAAACCCCATTAAAAGTTATGGAATGATTTTCATTAGGTTTTAAAAATTGAGCTCTTGGCTTATGGGGAAATAAAATAAGTTGAGTTTTGGAAGCGTTAGGAGAAATTTTCCACATTTTCAAGTAATTCAAAAAGGAATTTAAATTTTGTTGCAATCTACTGCGTACCACCCGTAAATTTCGACCTTTGGCTGAAAGCAAAGTATCATCAGCAAATAATCTTCTACCTTTTCCTTCTGGTACATCAGGAAGATCAGAAGTAAAAATATTGTATAAGATTGGCCCAAGTATACTTCCCTGAGGGACACCAGCTCTAATGGGTGTCCTTTCAGAGCATGAATTTTGATAGCTTACTTGTAAGGTTCGGCTAGTCAAATAATTTTGAATAATTTTGGTGAGATATACAGGAAAATCAAATCGAGCTAATTTAGCTACTAAACCTTTGTGCCAAACACTGTCAAAAGCTTTTTCAATATCAAGAAGAGCAACACCAGTTGAATAACCTTCAGATTTGCTAGCGTTAATCATATTAGTTACACTCAAAAGTTGATGTGTAGTAGAATGTCCATGACGAAAACCAAATTGTTCATCAGGGAAAATAGAATTCTGATTAATGTGAATCATCATTCTATTCAAAATAACTCTCTCAAATAGTTTACTTAAAGAAGGAAGCAAACTAATTGGTCGATAACTTGAAGGCTCTGAAGCACTTTTTCCAGGTTTCAAAATTGGAGTTACTTTGGCATTTTTCCATTTATTTGGAAAATAAGCCAAGTGAAAACATTTATTGAAGATTTTAACTAAAAAATTTAAAGTGCTTTCAGGCAACTTTTTAATAAGAATATAGAAAATCCCATCTTCCCCTGGGGCTTTCATATTTTTAAATTTTTTGCAAATCATTTTAAGTTCATCAATATTTGTCTCATGAGAACTTTCAAATACATTTTGTTTAGAAAGAATATCATCAAATTCAAGGGAAATTTGAGCATCAATTGGACTTACAACGTTTAAATTAAAATCATGAGCAGACTCAAATTGTTGGGCTAATTTTTGAGCTTTTTCTGCATTCGTTAAAAGAAGTTTATCCCCGTCTTTCAAAGTAGGAATTGGCTTCTGGGGCTTTTTTAGAATTTTAGTTAATTTCCAAAATGGCTTTGAGTAGGGTTTTATGTCCTCTACTGCTTTAGAAAAATTTTCATTACGAATGAAATTTAAACGACGTTTGATCTCTTTTTGAAGGTCGCAATAAATTAATTTCAAATAAGGATCCCTAGTACGTTGATATTGGCGTCGACGAAGGTTTTTCAGTCGTATCAAAAACTGAAGATCATCATCAATTAAAGGTTGATTAAATTTATGTTTAACTTTAGGTATTGAAGCGGCTTTAGCATTGACTATTGAAATTGTCAAATTTTCTACAGCCAAATCAATATCTTCTATTGAATTAAGTGGAACGTTTACATCTAAATTACGTTCAATAAAATTCATATATCGCTCCCAGTTAGCCTTTTGAAAGTTAAAAGCTGATTTTAAAGGGTTTTCAATGGGACTTTGGGATAAAGAAAATGTTACTGGAAGGTGGTCTGAATCGAGGTCTGCATGAGTAACTAATTGACTACAATGCTCGCCTAAATCCGTTAGAACCAAATCAATTGTGGAGGGATTTCTAATTGAAGAAAAACAAGTATGCCCATTAGGATATTCAACAGTATAATAACCTGCAGAGCAGTCGTTAAATAAAATATTCCCATTTGAATTTGATGAAATATTATTCCAAGATCGGTGTTTTGCATTAAAGTCACCAATAATAAAAAATTTAGATTTATTTCTGGTGAGTTTTTGTAAATCTCCCTTCAAAAAATTTTTCTGTTCACCGCTACATTGAAAAGGCAAATATGCGGCAACAATTATAATTTTCCCCATAGAAGTTTCTAATTCAATTCCAATTGTACTTGGAATTGTGGAACTTTTGTATTGAAAGAAGGAAGAAGTCTAAATTTGAGACGACTATTGATGACAATAGCTACACCCCCACCTTGTCGATCAAGTCGATCATTTCGTAAAATTTTAAAGAAAGCATTGCTTTTCAAGTTATTGTCTGGCTTTAAAAAAGTTTCAGTGATGGCAGCAATATGTATGTTTTGAGTTTTCAAAAATAAAAAGAATTCATCTTGGTTAGCCAGCAAAGATCTAGCGTTCCAATTCATAATATTTAAACATCTATTTGGATCCATGAGGGAATCGCAAAGTCATAATAATATTGTTAGCATAATTAAAAGAAGTTTGGAAAGCTTCAAACATTGAATTTGCTTTCAACATAAGTTGCATCATTTCCATTAAATTTTGATGCAAAAATTTTAATTTTTCCTCAGTAATCTCACCCAAATCAACAAAATTGTTAGAATCAGAAAAGGAAGGAGAAGAAAAAGTATTTGAATTTCGGGGATTTTCCCAAGCCTTCGCATGAACGTTGAGACTTGGTTTTTTCCCATTTTTATTAGTTAAACCTGAAGAAGGCAACCCATTTTCAACCACCTCTGAGAACGATAAACAACGAGTCTGTGGCGCAGAATCAGCCCAGGTAACATTAAAATCACTTCGGGTATTACCCAGCCGTGATTCCAATGTAGGCCGAGGCTGACCGCGAACAGGCAGGTTGTTTGCCGGCCCGACGTGTGAAGACGAAAAAGAGGAAGGGGGAGAAGAAACTTTTCTGGAAACTTTGGGATTTTTCCTAGAAGCAATAATTTTTGCCCTGATGGGACAGTCTAGCGAATTCGAGGAATGATTACCTGCGCAATTTGCACACTTAAAAAATTCTGTTTTTGGCTTATCACCACCAAAAAGGCATTTAGATTTTTCATGATCGAATGAGCCGCAAAACATGCATCTGGCATTCATTCTACAATTTTTAGTGCCATGACAAAAAGCTTGACAACGACGACATTGCGTAATATTTTGAAGAAAATTGGTAGAAGATTTACGAAAAGGTTCGAATTTGACTCGACAATGAAACATAAGACGAGCCTTTTCAAGAATTTGCAAATTATTAACCTGATCCTTTTTAAAATGGATCAAATAAAGTTCAGGAGCAAAACCAACACTACTGGTATTATTCGTGTTGGTTCTTTTCCTCATTTGAATTACTTGAATTGGAGAAAAACCTAACAAAGAATTTAATTCAGCTGTGATCTCATCCGGTGTCTGATCGCCAGTGAGACCACGAAGTACAACTTTAAATGGACGATCACTTCTAGTGTCGTACGTAAAAAATTGGTGTTTTTTATTATTCAAATAATTTAAAACCTTTTGAAAATCATTAAAAGATTCCGCCAATATACGAGCAGTTCCCCTTCGACCGATCTGAAAAGAAATCTTCACATCCTTGACGGAAGTGACGATTTCTTTTCGAAAGGCATTGAAGTCGGGAATCGTGACCGTTATTGGTGGAATCTTTTCGTTTTTAAGAGTATAAGAAGAAGAAGGTTTCTTAGTACTCTTATCAGAATTAAATATGAATATTTCCTCATCACCGATGTTATGAAGGACATCGAATGAATTGGAAATTTCAACTTTTTTGGGCGATGGACCTGAATTAGGTTCGGCAATCCGTTTTCTACCGGCCCTTGAGCCGGCCGATGACTTCCCCATGCTGGAAAGAAAAGAGAAAATATGAATAAAAGAAAATGAAAATAATTTTAGCACTGAAAAGTGCTGATTGAAAAACAGGTAAGCAAAAACTAAATAATGTAAAAATGTTCCTGCAGGTACACAGCAACGATACGATGCTCCGGCGTACGTGTTGACGGCTCAACGGTACAGATGGAAGTGATGACACTCTCCATATTTTTTCTTATCTCAAACTGTCATGTTAACACGAATTGCTAAAGTTTCTGGCCATTCAGTCTACTTGGTTAAAATATATATTTTAACTACTCCTTCGCTTTGGATACACCTATATTTACGCAACTTTATTTCCCATTATTTCCGCAGGCATTGCTTTGGAAAAACTTAGTGATACCGTTGCTTCGTAGTTTGTTACTCTTATTTATTTGATTAATGATAAGCTGTCCTATAACGTACTTTAAATTTTTACCGCTCTACATGATATCATGTTTTTTTTGCCTTTCTTTCAGAAAGGTATAGTTATCGGTCGATTTGGGAGATCATTAATTATGGGTCTTAGATATACCTTTATAGGTACCTATCGAATCAGCTCGTCGAGTTCTGATGATGTCTGTGTATTTGTGTGTATTTGTGTGAATTTTAGTAAACTTTGTTCTCGCAGTTTTTGTGAAACTGAGCAGTACAATAAAAATGATTTTTATCTTGAAAAATTTGATTTTTTTTCTTCTTCAACCTATAAAAGAAAGAAAAAAAAACAAAATAGTATGAAAATTAAATTTTCATAGTAATTATCATCAAATCATCACTCCAAAAAACGTGTCAATTTGGCTTGCTAGCCACAACCAGCAATCACTAATCAAGCTGATCGAAAACATGGCGCGAAAAGCGCTTTGTACGCATACACTCCGTGTAATTTCCCGTAAGGAAAACAGAGGGCGCCTTCGATCGAACGTTATACTTGTTTTTATTGACAAATAGATGTTAATTAAACTTGAAAGCCTAAATTTCAATCTTATCATGTAAATGAGTTAAATATTATATGTTAACCAGTTCACCTTTAGGACGAACCGGAACCAAAATTTAATTCTGGGTTTGAAAACCAAAATTAAAGTTCATTTAAAGGAATTGCACCATGGGGTACAACCCCGAAATCGAATGACTCAAGCCCAAGGACTAGACCCTCATATCGCATATTTCTATAGTGATTGCAAGTCCCACCCTGCGCCCAACCATAGATTCTCAAGCACAAATTTCTCTGAGAAGGGGAAAACGACACGAGGACACGGGGACGCGGACGATGCCTGCACACCATCTCATCTTCTCTCTCACGTGCGTTCGTGCTCAGGAAGCTTTTTCCTAAGCACAAACGACAGAAGAGAATTTCGCCCGTGGAAGCAAATTGAATCCAATAAGACAAAGGCTTCTCATTCCTCTCGAGCTTTAAGCTCTCGGGCTAGTTTTTTTGCTCCCTTTTCTATTTCCTCTTCAGATCTAACGTTGCGCGATGAAAGCTTTTCGTTCGCATTTAAAAACCTGTGCAATTGTTGCGTTATTGTTGTTGGGGTTGGTGTCTGAGGATAACGGCTTGGGTTGGGAGTCAATTCGAACTCTCACTTGCTGAAGCCAATGGAAGATAATAACCAAACAGTAGCGCCACCAAGTCCTCTATAATAGAGTTTAAAGCCTTTGGGAATTTTTTTTTTGGAACATGCATATAAATCCGAATGAACCATTTTGGCCAGGATGACCAAAAACAAAATTTTTGTTAATTGACGGAATTGAAAAAATTTACCAAATTGACAAAATTAACAAAATCGACAAATTGACAAAATCGACCAAATTCACAAAATTGGCAGAATTGACAAAATTGAAAAAATTAACAAAATTAACAAAACTGACAAAAATGACAAAATTAACCAAATTGCCAAAATTGAATAACATGACAAAATAGACAAAAATGACAAAATAGACAAAATTGAAAAAAATCAAATATCTTGTCAATTTTGTCAATTTTGGGTATTTTGCGAATTTTGTCGATTTTATCAATTTTGTCATTTTTGTCAATTCTGTAATTTTTTTTTAATTTTGTCAATTTTGTCGATTTTGTCGATTTTGTTAATTTTGTCAATTGGGTAATTTTTTTCAATTCCGTCAATTTTGTCAATTTTGTTTTTGATCATCCTGGCCAAAATGGTTCATTCGGATTTAGTGCATGTTCCAAAAAAAAATTCAGAAATGCTTTAAACTTTATTATGGAGGACTTGGTGGCGCTACTGTTTGGTTATTATCTTCCATTGGCTTCAGCAAGTGAGAGTTCGAATTGACTCCCAACTCCCAACCCAAGCCGTTATCCTCAGACACCAACCCCAACAACAACAACGCAACAATTGCACAGGTTTTTAAATGCGAACGAAAAGCTTTCATCGCGCAACGTGAGATCTGTAGAGGAAAGAGAAAAGGGAGCAAAAAAACTAGCCCGAGAGCTTAAAGCTCGAGAGGTCTGAGAAGCCTTTGTCTTATTGGATTCAATTTGCTTCCACGGGTGAAATTCTCTTCTGTCGTTTGTGCTTAGGAAAAAGCTTCCTGAGCACGAACGCACGTGAGAGAGAAGATGAGATGGTGTGCAGGCATCGTCTGCGTCCCCGTGTCCTCGTGTCGTTTTCCCCTTCTCAGAGAAATTTGTGCTTGAGAATCTATGGTTGGGCGCAGGGTGGGACTTGCAATCACTATAGAAATAAATGATGTGAGAGTGAAGTCCCTATGCTTGTCCCATAGACCCATAGACGAAACTTCTGTTCTGAATGTATTTAGTATTCGGTATTCGGTTCGGCCAATGTCTGGACTGTTTAACAAATTCATGATCATAAATCTTTCACTGTCATACGATAGGCTAATGCCTAAACCGTAAAATTGTCAGTTGAATATTTTATCAAGATTGAAGGTTTTGTCAATATTGTCAATTTTTTACAAATTGTTAGTTCAGTTTAACTTGTCAATCATGACAATTTGATGAATTTTTGACAGTTTATCAATTGACAATTTGACAGAATCGAAAAAAAACAAAATATACAAAATTTAAAGTATTCGCAATTATGACAAAATTTACAAAAATTACAAAATTGATAAAATTGACAAGATTGACCAAATTGACAAAATTGACAATATTGACAAGATTGACAAAATGGACAAGATTGACACAATCGACAAAACTGACAAAATTGACAAAATTGATAAAACTTGCAAAATTGAAGAAATTGCCAAAATTGACAAAGACGAAATTGGCAAAACTGACAAAATTGACCAAATGGAGAAAATTGACAAAATTGACAAAATATAAAAAATTGACGAAATTGACAAAATTGACAATATTCACAAAATTGAACACATTGACAAAATTGACAAGATTGACAAAATTAACAAAACTGAACAAAGTTGACAAAATTGACAAGACTGACAAAATTGACAAAATTGTTGAAATTGACAAAATTAACAAAATGACTTAATTGATAAAATCGACAAGATCGTCAAAATTTACAAAATTAGTAAAATTCATAAAATTGATAATATTGATTAAATCGACCAAATTGACAAATTTGACAAATTTCATAAATTTACCAAATCTACAATTTTGAAAAAATTGACAAAATTGACAAAATTGACAAAATTGGCAAAATTAAAAAAATTGACAATATTGACAAAATTGACAAGATTGACAAAATGGAGAAAATCGACAAAATTTACAAAATTAATAAAATTGACAATATTGACAAATTTGACATAATTGACAAAATTAACAAGATTGCAAAATGGCGGATTTGTAAAAAACTGACAAAAATGGTCAAATGACACAATTAAAAATATTGACATTTCAAAATTGTCAAAACTTTTTACTTTCAAATTTAATTTTACCTTTTCTGGTACACTTCGTTGCAGTATCGTATTTTACTCTAGCAATTGTAATTTTATCCAATAATTTTATCAAGTATTTGTTTCTTTAATTGAAAGGATTAATTATTTGAAATTCATGGTCAGGAATCTTTTTTGAATTGTATTCTTAATTTTTATGCCCCTTCCATTTTAAAGTTACCTATTTCTCCAAACAGAGTAAATTGAGTGAGACTAAAATGTCATAGAAACGGAATCATACAAGGCATTCCAGAATCCAGTCATTCAAAAATCTTCAATTAGTTGCAAATAATGTTATTCATTTGAAAATTATGATTATATCAAAATACTTATATCCAATAAAAAACTTTGAAACTTCATTTCTTAAATTCATTTCGGATTGACTGCGTTTAAAATTCTATAATTTTAACTCAGAATTTATAAATCATTTTTTATTATTTTGTGTCATATGAATCCAAATATAATTTACAGGCTGTAAGAAAGGCTACAATCCACTGTCAAGTGTATTAAATCGGGTTTTTTATATTGTAATCGTGAATTTTATATTCATGTTTTTAATTGATTTTGAAAATATATTTCACCGATCATTGGACTCTATGTTAGAATCATAAATACTCTATTCTCGCTGTCTTCACTCCAACGCTTGGTCCCAGAGCAAACGTTGAATTATCTGAAAAATATGGTTGGAGACCTTTTTTTTATATTGTAATCGTGAATATTTATATTCATGTTCTTAATTGATTTTAAAAATATATTTCACCGATCATTGGACTCTATGTTAGAATCAATGATACTCTATTCTCGCTGTCTTCACTCCAACGTTTGGTCCCAGAGCAAACGTTGAATTATCTAAAACACATGGTTGGAGACCTTTTTTTAATATTGTAATCGTGAATTTTATATTCATGTTCTTAATTGATTTTGAAAATATATTTCACCGATCATTGGACTCTATGTTAGAATCATTAATACACTATTCTCGCTGTCTTCACTCCAACGTTTGGTCCCAGAGCAAACGTTGAATTATCTGAAACATATGGTTGGAGACCTTTTTTTTATATTGTAATCCTGAATTTTATATTCATGTTCTTTATTGATTTTGAAAATATATTTTAACGATTCAATGACTCTATGTTTGAATCATTGATACTCTATTCTCGCTGTCCTCACTCCAACGTTTGGTCCCAGAGCAAACGTTGTATTATTTGAAACACATGGTTGGAGGCCTTTTTTATATTGTAATAATGAATTTTTTATTCATGTTCTTAATTGATTTCGAAAATATATTTTACCGATCATTGGACTCTGTGTTAGAATCATTGATTCTCTATTATCTTCACTCAAATGTGTGTTCCCAGAGCAAACGTTGAATTGATTGAAACACATGGTTGGAGACCTTTTTGCCTTTCTTTCAGAAAGGTATAGTTATCGGTCGATTTGGGAGATCATTAATTATGGGTCTTAGATATACCTTTATAGGTACCTATCGAATCAGCTCGTCGAGTTCTGATGATGTCTGTGTATTTGTGTGTATTTGTGTGAATTTTAGTAAACTTTGTTCTCGCAGTTTTTGTGAAACTGAGCAGTACAATAAAAATGATTTTTATCTTGAAAAATTTGATTTTTTTTCTTCTTCAACCTATAAAAGAAAGAAAAAAAAACAAAATAGTATGAAAATTAAATTTTCATAGTAATTATCATCAAATCATCACTCCAAAAAACGTGTCAATTTGGCTTGCTAGCCACAACCAGCAATCACTAATCAAGCTGATCGAAAACATGGCGCGAAAAGCGCTTTGTACGCATACACTCCGTGTAATTTCCCGTAAGGAAAACAGAGGGCGCCTTCGATCGAACGTTATACTTGTTTTTATTGACAAATAGATGTTAATTAAACTTGAAAGCCTAAATTTCAATCTTATCATGTAAATGAGTTAAATATTATATGTTAACCAGTTCACCTTTAGGACGAACCGGAACCAAAATTTAATTCTGGGTTTGAAAACCAAAATTAAAGTTCATTTAAAGGAATTGCACCATGGGGTACAACCCCGAAATCGAATGACTCAAGCCCAAGGACTAGACCCTCATATCGCATATTTCTATAGTGATTGCAAGTCCCACCCTGCGCCCAACCATAGATTCTCAAGCACAAATTTCTCTGAGAAGGGGAAAACGACACGAGGACACGGGGACGCGGACGATGCCTGCACACCATCTCATCTTCTCTCTCACGTGCGTTCGTGCTCAGGAAGCTTTTTCCTAAGCACAAACGACAGAAGAGAATTTCGCCCGTGGAAGCAAATTGAATCCAATAAGACAAAGGCTTCTCATTCCTCTCGAGCTTTAAGCTCTCGGGCTAGTTTTTTTGCTCCCTTTTCTATTTCCTCTTCAGATCTAACGTTGCGCGATGAAAGCTTTTCGTTCGCATTTAAAAACCTGTGCAATTGTTGCGTTATTGTTGTTGGGGTTGGTGTCTGAGGATAACGGCTTGGGTTGGGAGTCAATTCGAACTCTCACTTGCTGAAGCCAATGGAAGATAATAACCAAACAGTAGCGCCACCAAGTCCTCTATAATAGAGTTTAAAGCCTTTGGGAATTTTTTTTTTGGAACATGCATATAAATCCGAATGAACCATTTTGGCCAGGATGACCAAAAACAAAATTTTTGTTAATTGACGGAATTGAAAAAATTTACCAAATTGACAAAATTAACAAAATCGACAAATTGACAAAATCGACCAAATTCACAAAATTGGCAGAATTGACAAAATTGAAAAAATTAACAAAATTAACAAAACTGACAAAAATGACAAAATTAACCAAATTGCCAAAATTGAATAACATGACAAAATAGACAAAAATGACAAAATAGACAAAATTGAAAAAAATCAAATATCTTGTCAATTTTGTCAATTTTGGGTATTTTGCGAATTTTGTCGATTTTATCAATTTTGTCATTTTTGTCAATTCTGTAATTTTTTTTTAATTTTGTCAATTTTGTCGATTTTGTCGATTTTGTTAATTTTGTCAATTGGGTAATTTTTTTCAATTCCGTCAATTTTGTCAATTTTGTTTTTGATCATCCTGGCCAAAATGGTTCATTCGGATTTAGTGCATGTTCCAAAAAAAAATTCAGAAATGCTTTAAACTTTATTATGGAGGACTTGGTGGCGCTACTGTTTGGTTATTATCTTCCATTGGCTTCAGCAAGTGAGAGTTCGAATTGACTCCCAACTCCCAACCCAAGCCGTTATCCTCAGACACCAACCCCAACAACAACAACGCAACAATTGCACAGGTTTTTAAATGCGAACGAAAAGCTTTCATCGCGCAACGTGAGATCTGTAGAGGAAAGAGAAAAGGGAGCAAAAAAACTAGCCCGAGAGCTTAAAGCTCGAGAGGTCTGAGAAGCCTTTGTCTTATTGGATTCAATTTGCTTCCACGGGTGAAATTCTCTTCTGTCGTTTGTGCTTAGGAAAAAGCTTCCTGAGCACGAACGCACGTGAGAGAGAAGATGAGATGGTGTGCAGGCATCGTCTGCGTCCCCGTGTCCTCGTGTCGTTTTCCCCTTCTCAGAGAAATTTGTGCTTGAGAATCTATGGTTGGGCGCAGGGTGGGACTTGCAATCACTATAGAAATAAATGATGTGAGAGTGAAGTCCCTATGCTTGTCCCATAGACCCATAGACGAAACTTCTGTTCTGAATGTATTTAGTATTCGGTATTCGGTTCGGCCAATGTCTGGACTGTTTAACAAATTCATGATCATAAATCTTTCACTGTCATACGATAGGCTAATGCCTAAACCGTAAAATTGTCAGTTGAATATTTTATCAAGATTGAAGGTTTTGTCAATATTGTCATTTTTTTACAAATTGTTAGTTCAGTTTAACTTGTCAATCATGACAATTTGATGAATTTTTGACAGTTTATCAATTGACAATTTGACAGAATCGAAAAAAAACAAAATATACAAAATTTAAAGTATTCGCAATTATGACAAAATTTACAAAAATTACAAAATTGATAAAATTGACAAGATTGACCAAATTGACAAAATTGACAATATTGACAAGATTGACAAAATGGACAAGATTGACACAATCGACAAAACTGACAAAATTGACAAAATTGATAAAACTTGCAAAATTGAAGAAATTGCCAAAATTGACAAAGACGAAATTGGCAAAACTGACAAAATTGACCAAATGGAGAAAATTGACAAAATTGACAAAATATAAAAAATTGACGAAATTGACAAAATTGACAATATTCACAAAATTGAACACATTGACAAAATTGACAAGATTGACAAAATTAACAAAACTGAACAAAGTTGACAAAATTGACAAGACTGACAAAATTGACAAAATTGTTGAAATTGACAAAATTAACAAAATGACTTAATTGATAAAATCGACAAGATCGTCAAAATTTACAAAATTAGTAAAATTCATAAAATTGATAATATTGATTAAATCGACCAAATTGACAAATTTGACAAATTTCATAAATTTACCAAATCTACAATTTTGAAAAAATTGACAAAATTGACAAAATTGACAAAATTGGCAAAATTAAAAAAATTGACAATATTGACAAAATTGACAAGATTGACAAAATGGAGAAAATCGACAAAATTTACAAAATTAATAAAATTGACAATATTGACAAATTTGACATAATTGACAAAATTAACAAGATTGCAAAATGGCGGATTTGTAAAAAACTGACAAAAATGGTCAAATGACACAATTAAAAATATTGACATTTCAAAATTGTCAAAACTTTTTACTTTCAAATTTAATTTTACCTTTTCTGGTACACTTCGTTGCAGTATCGTATTTTACTCTAGCAATTGTAATTTTATCCAATAATTTTATCAAGTATTTGTTTCTTTAATTGAAAGGATTAATTATTTGAAATTCATGGTCAGGAATCTTTTTTGAATTGTATTCTTAATTTTTATGCCCCTTCCATTTTAAAGTTACCTATTTCTCCAAACAGAGTAAATTGAGTGAGACTAAAATGTCATAGAAACGGAATCATACAAGGCATTCCAGAATCCAGTCATTCAAAAATCTTCAATTAGTTGCAAATAATGTTATTCATTTGAAAATTATGATTATATCAAAATACTTATATCCAATAAAAAACTTTGAAACTTCATTTCTTAAATTCATTTCGGATTGACTGCGTTTAAAATTCTATAATTTTAACTCAGAATTTATAAATCATTTTTTATTATTTTGTGTCATATGAATCCAAATATAATTTACAGGCTGTAAGAAAGGCTACAATCCACTGTCAAGTGTATTAAATCGGGTTTTTAAAGTTGTTTCTCTCAATAACTTAATATTTTAATTTCACCATTTTTTTCTGTTTATCGTGATCTCTCAATATCTCTTTGAAACCTGTCCTTTGAATCTATTTCATTTCAATAAAATACACTGACTTTCAAAAGTAACTTCTTTCAAGCAGTCCTCACATCACACTTGAGTTTTCCATCTATAAACTGTCCTCTCAACTCATTGGTGTTTTTTTTAAATTAATATTGAGCTTTCCTCTCAACCTGCTTGATAAGCGTGATCTCAACTACCTTTATCGTATTTTTTCCCATTTATTTCAAGCTGTCCTCTTAACTCGCTTATAGGTGTTTTTTCAATTGCTATCAAGCTTTCCTTTCAACCCGCTTATTGCTGTTTTTTCCCTAATTTCTATCAAGCTGTCCCTCAATCCGCTTGATCACCAAGCCGTCCTCTCAACTCGCTATTAGTGGTATTCAATTTCCATTAAGCTGTCCTCTCAACCCGCTTGATCACCATGCTTTCCTTTTAACTCGCTTATTGGTGTTTTTTTTCCAATTTCTATCAAGCTGTCCTCTCAACCTGCTTGATCACCAAGCTGTCCTCTCAACTCGCTTATTGGTGTTATTCAATTTCTATCAAGCTGTCCTCTCAACCCGCTTGATCACCAAGCTGTCCTCTCAACTCGCTTATTGGTGTTATTCAATTTCTATCAAGCTGTCCTCTCAACCCGCTTGATCACCAAGCTGTCCTCTCAACTCGCTTATTGGTGTTATTCAATTTCTATCAAGCTGTCCTCTCAACCCGCTTGACCACCAAGCTGTCCTCTCAACTCGCTTATTGGTGCTATTCAATTTCTATCAAGCTGTCCTCTCAACCCGCTTGATCACCAAGCTGTCCTCTCAACTCGCTTATTGGTGTTATTCAATTTCTATCAAGCTGTCCTCTCAACTCGCTTGAATATTATTAAATCACCAAACAGTCTTCCGAACTCGCTAGCTGGTGGTTTCATTTTAGAGAATTTACCTGTTTTTCATTTATTTTTCTTTATATTTTCCTTTCTGAACAGCATTTCACCACATTTGAAATTAAGTCTAATTCACTTTTGCACTTAAATCATTATTCAATTATATCAAAACTACTTATTATGTTCCCAACTATTGGTAGAACTTTCTAAGCGTGTGAAACTTTGACGATGTTTGTTTTTATTCGGCTCGATTTTTATTTCCCAAACTATGTAATGAAACACAATTTGATTGGCAAATACTTGCCACGGTCGCCAAATGTGCACACTGGATTGGCCTTCCGTAGTGGAACCACCGGATCACTTGACCGTATCTGGCCGGGACAACTACGCGCCGTCGTGCTTAGTTCGCTCACCCGCTCGCACTCGCTGACTGACTGGCTGACTCGCGTACACGCTCGTGTGGGGTGACCAAGTGTTGGTTCAATCCATACACACAGTTTATGTCACTGCTAATTTTATGCTTATATGATATATTCTTAAAGAAACCAATTTAAGCCTCATTTTTATATTTTGTTTCTTGTTCCTCTAAATGCTTAACTCCACATTCGAAAGGGTTTTGAAAGATTTCACAAGGCAACAAAATTCACATGTGCAAAGAACAAAAGAGCTTATTTTGGTTAATTTGAGAGCTCTAATTCAGATATGAAATGATTTTTTCAGTCATCTTTTATTTTTGATAAAATAGTTTGGAAAATTGGAGAAAATCATTTTATTGAAATTTCTGCACTTTTCTGACAAAACTGTAAAAAATCAGAATTTCACGTTTGTGGGAAAAGTTATAGCAGTTTTATTTGTTTACATTTGTCTATTCTGCAAAATACGGGAAATTTGACAAATTTTGACAGAAATTTAAACCAAATTGAATTACATATTTCCAAAGCAAAAGTCAAATTGTTCTGTATTCTTCAAAAGAATTGTTAAATGAAACACTTTCCCAAGCAAACATTAAATCGCATTAGAAATGATAGATTATGTCGTTAATAATGTTAATGCGAATCGCAATTCCTACCAAATGAGTAAACGATCGTAAAAATTGTCACTTAATTCGGTATAAATCGGTTATGATAAAGAGTTCTTCATGTTGGCAAATTGGTTCTCCCGTGCGGGATTCAGGTGAGAAAAAAACCTTATTGTTCTCTCTGCGAGTAGCAGTGCAACCAGATTACAAAAAAAAATCAGATGATTCATTTGAATAAATTGTCCAATGAGAGAAGCAGCAAATATTGCCGCTGGCAACGGTTAACATGAATTGATAGCAGAACTTGCGCTCTCTAGCATACTTTAACGAGGTACGAATAAGGTGTTGAATATCGTCCAATTTGCACAGTTCTTATCGCTCTATACAGAATTTAAGAATATGTATGTATGTATATTGCCTCCACTTAGGTAAGTATATGATGTTCTTTGGAGTTTCTGTATGTATATGAAACGTATAACAAAATTGTTCAGAAATATACCTACAAAAATGTTTGCCAAGTCTTTAGTAATACCAGAAATACTTTAATGATATCTTTTCAAACTTCTAAACAAATTTGTAGATTTAATTTATCGGCCCAGCGGTGAAAAGTGATGTCCTTTTTAGTATAGAAATCTAAAGATTATGAATTTTTTTTATATAGGTGGATAGAAGGTTAGATGAAATGAAAGATGTTGAAAATGAGCGGGTAGAATTTATTTAGAAGCATATCATCACATTTATCAAGGAACAAAAATTTGGTATGTGATGATATGCTTCTAAATAAATTATACCCGCTCATTTTCAACATCTTTCATTTCATCTAACCTCCTATCCACCTATGTATATAAAAAAATTCATAATCTTTAGATTTCTCTACTAAAAAGGACATCACTTTTCACCGCTAGGCCGATAAATTAAATCTACAAATATAAATTACGGTGATTAATCCTTCATAAAACTTCTAAACAAAGTTAGAATATCTGGGCAAAATATGAATCCTTGATCGAATGGAGGATAAAAAACAGATTCAGAATCAGTTGTTTTTTTTTGTAGGATTGTTGGTTCATCAGTTATCAATGATTGATTTTATTCAAATCTGATTCATTTTTAAACTTCTAAACGCCACATCACCAAAACTAGAGGCGATTGGGAGGCGGGTAGGTGTTCCTAATTGGTCATGTGTACCTAATGTTAACATACCGGTCGATTTTGACTGTTTTTGACGTTATTTTTCACTCACAATTATTAGAAAAATGATAATGTAACGGATCATGTGAACTTTCATTTTACAAACAAACTAGTTTTCCAGCTCTGAACATTTCTGAAAATGCCAGTTTGTTCAATTTTTACTTTTATGCGTTTATAAACATTTGTGGACCTTCTAAGTTTTCTATATTGCGTAAATTTGACGAAAAACAAAAACAAAATTTTTAGGAGCTTTTCTTGCAATTTTTCAACTTTTCTCATAAGGAATTAAGGCATCTATCAGCAAAACATTAACCTGGCATCTGTTCCAATGATGAACATTGGTCTTGACAATCATCACACAACGAAAAATTTCCTTATTCAATTATTTTTTCTGTTATTTTAAACGATTTTTAATAAACATGTATAGGCAAGGCAAAACGCGCCATGTCCGTTTATCTTTAACCATGTCTCATGTTTGTTTAAATTTATATGCAGTTTTCATCACAACAATTTTAAGGATATTTATATGTTGAATTGGAAAACATACCTATACCGTCATCTGGGCACAAGCAACACTTTTCAACTTCAATGGCTTCTCAAAACCTAATGTCCACAGATAATCCTACCGTTTGTACATCAACAGTTTTAAGGTTAATGCGACATCAAATTAACGTAGTCAGAAAAATAATTGGTTGCACCATTTTTTTTTTAAATTTACAAAACATGCGATTTTCATCCTACTAAGAAAAAGTTGCAGGTAAGTTGCAAAAACCTTTGTTTTTAATGAAAAATCAAAAAAAATAATTTGAATAGTTATAGTTTTGAAATGTGTATGATGTCATTACGCATAAAGCACGATCTGCAGTTATTTTTGATTTTGTTAGAATTAAAGTTTATATTTTTTATATTTTTTTAAGAAAGCATAAGGGTGCATTACATTTAGGGATACACAAAATTTTACATATTCTAGCATATGGAAACAAGAATTAAACTGTGAATCATTGAATTGCATGTCGATGCATTTTAGCCCAGACTGGTAACGGAATTTTAAAAATATTCATTTTAAAAAATTAAATGACTGTCCGAAAAATATGCATACACCAACAGCATTGATATAGGATAATTAAAACCATATAAAGCTTGTAGGTAATATCATCAAACCAATCCATCACATTGTGTAATGTTTTTTACGGCATCAAAAAATGTAAAAAATTCGATTTTTCAAATTTTCTATGAGAATCAAAAACTTCAAAAAACTATCTCACGATGTGAGAAACTATGGCATCATCGTTTTGGTATCATTCAATGATAATTTTAATACATTATATTAAAATAAAAGATAAATAAGTGTTGTGATACACAAATGTTGCATCGAACCATGCTGTTGAATGATGCTCTTTTTGACTGTACTTATTTGTATCCATTACAATGAATTTTCTACTTTTTGAAATATTATAAATGTATCCTTGGAAAAAGTAAAAGTTTGAATTTTGATAAGCTCAAAATCCACTACTTTCTTCAAAATTAGCGTAAAGGATTATTGTGTAGGATTTAAATAGCCCTTATTTCTCTATTCATGTTCCAAAAACGTTGTAAAATTTATAAAAAGGTGAGTTTTGATATTTTTCTCAATAAAGTATTTAAAAAAATAGTGTAATATTGGGCACGCTGATACATTTTTCCTCATATGTTAACATTAGGAACACCCATATGTTAAAATTAGATTAGGAACAATTAGTGCCAAATTAGGAACATCGACACACTTTATAAAACATGATATTTTTTGTAAATTAAGGCTTGAAATGATTATTTCAAACCAAAACAGAGTTCAGAAAAAAAATTCGAACTTAGTCACCAAAAAATTGTATATCTAAGTGTAGTGATTGTAGTGATTGTAGGAGCTAATAGAAAATATCAGTATAAATCATGAAATTATTATAAACTATATTTATGAGCATATATTATGAAATATGCAATAGACACCTTTTAGCGTGTATGACTCAGAAGATGCGTGAACGCACCTTCTGAGTCATACACGCTAAAAGGTGTCTATTGCATATTTCATAATATATGCTCATAAATATAGTTTATAATAATTTCATGATTTATACTGATATTTTCTATTAGCTCCTACAATCACTACCAAGTTCGGCAAAGTTCGAAAAGCATGTTGGCGATTATCAATTCGTCGATTATCTTCCAGTTCAGTTATTAGTCTACGATTTATCAGCCTTTCGAAGACTTTACCGAAACAGCTGAGTAAAGAGATCGGTCTAAATCCGTCTGGTTTATCTAAATCTCCGTCTGGTTTTGGGATAGGAATTATTTTCCCCTCTTTCCATTCCTCGGGAAATTCTCCTTTGTGCCAAAGGCGGTTGAATAAATTGAGTAAAGATGTCTGTAGTGATTGTAGTGATTGTAGGAGCTAATAGAAAATATCAGTATAAATCATGAAATTATTATAAACTATATTTATGAGCATATATTATGAAATATGCAATAGACACCTTTTAGCGTGTATAACTCAGAAGATGCGTGAACGCACCCGGGAGAAACAGATTGAGAGAATGAAAGCGAAAATAGCAAGTTGATAACGAAAGAAAGAGGAAAGCGTATCACGATGACGAGTTGGGTCAGTCTATTAACTAATCTTGGGATTAACGGTCGTGCATTTAGAAGATGAAAAAAATCGTTAGTTTCAGAAATCAATTGTAATTTTTAGTGACAATTTGATTGCAAGTACGACAATGGCGCAGAAGGTAGGTTCATCAGTGAAAAAGAAAGCCGAATTACAAGATAGTGTGAAAAATAGATGATCTGACGGACTAATGTGGTTCTGAAAAGTTCCCATGTCAAAAGGATCAATAAAAATTTACACCATTCTGATGAAAGACTCAGATTTTCCGATGAAAGATTCGGCTAGTTCATTTTTTCTCGATGAAAGACTCGAAGAAAAGATGAAATATTTGGCATGATTCGATGAAAGACTCGAAAGCGTTCAGTGATTTTTATGTATTTCTGATGAAAGACTCAGAATTTTGTTCCTCTGATGAAAGATTCGGATAGGAATTAGATATCGATGAAAGACTCGATGAGCTAACTAGATCGATTTTCCGATGAAAGACTCGATGAACTAACTTGATTGATTTTCCGATGAAAGACTTGGAAACGAAACAAAAGTTAGAGAAGATTTAATGGAAGACTTGGCCAGAATTCCGCTGCAAATCCGATGTAAGATTCGGAAGAAAATATTGAATACGTATTCCGAAGAAAACTCGGTTTGATAGAAGCAAAGTTGATACTTTGTTCAGCTAGAAACAATAACGATGAAAGACTCGTACAGGGAGAATGAATGACAAAATCCGATGAAAGATTCAGGTAGAATGATTAGAAAATTATGTTCAATTGAAAATTCAAATATTCAGGAAGAGCTATTTCATTCCTTTTGAGTGATAAGTCGATAAAAGATTCGAAAAAGGAAATGTGAAAATTAAAGTAAGTGAAAAATGATTGAAAAAAAGCGAAAAAAGTTGAGAAAACAAAAAAAAGAAAGTAAGAAACAAACCAAGTACAGTATCATGTAAATAAAAAAAATTAAATAGAAATGATAGAAAACTGAATAGAAATTAGAAAAATATTATGAATAGAAAAAAGAAAACTGAAATTAAAGTAAACAAAATAAAGAAAAAAGAGAGGAAGTGTGACAAAAAAAAATAAATGAGATAGATATGAGTTGAAGGAAAAAAGGAACGATAAGTGAGTTGAGTAAAAAAAAAGGTGTGGGTTAAAAAAACGGTTTAAGTGAGAACAAAATAAAAAGAAACAACAAGTGAGAAAAAATGAAGAAAGAAAATTATCAGCAAGGAAAAATACAAATTGATAATGGTCATAGATAAGGGAAACAGAACAAGAAAAAAAAGAATTTGAGGGTTAGAAAACAAGATACGATGAAAAAGCAATATCAAAAGATTAATAATTGAGGAGAGTAAGAAAAAAAACTAGAAGAACATAAAGAGACGATAGATGGGAAAATAAATAAGAAATGCAAAAAAAATAGAATAAAAAAAACGAGTTCAGAAAGAACAGAAATAAAGATCGACCAATGTGAGAAGTGACGAGAACAGTGAGATTAATAAAAAGAGAAATGAGATGATGGATTATATACGAGAAAAAAAATTGACAAGATATTATGTATATCCCAATGAAGTGTTGGTTTTTTGATCATTTTGAAATTAGAATCGGTTAGAAATAATAAAAAAAAAAGTTCAGTGCAAAACTCGTGTGAAACTGGATTAACTATTTCATTACTATAAGTAATTCCGAATATATCTAACAATCGAAGCTATGATAGTCGACATGTTCAACTATCAGATTGCGATGAAATTTTGAGCATCTGATAAAATTATATCAAAAATTGCTGCATAAGTATCTCGGGAACTTATCAAATTACTGGAACATACTTTGGTATGTAATTTTATAGGATACAAATGAACAAAACTACATACAACATACTACATACACCGTTGAAGAGTAGAGGCGGGTAGTAATGTAGTGATTGTAGTGATTGTAGGAGCTAATAGAAAATATCAGTATAAATCATGAAATTATTATAAACTATATTTATGAGCATATATTATGAAATATGCAATAGACACCTTTTAGCGTGTATGACTCAGAAGATGCGTGAACGCACCCGGGAGAAACAGATTGAGAGAATGAAAGCGAAAATAGCAAGTTGATAACGAAAGAAAGAGGAAAGCGTATCACGATGACGAGTTGGGTCAGTCTATTAACTAATCTTGGGATTAACGGTCGTGCATTTAGAAGATGAAAAAAATCGTTAGTTTCAGAAATCAATTGTAATTTTTAGTGACAATTTGATTGCAAGTACGACACTAAGTATAAAAGATTCGGCGTAATAATGTCAAATCTAAAAACCTCTGACAAAATATAGCGAAATTAGGCTCACTTACCCTTAATTTCATAAATAAGATTTTATAATGGAATGACGTTTATATAGAAAATATTTATAGCTAAAATGCTCAAACACTTTTTTTTCGTCTTCATAGTTTACATTGATTATCAATACATTTACCTAACGAGCCTATAGTAAACAAAGAGACGCCATCTGATCCCTTTTAAAATAATGAGCTTCCAACCCTGCTGTAGGGCTGCCTTAAAGACTGCTTGGTTTTGCTCGATTGGAATGATACTGACAGAAAACCAAAAAATCCAATCGTGACATTTCGTCTCTTTGTCTACCATAGGCTCGTTACATTTACCAAATTTCACAGCCCAGTCCATTTTCTTTTTTATTTTATTTTTATTTTTCTGAATTGTTATGTCTGAAAACCGTTGTTTGAATCTAATACTGAAAAAGCCAAATTCAAATTGATAAATCTATATGTTTAACAAGAAATCTACTGCTGTAACTTTTGTTCTTTCCACGACCCAACTTTTCAATTGAAAGTTTAAAGCTTTAAATTTTAAACTATAAAACCGGCTGAGAAAAATTTCTGAATATTTATTTTTATTATGAAAAAACTATTTTTTATCGATCAAGGTTTTTAAATAAATCTATGAAAAGTTCGATAAATGATTCAAAGTAACAACTTAAAACTAAAATTCGAATGCACATTTTAATGCATATTAGTAGGTATTTGCTTTGTGTTTTCAATATCAACAGCAAAACTTGTAATTGCTAATTTTTATTTTTATCATTTTCTCATTGCTCATTCAAGGAATTAAATTTTCCAACCTATATTTTGTCAGTATGAGTGAATGGTGAATTAAAGTATATAAAATTAATGTTGTGAATTTCGAAAGTTAACTTACTTAGACTTTTCTGATAACTGGCAGAATTTGAATATGTACAAATGCTCTGGCTTTGATCACTGCCACTCTTTTAATTTATATAGTTAAAAATTGTCTTATTTTATTGAATTTAATTCAATCAACAACTATGTGTTTTGAAAAAAATCCTTTTATTTAAAAAAATTTTTTTTTTCCTTATCAATCCTCTAATGTTAGATCGTTGTTGAATATTTTTCCAAATTCAAGATATTACTGCGGAATTTTTCAATCAACCCTTCAATTGAGAATAAACAAATGAAATGTAAATAAAGTTGATAGCTAATAATCACTTATTATTATTTTGATAAACAATTTTAAATCTTGGTTTAACTCTGACCTCATCTGATACTTTTAAGAATTCAGATTTAATTTCTTATTAATCTGCTGTTATATTTTATGGATTCTATTTCTGTGTACTGATTCTCATGTTCGAAGCTTTAAATTCAGGTTTTATCCGAAATTAAAATTCGTATTAATTTTCTGGTGGTTCGAAACTATTGATTTCAAAATTGTAAACTATACTGCTTCAAATTTATTTTCAAGCAAATTTCTAATTCAGAATAAGGAACAACGTTTATTATATTTTCGAGTTAATGTGAAGACCGAAAGTTAGAAAATGCTTCTTGAAATTAGTTTCCTTATTGATAGTGCATTTTTAGAATTGTTGTTATTTCTAGCTAAATTTGATTTTTGACACATTACTCACCCACCACTCACCCCACACAATAGACGGGCACGGGCCTGGCTCTGATTCAGTTGAAATTCAACCAAGTAGGCTCACTACACATATAAGAACGTGATGCAACCTTCGGTTAAGCTACAGGATTTTGCTATGTCCAACTGAAGTGCTTGATTTAATAAGTATAATTTTGAAAGTTGTTGTAAATATAGCGACAATAGAATAAATATGTAGAAAAATTATCAAAGATTATATTAACTTGATTAACTATTTATGTTTTTTTCATTTGCACCGAATGGTTTGTTTTGGACAGCAATATGCGTTGTACAAAAAGATACATTATTTGAATTATATCAAGAGTAATTTTTTCATTATCTTACCATCTCTTACCATCTTACCATAAAATTTCACGCACATAGAACTGAAATGAAGACACAAGAAGCAAATTTATAATTCTCACCTATTTTTTTGATTCAATCATGAAATGTCTCTCTGAACTAATTCCAAATTTTCTAATTTTTTTCATTCTTTTTATTTACATTTAAACCTATAAGTATACATGACTCTGATTTTGTTGAGCATTTTAATGTCATCTAGAACATATATTTTACAAGCCATAATAGACTAATTAATTACAAGAATGTTGGATTATCAAATTTTTACATGTAAGCAACATAAAATACAAATAATTACACCAATTTAAAAATATTTACACTTTAAACAAAAACATCATTCTCTCACTGCTCGTAATAATCTTCACTTTCAATCTCAACTTCTGCCTCCGCTTCTGGTGCGCTTTCCGTTTCAACGCTACTGGGTGAAGTCTGCACATTACCCTCCGAAGCGCTTTCCCCATCCATAGTCGCTGGACTGCCACCCGGAGTAATGTTATCCTCGGCCGCAGTCAAAACCCGTTGCAAATGCCACTGCATCATCTCCTGCTGTTGCACCTTGGCCTGTTCGTGCAGTTCGTACTTGATGTCCTTCAGCGGCCAGCTGATGTCCGACAGCTGAACCGGCTTAACTTCGTAGTCCTGCTTTGACGCCTCGAACTTGTCCAGAAAGTCTACCTGACCCATGTTGAGCTTCTTGCGCATTTGATTGGCGTACACGAAACAAACGGCCAGGCGGTCTTTCAGGAATCGGTTAACCATCTCTTCTTCGCTCGATTCTTCCTGCAGTTGCCGGTCCATTTCGCGCATCTTGGCTCGGCTTTGACGCGCAGCTAGAGTGTTCTTCTCACGGACTGCCTGCTGTTCGGGGGTGCGGTTTTCGGAGCCGGGGAACACTCGAGCCATGTTTCTGTTGTAGACTGGCGATCCATCCCCGGGTATCGTTTGATTCAGTTTTGGCTGCTGTTTGGCCGCCGTTCGAGCACTCTTCGAGGTTTTCGGCTTGGCTCCTGTCCTTGTACCTGAAGAAGTCATCGGCATCGGAGGCAAATTTTTAGCAGTAAAGCTATTATTCGCTTCTTTATTCACCTTCGAAGGTCCGGCGACTGGCATTTGTTTGGATTCTCGAAGGATACCTGAGGGTCCAGCTACTGCTGATTCTTTCTTGATTTCTCTGATAATCACCGAGGGTCTCGTTGCACTTTCATCAATTACTAGCGCACAGTTTTCCTTATCCTCCTCATAGGTGGTGCTGTTCGCTTCAATAATCGTGCTTTGATCGAAAGTTGAATCGGCATCTGAATCTAACGTTTTGTTGGCCAGTTTTTGAGGCTTTGGCTTAGTTTCTTGCGCAATCAGTTCCTCGTAGCACAGACTAGCTACTTCTACTAACGCTTGCCACATTGTGAGGTTCGGCATGGCTTCTAGTTTTGCAAGCTTCGCTGCTGTTGCTAGTGATGTATTATCTTGATTTGATCTACGATTGTCTCGAACCATTATCTCAATGGCAATTATTGTTATAATCTGCAAAGATACAGAACAAATTCCAGTAATGTTAAAACAAAGAGTGACTTTTTCGCCCGCAAGTCTTCAATATTTAAACTAAAGAGGTAGATTTTATCGGAAGTAGGTAAAGGCTCGAAAAACCGTTGGACTCCAGGTACTCAACCGATGCAATTAGCACTTTTTCCAATAGCTCTGTTCGTGTGCAATCGAAAACGTTGCATCTCCTTTGTACCCGAAACAGGGGTGTTACCTTACAATATTTCGCACTACACATTATTACAAGTGCTCTGTACAACAGAAAGTATGAAACGCCCTGATTTTGCAAATACGTTTTGGCTTAACATTTCGAAGTTGAAAGTTTCTTCTGCGTAGCAAGATCATGTGCTTAGATTTAATGTATACCTGCGAAATCTATAACATATTCGTATCTGCGCAGCTTCAGTCAGAAATGCACACATTTTGCAGAATTTACATAAAACTTGTTGCCTCAAAATTGCTCAATTTCAAACATAACATTATTTTTCTCGAAAATTGATCACAATCATTCATTTAAAGCTTGTTTTTTTAAAGCTAAACTATTCCAACAAGAAATATTGAACAAATATAATTTTTATCCTCTAATTATTTGAACATTGAAGAAGTGTTTTTTTCTGCAATTTGATTTTTGCATAACTAGCTTTCGAAAACAGCAAAACAAGTTATACGCATTACCAATCAATCAAATTTCATCTTAGTCGGTATGATGCTGTGCAAATTGAGTAAGTCAAATAAAGATTTATTTGGTCTTATAAGACAAAGCCCGAAATTGCCATCACAGGTAAAGCAAAGTTGATATACCTACTCAATATTTCACCTCAAATTTATGTAAGATAGAAAGAACCTTTTCATACAAATTTCTACTGCTTTGAATTCTAGAAAGAAAGTTCAGAAATTAGACACTAATATTTTGGGTTGGACCTCAAGTTTTTGTTTTTGTTTTAATCAACTACATGTATACGAGTGTAGGATCTAACTCCAAAACCATTTCCAAGAAAAGATATCTGGCTTGAGAAACTAAATGTCAAAAACTGGTGTTCAAAGACTACCATTTTCTTAATTTTTTCGAATATAATAAATAAAATAAAAAATTAGTAGTAAATCATAAAAAAGCTTTTGCTGATTGCTTTGTACAAAGCAACAATAACAAAAACGCTATTTTTACTGATTATGAATTTTTTTTTATATTTTTGAGGCGTTAAAAGCGCGCGCTATCTGCATTTGTGAGTGTTGTTGTTCGAGAATTGTTAGTTTCCGACTCGAAAATAACAATTCAAATTTACTTCAATGATTGCTTCCATAACTCAAAAAGATGTGAACGGCCTATTTTGGTGTTTTCGGTACAACATCTGAAGGCCAAAAAAATCAACTTTTGCAGTTTTGAAGAATATTCGGTGATGCAAGCGGTAGCTTTACTCCTATTTTTTAATATTTTAAATAGGGGAGTGTGGGGTATCATGGGCTCCTTTTTTTCTTTGCTTCATAACTTCTTTATTATAAACATTAAAAAGAAAAAAAAAATAAATGGAAAAGTTTTCTACATTTTTACGGTATCATTAGGCAGTTTTTTGTTTTTTAAATAAATTAATTTCTCTAAGTTTTGACTGTTTTAAAAAGGTTTTTTTAATTTTTAAAAATGATGGGGAATCGTTGGCCACTTAATCCAAATTAACTAGATAACGTGCAAATTTTATGAGTTGGTCCAAAATTGAAATTTCATAATTCATTTAGTTATTTTAAAGCAATTTCAGATGAAAAAATAAATAAGAGAGTTGTGTATGATCGAGTAGTTCTTTAAACCTGGCTCGCGAACGTTTCGGCAAAATTCCTTAAATATGATTTATGTTCGCATTGGAAAAAAATGGACAAAATATTTTTAGTAACTCTTCATTTGGCATTAGAAAAAAAACGATATAAAAACATCAAAACATAGGTGTTTGTGTTTGTGTGACTCATAGATGTTTCATCAAAAATTCCTTTTCCACGTGAAAGAACATGACAAAACTAAGATCATAAGCGTATGAGCATGGGACGGCTGGAAAAAATAATTTTTCATCCCAACAATTTGAGTCTGCTCATGATTTTAATTTAAACGTTGTAAGTCCAATTGATGCTCAAATTTCCCTAGAACTTGATGATATTCTTTCTAAGCAAATTGTGTTTGAAAGTTCTTGTGAGACAAATATTGATGAACTTAAATTGATTTTCAAAAAATTTAAAAATATGAAAACCCCGGGGGAAGATGGGATTTTCTATATTCTTATTAAAAAGTTGCCTGAAAGCACTTTAAATTTTTTAGTTAAAATCTTCAATAAATGTTTTCACTTGGCTTATTTTCCCAATAAATGGAAAAATGCCAAAGTAACTCCAATTTTGAAACCTGGAAAAAGTGCTTCAGAGCCTTCAAGTTATCGACCAATTAGTTTGCTTCCTTCTTTAAGTAAACTATTTGAGAGAGTTATTTTGAATAGAATGATGATTCACATTAATCAGAATTCTATTTTCCCTGATGAACAATTTGGTTTTCGTCATGGACATTCTACTACACATCAACTTTTGAGTGTAACTAATATGATTAACGCTAGCAAATCTGAGGGTTATTCAACTGGTGTTGCTCTTCTTGCTATTGAAAAAGCTTTTGACAGTGTTTGGCACAGAGGTTTAGTAGCTAAATTAGCTCGATTTGATTTTCCTGTATATCTCACCAAAATTATTCAAAATTATTTGACTAGCCGAACTTTGCAAGTAAGCTATTGCGGTTACTGGGAAAATTTCTAATCGCGCGACGGTAGCCTTCCGTGCGGTAGGCTAGCCGGAGCAGTAAACACAGTTAAAAAATTCACTCTTACTCACTAATTTCATTGAAAAGTTAAGAAGTAATTCTTGAATCAATCTTCAAATAATTATTTTGCAAGAGAGGTCAAAACATGAAGTCATCGGAATGAAATATTATTATTCTTAGTATTCATTGAGATTGAATTAATTACGAGCGTTAAAATCCCAGACAAAACAAAAAACAATCTACATTATTGAAAACACATTTTTCCATAGCCTGAGAATTAACGAATTTGGCATGACGAAGATTTTTGATGCGATAAATGCGTCTATGATACTTTATATGCTGGTCGAATTCAATTATGTTGTCGTTAAAATGTAACAAATCGTATATGAGAAGTTAAAAAAAGGAGTTGTGTACGGTGAATAATCTATTATAGGAAATAATACCATTTGCATAGCAAAAAAAATTGGACTGCGCACTCATAACTGCGAAATTTGTGCGATCTGTCAAATCAGTATAAAATCTGACGGTTTTCTACACGCTAACCGCTTTTCAGTTAAACTTTATACGGATAACTCCGACTGCAAAACATAGCACGAAATCCAACATTCAGTGAATGATCGCTACCGTGTCGTCGAACTCTAAACTTATTTAAACAACTACAGGTTTTCATTTTTTTCGTGAATTTGTCCGCTGATTGACCCCATCGCAAACAGTTTTTTTTTATTATTCCTTTTTCCGTGATTTTGACCGCTGATTGACCAAGCTCAAGGCAAACACAATTTTTTGTTTTATAAACAATAGATAATCCGATAATAATATTTGGTATACATGTTTGTTTGACAACTTTTTAGTAAATCATCTTTCAATGTTTTCCGCTTATTCATCCGATTGAATTTCAGTCGATAAATAATCCTTATAAAGAATAATGCTCATTATTTTCTTGAATACTGTAATTTTTTTTACAGTGGTACCCTACGGGAGCCCAAATCAGCTATCGCAGAAATAGAAAAAAAGAGTGGATCAGCAATATCAAAATTCATGCTCTGAAAGGATACCCATTAGAGCTGGTGTCCCTCAGGGTAGTATACTTGGGCCTATTTTATACAATATTTTTACTTCTGATCTTCCTGATGTCCCAGAAGGAAAAGGTAGAAGATTATTTGCTGACGATACTTTGCTATCAGCCAAAGGTCGAAATTTACGGGTGGTACGCAGTAGATTGCAACAAAATTTAAATTCCTTTTTGAATTACTTGAAAATGTGGAAAATTTCTCCTAACGCTTCCAAAACTCAACTTATTTTATTTCCCCATAAGCCAAGAGCAAATTTTTTAAAACCTAATGAAAATCATTCCATAACTTTTAATGGGGTTTCTTTAGAATGGTCTGATCACGTGAAGTACTTGGGACTCACACTTGATCGGAATCTTTCTTTTAAGAATCACATTGAAGATATTCAATCTAAATGTAATAAATACACTAAATCTCTTTATTCTCTCATCAACAGGAAATCCCGACTTTGCCTGAAGAATAAGATGCTTATTTACAAGCAAGTCTTCCAACCAGCGATAATGTATGCAGTTCCGATTTGGTCTAGCTGCTGCGCGACGAGGAAGAAAGCCATCCAGAGGATTCAGAACAAGGTTCTGAAAATGATTTTGCGGCTTCCACCTTGGCACAGCACCGAAGATCTTCATCGGATTGCAGGCATTGAATCTATCGAAGAGATGGCCAACAAAATCATCTCCAACTTCAGAGGCAAATCGATGCAGTCTTCCATCGCAGAGATTCGCTCTCTCTACAATTAGTTTAATTTTAGGATAGATTTAGTTTTTAGTTTAAAATATATTTTTTTTTTCACTACAGGATGTTCTCCTTTATAAAAATGCTTGATTGTGCTCAGCAAATTTAAGTCGAATAAATAAATTTTAGTGATTATTAAACTATAGGGCTCTGAAAGTTCATTATTGAACTGAACACCTAATTTAATGTATTAATGTAATATAAATGTAATGATGAATTGGTACTAATAAAGATATATTTAAAAAAAAAACTAAAATTTTTTTGCTCCTCTATGTTTTCTTTTATGTTTTTTAGGTCACCAAACATCAGTGTAAAATAAGCTTCAAATGAAGTTTGTTTTTAATTATTGGTTTTCCTTAGTCTCAAGCTTCATTTTTTGATAACATGAGAAGAAGCTAAGTCTTTCGTGAAAAAAGTTATAACCATTTTAAAATAAAAAATCAGAATGCAATGAAAATTATTAAAAATTAGCAGCTTTTGCTGGCTAGAGATTTTGCAAATTTCAAGAAATGTTTTTGTCAAGGTTTACAAAAATCAATAAATTCATTGGCTATGCAAAGCAGTTTTTTGTAACTTTTTATTTGAATCCTACAGTTAAACAGCTTTAAAATAAGCATTCATAAACGCTAAAATTAAAAAAATATATTTTGATTTTTTTCCATATCATTGAATATCTTTTTTGGGGTTCAAGTTAGGTCTAAAGTTTGTTTGCATTAAATGTAATGCAAGAATCAATGAGTATTTAAAATTCAAAGATATAATTTCAGAATTTTCAGTACATCTCTGGCGATTTTTGAATGAAAATTTTTGCTATTCCATACAAATTTCCTTACTAAATTAAAACTCGTTGTGCTAATTCAGGCCTTAATGAAACGCTTCTAAAAATTTTATTGCTATTTGTGGCAATAAAAACTACCAAAAAAAGTTATGGAAGGTGTAAAAAATGTATAAATTTGAAATTTTCGTACAAAGCTTGTAGCGGTCTAATGAGCGTATTTTTGTTATGAACTTTAGGTTCCCCATTGATGCAATTTGCGGTCGCTTGTTTATATATTTAAGTAATTTTTTTAAACTTGATAAATAAAAGAAGCATATGATGCGTATATAAGTCAACAACATAGGCCCGTGCGAAGGATCTGTCCATGGGGGGAGGGGAGGGGTTTCGAAATTCAAATTTAGCCAAAAATAAAAACAAACTTATAAAATCTATATATATAAAAAGCAATTTCTGTATGTTTGTTTGTTTGTTTGTTTGTTTGTTTGTCCTCTATAGACTCAGCCGCTTTAAGAGCTAGAGAGCTGAAATTTGGCATGCATACTCATTAGGACCAGGAATGATGAAAAATGTTTTCAGATTTTTGGATGACCCCTTCTGAAGGGGGTCGTCCATACAAGACAAATATTGTTTTCACGATATTGACATTACTTTTCGTCGGATTATGTTAAAAAATTGCACATGAGTGTTTTGAAAGACTAGCAATCGATTTCAGGTGTCAAATTTTGTGTAAGGGGACAGCCAAAGGGGTCGTCCATATTAACTGTTCGCTGTTTTTGCGATATTGACGTTATTATACATCGTATTCAGCTGAAAATTGGTACATGATAGTTTTAAGTGACGTGCAATCGATTTGAGGTATCCAATTTAGTGTAAGGGGCCGGCAAAAGGGGTCGTCCATATTAAATTTTCAGTATCTTAGTGATAATGTCGTTTCTATACATCGGATTGGGATGAAAATTTGCACATAGGAGTTATTAGAGTCAAATAACTGATTTCACTTATCCGAACTAAAATCAGGGGTCAGCCAAAGGGATCGTCCATGTTAACTATTCACTGTTGATGCAATATTGTCGTTATTATACATCGGATTCAGACGAAAATTGGTACACGAGGGTTTTGAGAGATGAGCAATGGATTTTAGGTATTCAATTCAGTTTAAGGGTCCGGCAAAGGGGGTCGTCCATATAAAACTTTCAATATTTTTGCAATATCGACGTTATTTTACATCGGATTGGGATGAAAATTTCCACACGGTAGTTTTCAAGGACGGACGATCGATCTCAGATGTCAAATATTTTGCCAGGGGTCAACGAAAGGGGTCGTCCATATAAATTAATTTTTCACTATTTTTAGCAATATTGACGTTATTATACAATGGATTGCTTTGAAAATTTGCACACGGGAGTTTTGAGGGAAGGACAATCGATTTCAGATATCAAAGGCAATTGCGTTGTTATGCAATGATTAAGTCGAAATTTATACAATTTATACACGTGGTTTTTGATACCTGATTTCATATTTAGTAGCAGACGACAGACGTAGTGATCATCCAATATTTTTGCACTAATTACTTAACAATGAATCTGGAAAATTCTTGGCAATTGACCTTCATACAAACTGTTCATGATATATTCCAAGTTGTAAGCGAAACGGAGTTCGTATGGGATCAGCTAGTAATATATATTGCTGATAAAATTAATCTCCATTTTCTAAATAAATCAGAATGAATGTTACAAATCAATGCTTTTTCGGGTAAGTCATTGATAAATTATTAAAAACGCTGTTCCTTGTTCTGAACTAGAAATTTGCTTAAAAATAAATTCTGAGCAGTCAAGTATGTATTCAAATTTAAAACCAATATTTCCGAACACTAGAAAAAGAATGCATATCAAAAATTTGAATAAAGCTTCGGACATAAGAATTAATGCACAGAAATAGAATACATAAAATAAATCGCCAAATTGAAAAAAATAATTCTCAAAAATGTCAGATCACGTTAAACATTAACCATGATTAAAAATTGTTAGAAAAATAGTAATGGTTGTTATTTATTATTCATCTTATTTTACATTTCTTTTCCTCATTTTCAATTAGAGGATTGATTAAAAAAATCTGCTGTAGTGTCTTGGATTAAAAAAAAAAAAATATCACGATTAGAAGTATGAATTCTCGATTAGGAAAAAAAAAATACTTGAAAGGAGAATTTATTCGATAGTTGATGATTGAATTTTATTTGATAAAAAGAAGAAAATATTCAATTTTATTTCAAGACTGCCTGTGATCAAAGTCAAAGATAAAACTCTTTTCTATATTAAAAAATCGTTCAGTTATAAAAATAAAAGGCTATAAAAGTTCTGAAATTCAAAATAATAAATTTATATTTATAATATAACATATTCAATTATACTGACAAATTCCAAGTTGGGAAATGATCTGAAAAATAAAAATTAATTGTTAAACGTTTAATTGTAAATATTGAAAGTACAAAGATAATACAAATTTAGTTAACATGGCGTATAAAATTAAACTTTAAAGTTGCTACTACGAATTATAGATAAAATAAATTAAAAATCATTATCGATTAAAACACATGACTTAATATAATGAACATTAGAGCAAAGTTTATAAATTTTCAATCGAAGGTTTTAAAATTTAAAATTTCAAGATCTGAATACTTTGTCGTAATCATTTGGAAAATTGGGTCCTGATAAAGGCAGAAGGTGGACACTATGTTTGCTTTTGAAAATTTTATTTTATATGTTTTTAAAACACAAAACTTCATAATTGAAAAACAAAGACAAACTTATGAAAAATATTTAATATAATTTAAACAGTTTTACTTTAAAATTCGGTAAATTTATTTGAAAATTTAAACGAAATATGGCGATAGAAAATATAATTTTTTAATATTTTAGAAGGATTTTTTTCGATAAACTCGTCTTATAATTTAAAAAATAAATAAATTGATAACTTGAAGGAACAGCATATTGGTGCCTATGATTGAATGATTGATTTGGTAGATTTATGCGTCCTGAACTCGAATCTATTGTCAAATTTTATCTATCACCTGTTTATAAGCTTTAAAATGTAGCAGTTTTAAGTGAAATCAATCATTGATAACTGATGAAGTAACCAATTTACGGTTACAGAAAAAATCTGATACTGAATTTGTTTATTATACACATTTACTTCAATAAGGGAAAATATTTCAAAAATGATGATACATGATCTAAAAAAGGTAAATTCTACAGTTTATAAAAATTTGGAAAGATATCATTACAAGTATTTCTGACATTACTGAATGAAGTAAAAAAATGAATTTATTTTAAAAAAATTGTTCAAATTTGCAAAACGATTGGGTTTTTGCTTTAAAAACATCTAATATTCAATTTGGTTTAAACCTTCATTTAAAATGGAAGAAGTACATAAATGGAATACCTCTATAACCTTTTTCGTAAAACTCAAAATTACTTGAAGTCTAGAAGGATAACGATAATTGGTTTATACCTTAATTTTTAAATGTTGTGTTTTTGTTTTAATGTTTTGTTAAAAGAAAGACATAATTTTTTAAATGATTATGAAATATTTGCAAAAGTTATACAAAAAAAAAGCTGAAAGAAAAATTGCATATTTAGATCCAGGGCAAATCAGTCAAAATTTGCTTTTAAATACTTCGCACCTCGAAAGATGTTAATTTTGTAGACTTTTATAATTTATCAAAACGTTTTTGAATGTAATGTTGAGCATTTAGAAGAACAAGAAACACAAAATAAAATTGAGACTGGAATTGGTTTGATGAAAATTGGTTTTGTAGAAAATTACAGGTTTTAGATTTTTATGTAGAAAATAAGTATTCGATGAATTAATTTGAATTTGTTTGGTTACACATTTGAATAAAAACCTATTCTAAAGGCGAGGTAGGGTGATTGTATGTCAAGTTGAGAGTTTAAATGCAAAAGGTTGATATAATTTCAAATCTAAATTGACAATTAAAAATTATTTTCATTTCGTGAACGGCATATAGGTTTGTAATGTCGTAAAATAAAATGTTTGATTAAAGATTAATTTCTAACATTCTTGTTAACACTTTTTTAACACCTTTTAAGATCAAGTAGTTTCTCTTTACTACTTCGAAAATTTTACTTGGAAAAAATCTTCATGGGGGGGGGGAGTTTAACCCCTAAAACCCCCCCTCCGTTCGCACGGTCTTGCAACAACATATAGAAAAATATGCTTACGCAAAGCGACGACGATGACAGTTGGATTGAGATTTCGGGGGACAAAGTAAACCCTCTCTTTATGTATCTGAAAAGATTAAATATTGTTTTTGAAAAGAAAATCAACTGGAAAAAATTAATCATATTTACCTTTCCGCTCCGTGCTGGTCGACTTCTACCATGAGGAATAACTAAGTCGGACAATGTACTTCTTGTTCATACGAAATTCGAGATCTAGTCAAACATCAGTGATATTTGAGAACTAACTATCAGATTGTATAATGTAGACTAGAAAAATATAGTCAAATCTACTAGCTGTTGAATTATTTTAGCGATATGCGGTTGAGAAATGCTCTACAGCCAAAACAACTTTACAGCAACGCAAGTTTGTTCGTAGTTATCGATGTTGATTGGGCAATATTATGGGTTCAACCAAAAATCTGTGATATGGAAGAGCCAACCATACGAATTTTGATAAAAACCTGTAGAGTTTTTTATCCGTGAATGTACTGTTTTATAATTTCCTTAGGAAAATGACAAAGTTATGTCTGCTTGAATTATTTATTTTATTTACATAGTATTCCGTCTCACGACATAACTTGACGAACATAATTCCTAAAATTCACTCGGTTCATAGCAACCGTTCTCCAATTTCTCGGGCACCCCACGTTCGCCAGATCACGCTCCACTTGGTCTAACCACCTCGCTCGTTGCGCCCCCGCTCTTCTTGTTCCTACCGGATTCGTAGCGAACACCTGTTTTGCAGGACAGTCGTCCGGCATTCTCGCAACATGTCCCGCCCAGCGTATCCGGCCAGCCTTAACCACCTTCTGGATACTGGGTTCGCCGTAGAGTCGCGCGAGCTCGTGGTTCATCCTTCGCCTCCACACTCCGTTCTCCTGTACGCCGCCAAAGATGGTTCTTAACACTCGTCGCTCGAATACTCCGAGTGTACGCAGGTCCTCCTCGAGCAATATCCATGTCTCGTGCCCGTAGAGAACAACCGGTCTAATAAGCGTCATATACAGGTTACACTTCGTGCGAGGGCTAAGTCTTCTCGACCGCAATTGCTTGTGGAGTCCATAGTAGGCACGACTTCCGATGATAATTCGCCTCCGGATCTCACGGCTGGTGTCATTGTCTGCCGTCACCAGTGAGCCGAGATAGACAAAGTCTTCGACTATCTCCAGCTCGTCGCCGTCGATCGTGACCTTGTTATTACTGGACAAGCGGGTTCGGTCGGTCTCGGATCCGCAGGCCAGCATGTACTTCGTCTTGGACGTACTAATCATCAACCCAATCCTTCCTGCTTCGCGTTTCAGTTTGCGGTAGATCTCTTCCACCGCCGCAGATGATCTGCCCACTATGTCAATGTCATCGGCAAAGCAGATAAGTTGACTGGATCTGTTGAAAATCGTGCCCCGCATTTCGCCCACCGCTCGTCGAATAACACCTTCTAGCGCCACGTTGAACATCATGCAGGATAGACCATCACCTTGTCGAAGCCCCCTGCGCGATTCGAATGAACTCGACAATTCACCCGAGATCCGCACACAGCACTGCGTTCCATCCATCGTCGCCTTGATCAGTCTGATCAGCTTCCCGGAAAAGCCGTTCTCGTCCATGATTTTCCATAGCTCGTTACGGTCGATCGTGTCGTATGCGGCTTTGAAGTCGATGAATAGATGATGCGTAGGGACTTGGTGTTCACGGCATTTTTGGAGGATTTGCCGCAATGTGAATATCTGGTCCGTCGTAGACCGTCCCTCCATGAAGCCGGCCTTATGACTGCCCACGAATCTGTTTGCTTGTGGCGTTAGGCGGCGGAGTAGGATTCGGGACAACACTTTGTAGGCGGCATTGAGGACAGTGATCGCTCGGTAGTTCTCACAGTCCAATTTGTCGCCTTTCTTGTAGATGGGGCATATTACCCCCTCCTTCCACTCCTCCGGTAGCTGTTCTATGTCCCAGATCCGGATTATCAACCGATGTAGGCAATCGGCCAACCTGTCCGGGCCCATTTTGATGAGTTCAGCTGCGATGCCATCCTTCCCAGCCGACTTGTTTCTATTCAGCTGGCGAATGGCTTCCTTAACTTCACTCATCGTTGGGAGTGGCTCCTCTTCGTCGTTGGCTACGCCGGCGATGTACCTTCCCCCACCGTCTTGATCTCCTGCATGTGCGCCGTTCAGGTGTTCATCGAAGTGCTGCTTCCACCTTTTGATCACCTCACGATTGTCCGTCAGGATACCCCCGTCCTTATCCCGGCACATTTCGGCTTGCGGCACGAAGCCTTTGCGGGATGCGTTGAGTTTCTGATCGAACTTTCGTGTTTCTTGGGAACGATGCAGCTGCTCCAGCTCCTCGAGCTCCTCCTCCTCCAGGCGGCGCTTTTTCTCCTGGAAAAGTCGGACTCGCTGGATGTCTGCTTGAAATGTGTTTTAATTTGTTTAAACTAAAAATGTAACCTAAAATATTTTGTTTTTTTTTATATCTGCAAAAAAATTATGTTTATTTGATGAGCTGAAACAAATTTGAAATTTTGGGAAAAATCTGACCTCAGATAATAAAAAAAGCCCATAATTGAAAATAATGAAAAAAAAAACTGCTTCAAAAGATTTTATCACAGTTCCAATCAACTTAAAAAAAATTTTATGCTAATATCAAACAGCATAGAAAATAAAAAAAATTAAAATACACCTTGAAAAAATTAGGATCAATAAGCTAGAAACAGCTCCATTAGGCTCAAACCACGAACATTTCCTTGCAATTGCTCCAAATGGAGTAACATTCTAAACAGTTTATAAGGATTGAAATAGTGTTAAAACGACTTTAAAGCGCAATGAACAACATGAATCAGATTGGTTGAAAATAGAATAGAATAGAATAGAATAGAATAGAATAGAATAGAATAGAATAGAATAGAATAGAATAGAATAGAATAGAGTAGAATAGAATAGAATCAGATTGGAATTGCTTCTAAATTTTGAAAGACATAAACAATTTCAATGAAGAAAAAGTTTTGATAAAGAACTTTAACTTAAGGGGGGTGTAGGGTCTAACACTTTCAAAAAATCGATTTTTTTATTTGTTTATTTTCTTATTGTAAAACATTTCAAGAATGTTGTGTCAAATTTTCAAGTCAATTGAAGCAAAACTGTAGAAGTTATAGGCCTTTATCTCCTCCTATCTAATACTGCAAGAAAGCAAGAGCAGAAACTTCAAACGCGTTTTTCTCGAAAGCACATTTTTAAAGTCCGTGGACATCGTCATTTGAAAACTACTTATCCGATTCTTTTCAAATTTGGAACATATTTTCTACATATAAAATACCAGACCCCAACGTTTTTCTTTTTTTATTTTTTTACTTTGGGGAGGTTATACAGGTGAAAAATGGCGGATTTTTAAGTGAAAAATCGTAGTTTTTACTTCAAACAGCCACAAAAATTTCTTAAAAATATTTTTAAGTTAAATAAAAACGTTGGGGTCCAGAAAAACATCTATTAAAAATATTTTGCTCTGATTTTTTGACTTCAGATGATTCTGTGCTGAGATACAGTGTCCACCGCAAATCGTGTTTTCTAAAAGGCATCCTCGAAAATGCTCCGTCACCGGCTCATTTTTCAATATTTTTCTACGAAAAAATTACTAAATGTTCTCTTAACAATGCTTTGTATAATGCAAAAAATTTGAATACATTTGTTTGAACGATAGCTCTAGAAAAAAGTCGTGAAAATGGTGTTATTTTTATACCCGTTAGACCCTACCCCCCCCTTAAAGCATTTGAATTTACTCAAATAACGTGTTAATCAAGGTTGCCGAAATCACAGATAAATGTGTAATTTCAAAGAATTTTGAGCAAATTTTCAACACAGAATCTTGGTCACAGAACACAGAATTTCGGAAATATTCACAGAATTGGAAAATATGATAAAATTAGTAATGTTCTTTGATTTTTATCAAGTAAAATGTAAAAGAGACGCAAATAGACATGACTTTTTAATGAAATTATTGAAAAAAGTGTCACAGAAAACCATTACAGAATGTTTGGGTAAAATATTAGAACGTTAGGTTTTTCCATCGTCAAAACACATAATTTTTTTGACAACCTTGATGTTAATTTACGAGAACAGTGAAAAAAAAACCGTGTTTATGGCAAAAACCCGTGTAAATGGAAGTCATGTAAGAAAACCTGAGCAATATCAATCCGTGTTAAAAAAAATCTTATTGTACCTACTTTCTTTAAATAACCTTGGCTGATGGTAGGTATACGTATAAGTGTGGCAATATAATTAAGCTTTTTTTAAAGAGTATCTTATGTGTCCCGCTTTTTTCTGCTAAGTCCCGCTTTTTTTGTCGTGAAATGTCCCGCTTTTTTCTGAAAGTATCTGGCAAGCCTAGGTTATCTAGAAACCCTTTCGAATCCATTGAGTTTTAGTATAGGTATTTAAATTCATAGCAATGTTAAGATTTCAAATTAAGAAGAGAAGGGCATAACGAGCACCAAAGGCAAAAAAGCACCACTTTTTTGAACGAAAGTACGCATTTCCAAAAATAATTTTTGTTGCGAAACACAACTTTAGTTCATTTCTTGACAAAAAAACTCCTCTTCAATTTAACCGAAATATTTGAAAAAAACTCTTAACCTGAATATCAAATCACTAATCATAGTTCAAATTCATTTTAAAACATAATTTTGAATGAAGTACCCACACTTCCTTATTGATGAAAAATGATTTTTCAAATTAAAAAAATCTATTTGATGAATTTCATTTGTCAATCTATTTATTTAAACATGTAAACATAACGTGGTACAAATATAATAGGTATTTAATTGAACCTTAAGTAAATAGAAACAGAATGAAGTGTTTTACTAACTATTCAAATTCAAAAAATTTATATAGTCTAGCACAAGTCTCATCGATTGTCAAAAGTCGTCCTGTTGAGTTGGAAATTGTCTTCGCGATTCCTGTCTGGGGAACATCTCCTCAATTTCGTATGGTTCATAAACTCGCTGGTGTGGCCGCACTTTCCTTCGTCTTCGGTTCCTATTTTTCCGTCGAACACGTTTATTTTCCCTAAACCGCGGAGACAGCAACGTTTCAATCCGATCGTCCAGGATGTTCGAAATTCGACGCTGCCTCATGATTGGTGGTTGCTGTTTCTCAAGATGTTGCAATAAATCGTGGATGTTCCTCTGACAAATGTCACCATGACATCGAGCCGGCACCGATAGTTCACCCATCGGAACTGTGTCGATGCCCCTCAGATGAGCATTTCGTTGAACCAAGTTCAATGGAAGCAGATCCCGTAGCTCCCGGGGCACCTTATGTGGACAAAGATTGGGCAACTCCTTCAGACATTTCAGGATCATTATTGCGTGGAACCGTTTTTCGTCATCGGCATCGTTCGAGTTACGTTCGCACATTTTCGCACTTATTTTTCACTGACACTGTTTTTAACACGTGGTTTGACACTCGGCAACCAGAATGTATATCGAAACAGTTAACTGTTTTCCGTTACGAATGCGAAAATTTTAGTCGAAGTTTTGGCAAACAAATTCGATTGAAGAATAGAAGAAGAATAATAATTATTTTCTGACAAACCTTTACTGGTTGACTGGTCAGCTAACGAACAAACACTCACAATCACAACAAGAACATTACGTGTATGAAGACCTCCGAACTGTTTTCTAACCGTCAACGGCCAATGACAAACAAAATGTTTGAAACAACCAATTGTTTAATGTTGAATACCAACTTTACTATAAAAAAAAACTGAAACTGTTATGCAAGTGTTTGTGCAAGTATTGGAAAGTATCTTTTTTTATACCTACTACAATAAATTATTTTTATATCAAAACTTGCAATTCTGCTAGATATGTCCAATGCATTTAATAAAAATTAAGAGTAGAAAATATTTTGTATCCAAAAATTGGAATCTTAGAGAACATCCATAACAAAATCAATTAATCAAACCAAAATAATCTATTATTTTACCTTAACCTTCATCCGCATTAGGGTGTCATTTTGACACCATTGCAAGTTTGAAGGCTCGTAACTTTTTTCAGAAGCTTCAAAATACAAAAATTTCTTCGGGGACCCTAAATGAATTCAAAAGTTCTTTAACATTGCATCTTTACTTTTTTTTATGGACGAACCCTGGAAGCCTGGACAAAAAAACTCCCTTTTCCGACTTTGGGTGTCATTTTGACACCACAAAAGTAAAATCTATTTAAGTCGTTTGAATTATTTTGAACTTCATATAAAACTTATATCAATAGAAACCTTGTAATGTCAGTAAAATATGTTTAGAACATTATATACAGCTAAAGTTACAAGTTTTCTCGTTATTCAGCATGAAAGCAAAAAAATCCGAAAAAACATGCCTCACGAAAACTACTGTAGTTCATATGTTACACGTCCAAAAAAATATTTGCCTTATGCATATGAAAGCTGAAGTTTTTTCGGATTTTTTCCTTTCATGCTGAATAACGAGAAAACTTGTAACTTTAGCTGTATATAATGTTCTAAACATATTTTACTGACATTACAAGGTTTCTTTTGATGTAAGTTTTGTTTAAATCGGTTTAACACGCCAAAAGTTATAACGATTTGATCTTGTGGTATCAAATTGACACTCCTAGTGCTGATTAGGGTAATGAAATCTAATGCGGATGAGGGTTAATAAATAAACAATTTCAAGGGAAGAATCTAGTTATATATACCCATTGCTCAGACAAAGAGAAAATAGAAAAAAAAAACAAACGACGTAGAATGACACAATAATAAAAGTGCAATCTCAGCTGAAAACCTACTATTTATCGATTTCGTTGACTGTGATAAAAATAATAAAAATGACAATTTGAAAAATTGTAACAAAAATATAAAAAAAGAACCATTAAAAAAAACGGAAATGACTAAAATGACAATAAAAAAGAAAAATAAAAATAACGTAAATTCAAAGTATGACAAAATAACAAAATTTAAAAAAAAATCACCAAATTGACCAGAAAAATAATCAAAACACTACAAATATTGAATAAAAAAAACAGAAAACAAAAACGAACAAAAAAAAAAAGACAAATATGATAAAAATGACAAAAAAATGACAAAAATGACAAAAATGACAAAAATGACAAAAATGACAAAAATGACAAAAATGACAAAAATGACAAAAATGACAAAAATGACAAAAATGACAAAAATGACAAAAATGGCAAAAATGACAAAAATGACAAAAATGACAAAAAATGACAAAAATGTTAAAAATAACAAAAGTGACAAAAATGACAAAAATGACAAAAATGACAAAAATGACAAAAATGACAAAAATGACAAAAATGACAAAAATGACAAAAATGACAAAAATGACAAAAATGACAAAAATGACAAAAATGACAAAAATGACAAAAATGACAAAAATGACAAAAATGACAAAAATGACAAAAATGACAAAAATGACAAAAATGACAAAAATGACATAAATGACAAAAATGACAAAAATGACAAAAATGACAAAAATGACAAAAATGACAAAAATGACAAAAATGACAAAAATGACAAAAATGACAAAAATGACAAAAATGACAAAAATGACAAAAATGACAAAAATGACAAAAATGACAAAAATGACAAAAATGACAAAAATGACAAAAATGACAAAAATGACAAAAATGACAAAAATGATAAAAATGACAAAAATGACAAAAATGACAAAAATGACAAAAATGACAAAAATGACAAAAATGACAAAAATGACAAAAATGACAAAAATGACAAAAATGACAAAAATGACAAAAATGACAAAAATGACAAAAATGACAAAAATGACAAAAATGACAAAAATGACAAAAATGACAAAAATTATAAAAATGACAAAAATGACAAAAATGACAAAAATGACAAAAATGACAAAAATGACAAAAATGACAAAAATGACAAAAATGACAAAAATGACAATAATGACAAAAATGACAAAAATGACAAAAATGACAAAAATGACAAAAATGACAAAAATGACAAAAATGACAAAAATGACAAAAATGACAAAAATGACAAAAATGACAAAAATGACAAAAATGACAAAAATGACAAAAATGACAAAAATGACAAAAATGACAAAAATGACAAAAATGACAAAAATGACAAAAATGACAAAAATGACAAAAATGACAAAAATGACAAAAATGACAAAAATGACAAAAATGACAAAAATGACAAAAATGACAAAAATGACAAAAATGACAAAAATGACTAAAATGACAAAAATGACAAAAATGACAAAAATGACAAAAATGACAAAAATGACAAAAATGACAAAAATGACAAAAATGACAAAAATGACATAAATGACATAAATGACAAAAATGACAAAAATGACAAAAATGACAAAAATGACAAAAATGACAAAAATGACAAAAATGACAAAAATGACAAAAATGACAAAAATGACAAAAATGACAAAAATGACAAAAATGACAAAAATGACAAAAATGACAAAAATGACAAAAATGACAAAAATGACAAAAATGACAATAATGACAAAAATGACAAAAATGACAAAAATGACAAAAATGACAAAAATGACAAAAATGACAAAAATGACAAAAATGACAAAAATGACAAAAATGACAAAAATGACAAAAATGACAAAAATGACAAAAATGACAAAAATGACAAAAATGACAAAAATGACAAAAATGACAAAAATGACAAAAATGACAAAAATGACAAAAATGACAAAAATGACAAAAATGACAAAAATGACAAAAATGACAAAAATGACAAAAATGACAAAAATGACAAAAATGACAAAAATGACAAAAATGACAAAAATGACAAAAATGACAAAAATGACAAAAATGACAAAAATGACAAAAATGACATAAATGACATAAATGACAAAAATGACAAAAATGACAAAAATGACAAAAATGACAAAAATGACAAAAATGACAAAAATGACAAAAATGACAAAAATGACAAAAATGACAAAAATGACAAAAATGACAAAAATGACAAAAATGACAAAAATGACAAAAATGACAAAAATTATCAAAATGACAAAAATTATTAAAATGACGAAAAAAGAATGATAATGACGAATTGATAAATTAATCAATCAATCAATCAATTAATTAATCAATTACAAAATTTAAAAATCAGGTCCCCGGAATACCAAACACATTACTGAAAGCTTGCAGCAACGAATTGTTACACCCTTGTTTCTTATGTTCAATTCATCGCTACGCACCGGATCTTTCCCATCCATTTGGAAAATATCGCGAGTGACACCAATTCACAAGAAAGGTTCTAAAAATTTGGCAGAAAATTACAGGGGAGTCGCCATACTGTCGCTTTGCCAAAACTTTTTGAAAAGTTAATCTACCAACAGCTACATATATCCCGTATTAGAAAGCAGAATTTCACCATGTCAACACGGTTTTTTCAGAAAATGGTCAGTAGTCACTAATTTATGTGAATTCACTACCCGTGTTCTTGATTGGATGGTAAAGGGATTCCAAGTAGACTGTATATACACTGATATGTAGAAAGCTTTCGACGTAGCTGGCATTAATGAAATATTTGAGGCTTTATCAAGAATGGGCATTGGAGGAATTATTTGGAATTGGATAAAGTCTTACCTAACGGACAGAAGCCAGTACGTATCAGTAAATTCTGCTTATTCTGAACCATATCGAGCATCCTCAGGAGTTCCTCAAGGGAGCCACCTGGGACCTCTACTTTTCATAGTGTTAATGAACAGTTTACCTGAATCGCTTTCGGAGGAACTGGTATTCTACGCCGATGATGTGAAAATATTTTTGCCCTTAAAAAAAATCGACGACTGCCGAACTCTTCAATCGGATTTGGATGCGTTCTCAGATTTTCTAGTCAGAGCAAATTTAAAATTGAATAACTCAAAATGCGCAGTCATATCCTTTACCAGAAGCTACACTCCAATTCAGTTTACGTACTGTTTAAGCGGGGAAGCAATAAGTAGAGTTTCCAGCGTACACGACTTAGGCGTAAAACTAGATTCCGGTTTGACCTTCAGGGATCACATCAATAGCCTCGCTTCGGATGGTCTCGCGATGTTTGGAGTAGTAAGGCGCTTTGCTGGTGAATTAGAAGATCCATACACAATTAAATGCCAATATATTAGCTTGGTTAGATCGAAGTTTGATTTTGCAAGCATAGTTTGGAGGCCCATGTACCAAGTACATATAAATCGATTAGAAGCTGTCCAGAAACGGTTTGTGAAATTTGCGGTAAGGAATCTTGGTTGGAGAGAGCAAATGCCAGAGTATGAGAGCTTATGTCATCTATTGGACTTGGATCTACTAGAATCGGCACCGCTTAAACTATTTAAAATTCTTCCTGAAAATAGATCGAGGCATCATAGATTCGTCTTTTCTACGGTCCCGCATAACAACCAATTCCAGCAGTTTGGTCTTAAGAAGACGCAGGCGCTACACCGTTGAGAATCGAACAACAAATTACAGCCGTAACGAGCCAGCGCACCGATACATGAGGGAAGCGAACCGAAATTGTAATTGGAAAAATCTCCATGGGGGGGGGGGGGGGGTTGTTGAACCCCCAAAACTGCAGACCGCATTAGTGCACGATATTTTTGCGCTTTTCCGGAGAAATGCTTCTCATATTCACGAAAATTATGAAAAGTGGAGCTCATGATACACAGAATTTTAAGTTAAATTGTGAACAAAAGCACCCAGCAGAAATCAGCACTTTAAACATTTCCGGAATAAGCAGGATTGTATCAAAATCGTGCTTAGACATAATGGGGTACTCTATGAGGTGGTCTGTAAAGGTCGAGTATGTAACTGATGTATTTAACTATGGCCCTTATTCTGCGCCGCGAGTGACGTGACAGTTGGCGAGTCACCCCACCGTCACTCGACTCTTGTCACCTTATTCCGACAGTCGGTTTAAGTGAGGTGACAGCAAGTGACAGATACTCATTCCGAGCTGAGTGACTGGATGAACCCATCTAGAAAAATGGCGAAATTTGCTCTGATTGTGTTGTGCCGGTGTTCGCGAATCGGGTTTTGAAAATTGAATTTAAAATAAACGAGTGAAAATTGTGCCCCGATCTGGACAATTATCGGATTGTACGGTGTTAGCAAGCTGATCAAGTGGAAAAAAAGGACAAATTTGGCTACAAAAGTGGAAATTACAGCCCAGCCCGGATTTTAGAAACAGCATCAAACTGGAGCAACAAAAACTTGGAACAGCATGCAGGGGCGACTGCTGTCTCACAAACCGGTGCGCAAAAAGGCTTCCGAATCTGCGACAACCTCAGCAGTTATTTCAGGTTGGAAAAATAAGTTGCTTCTTTTAATCTCACCATTTCTAATTTCTGTCTACCTATTTTAGGTTTCCCGAAATGAGAAAAAACAGGTTATTTTAGTGGTTATCGTTTTGACCATAGAAACAATCAGCCGTATCATCGGTGTTCAGGTTCGTCTTGCGCTTTTCGATGGAATCCATTTAACTATTCCGACCAGTCTGTTTGTTCATTTCGTTCTTTATACGGCGGAAGAAGATACCTTGGAACATCGGATATATCGGTGGTGACGTCGAGAAAGAAGATCTTTGGGATTTAAAACCGAATCTTGAATGAGACCGAAAATACCGATGTATGTATGTGATATGGGATGTAAGTGACGGCTTCCCCCCAGCGACGGGAATGTGTTCCGAAAAAGCGTAGGGTTAATAGTGGCACGTTATCCAAACAAACGGGAAAATGGTGCCCTATAATATCGAATTAATGGAACATGATTCGATTCTGATACAAATAAAGAACAAGTAAAATGATTCAATGTGTCTGCATGTTTAATTAACTTAACCATAAGTCCATAAGTCGGTTTTATGGGGACACTTTTTAACGAACTTGCTGAATGCAATCAATTAACTGTTATTGTTTATATCATAATCAATTGCATTAAACGAGAAAATTTTCAGGTTGGAATTTTGATACAAAAATCAAGGCCTTAGCTGCAGATTCCAATTAGCATTCCAGGTTCAGATTTTGGATAAAATTCAATCGAAGTTGCATAATAATATTCCGATTGCAAAATGTAAAACCCAGAATCCGTTTTTGATTGCACTTTTTTAACTTTGCAGTTTTAAATGCTTCTAATAAAGTTGAAAACTTATCAAACAAGCTTTTTCGTTCAGTACTAAGGTTATCGTATCCCTTTTATCATTTAAAATCTCTTTTGACATGAATTTTTGTTAAAATTTTTGCCTCGCCGGTACCTACATCCATACCGACAATTCTCACCTAAAATCGTCACCCGAATGCGACAATTCGCACCCATGGTGACTACGATAATAAGGTAAGAACTCACAAAGTTCATCCGAAGTGACAATCCTCACCTAAACCGACTGCTGGAATAGAGTGACTTTGGTGACTCGACTATCATCACGTCACGCGAGGCGCAGAATAAGGGCCTATATCGATTGTGGTAATCGATCGTAAGTAAGTACCTACTTCAACACAACTTTTGTCACTGTTGGTTCACAGAATTAATTTTCACTCCATTGCAATCGACATATTCAGTAATTCAATTCGTTACTGCTTCCATTTGTTGGGAAATGTTCTTCTTACTTACAGTTAGGACCATGGCGTTATGGCGGACACCATCATCATTAGTCATGCCATTAATGAAACTGAAACCCGTTACCGGTTTCGGTTCAGATAGACATACAATGGAATGGAAACGTTTCCAACTAAGTTTCCGTTTTTGGAGATCAGTTCAGGGTATTCAAGGCCCGGGATAAAATCGAACGAAACATTCAACTATCTCGACCGAGGAGAAACTCCGTAGGGACTAAAAAGGACAAATTGACCTTGCGGCTGTACGATCCTTCTTTTATTTGTGCTTTTTATTTAGCCTTTCAAAATGTTCAGTAGTATTATTTAAATCTGAAATTTCATTTGTCCTCGACTCTGGCAATTAGTCCAACAAGCAATCCATATACTCGAAATTATTCGAATCATGCACAAATGCTTTCAACCGACGCCGTCATCTTACTTGACGACCGTCGTTTGAAAAATAACATGCCTCACGCGAACAGAAATCCATGACGATAGTCAAGCTTTTCCAGTCCCTTGAAGCATGACTAGTCGTCAAATGAGACCTGAAACGTGATGGCGAAGGAAAATCAGCAACCACGTCAACTATGATGCTTGAAAAATTTATGCTCTGGTCTTATGCACGTTGGTGTAACTTATTGCTGTTGTTTCCTATTTGAGCAATTTTCGAGTGACTTCAACGCAACATTGTGTTCGGAACTTACTTAAAATTCAGCTGCAGGACTCCCACAAATCTTTTTCAGAGGCCATTATTTAAGTTAGGTTCTACTTATATTGACCGGACACCGGTATTACCTAGAATCTAGGTCCCACGTACTGTAGATCATATCAGATAAGTTTTTAAATAGCTTACATTTCTTTCTCGTTCATAGCTTAGGATTCAAAGGCCAGACTAACAGCCATGATCTCATTACTTACACCGCTCAGAAAACTTAATTCTTTTCTGCTATAATCTGCTGTTAATAATTGAATAACGAAAAGGGAAGGGAAACTCAATACGAGCTATAATTTCTAACGCCTCTATTATTCAACTTTCACACAGTTCATCAACAAAAATGTCTCCCAGCAGAAGGGAAGCGAACAACACTAAAAAGTCTAAACAAGTCTCTGGACAAAATCTAGATCAAGTGGTTCCGAGTGGCCCTCCAGAACATTCCGGACGACCTAGCAATGCAGTAGAATCCCAACATTCAGAAGCAGCCCCATCGATTGCTCCACCGGCTACTGATGAATACTTGTCCCAACCGGGCCCGAGTAACGCAAAAACATCATCAAACTTGACGAAGGTTCAAAAGCCGGATCGAAGCGCCAAACGAAAGGACAAACTTATGCGGCAAGCCGTTCGCCGTACCCGGTACGTGATGAAGGAGCTGGACAAACTGATCAACAACATTCTGTACGAAACTATAAGGCGGGAGGGTTTCGAGATCCCTCGACAGGAGCTGGCCGAAGGGTTCGAGACATTTTGTAGGGTCTATGGGAGGGATATCGACATTCCGGAATCGTGGCAAGAATTTTGGAAACAGGAAGAGCACCGCGAAGCCGAGGAAAAGCGAAGGGCGGATGCCCAAGGACAACCGTGATGTAATTGATTCATTTCTAAGATGAATGTCTAGGCATGTATTTTAAAATTTTACCTAATTAAACTGAAAACTGTATTTTTCGGTTTTCACTTGCAATAAAACAATAGGAATTGTCAAATAAAACAGAACGCCTACAATTTATTGTATGTCTAGCTCGCACAGTTCGTTTTATAAAACTACAATTTGGTTTTAATCAACTAACTCGCACTTACAATGGTCTGATACAAATGGTGCCGGTTTTCTTAATATTTTAAATTATAATGAGATACGCTAGCGTGATTGCGGAAATATTATACTAAATGCTAGTAGTATGAAGTGAGGGTAACTCAATTGGAACCCGAGTTCTCGCTTCGCCGATATCGAATATTAGATTATACTGAACACACGACTAGAGGAGGTTGTGCCATTTTTTCTCGCCTCTTGAGATTGTTTTCGAAAAAAATATTTTCTCAGCATCGGTGGTCTCTTTATCAAATGGACGAATCCTCTTACCGGTCCTTGTTGATCTGGGTGATCAGCCCGTTGACGGCTCGGTGGACTCGCAGTAGCAGCAGAAAGCCCAGATTGAGACCAATGAAGGCCACATAGCTGCCGATGCCTTCGTAGATGAACCGGGGGGCGAAAATTTTCCACACCATCAGGTGCCTGCAGTGCAGGGTACAGGCGAACATGGCACAGAAGATCTGGAATAGGAAGAGAAATAAAAAAATGGATCAAGATTCTGGATTCAAATTTCGGAGTCAGACTTCTAGGTCAAATTTAAGATTCATTATTAGATTTTCTAATTTCAGATTTAAATTTTAATTCGGGTTTTATAAATCAGAATTCAGTGTTATCCAGATGTGGAAAAATACAAAATGCTTACCCGAATTCCATGCAAGAGCAACAGCTGACAGGCCGTTTTAAAAACCGTCCCGATGAACAGTTTCTCGTTCTCGTACAGATTGATTTCGCCCTTGGTCACATCGAAGTCGACGTGCTTCCGGGCAGCAGTGCCTACGGTCTCATTGGACTCCTCACCATCGTTTTCATCGTCATCCACCTTGTTGACGGTAACACTCCGATACTCCACACTCCCACCACCTTCGGTTTTACGGGTGGTTTTAGAAGGTCCAGCACCGCGTTTGGTTGTTGGCTGCTTCTGTTGCTGTTGTTTTTGGTAGATTTTTTGCGCTAAAGATGGCCACATGGTGTACAGGCAGAAGGGAGTGAAGATTATAAGAGGAAAAAGAATTGAGAGGAGGAAGGTGAGGGAGAAGGTGCTCAGCAGGACTAGAATTGCTGAGATGATGTTATTGTTGTCGTAATGATAGGTACGACCGATGAAGGCAGCACTCCAATCAATTTGGGACATGGTTGGTTGATGACCTGTAGCATAGAATCCGTACTGCTGCAGGATGATCCAGGATAGGAGTGTGGTGAACGTCGGTTGAAGACAGGTTAATAGGTTGGTTGAGTTTTCGTACTGGATTATGGATGTAATCATTCCGTATGAGATGGTTACCACGAGTGATATTATGAGACCAGTTGTTCCGTTTGAGCCGAGCAAGAGAGATAATAGGATGGTTAGGAAGACTCCGATAGCGATGAAGACGGAAGAATATACGGTGGCGAGGCCACAAACGATTGGAACCTCATCGTTTTGAGCGGTTGGCCGACCGTTATAGTTATCTCTCAGTTGCCGATAGATCTCTGGGGCAATGTTCCGATCATTGTACAAAATATTCATCATCTCCTTCTTCTTGGGTAGAATGTAGACCATCAGCGGTCTGACGAGGATTGTCACAATTTGAACCACAAGAAGGATGTAGATGACCCAAGCCAGGGCGTCTACATGAATCTGAGGAATTCCTTTAGCGTTACTTCGGGCCAAAACAAAATGTCCACAGGCACAAACTGTTCCGACAGTAGGACCATATCTTGCCAGCAAGATATTTACGGCATTTCCGGTCAGGTTTCCACAAGTCCTGAGGTAAAGACGAGCCATTATAATGTAGAGCGCCAAAGCCAGTACCGGAACAATATCAAAATTCGGTCCGTTCTTTCTTTTGGCATCGGGTGTTGGTGCTTTTACGATGTAATCGGTGCAGTTTCCTTGTTCTTCCCGACATCGGAAGTAGTTACTCGAAATACGAATCAAACAAATGGCAAACAGTGCAAGAGCAAACAATTTAAGAAATGTGGACTTCTGAAGGTTTGCCCATTTGAATTTCACAATTTTGAACTGACTGTTCTTCTGAATGTTGTACAAAGCTAGCAGGAAAAATCCTACTAGAACATAGGAGAGGATTTTCTGTTCCTGAACGATGAAACTGTTGGAAAAGAAGACGCAGGTTGTAAATGCAAACGATATCCGGGTCACGAAATTTTTGGAACGTTTCAGTTGACTGATGTTTTCGGTTATGTTGGCCCAATTCTGGATTATCAAGAAGAGCAGTACTGCAATCGAAGTGATTGAAGCAAAGAAAATTGTTCCGTGCTGAGCTGACGAAAGGTTGAGATCCTGGTAGAAGAAAAATCCTGACGTTCCTGCCATAAAAGTTACAACAACTATGTAGTAGATTGCGGTTCCGTTGAAAATTTGGCCCAACTGTTGAGCAGTTGAATTACAAATCAGGACGACAACGGCAAAACAGCAGAGGAATGTCACTAGCAGTCCATGTGAGATTAACTGGGCATCGAATTTTACCCATATTTCTCGACAGCTTTCTAGGATGTCCTTCAGGTATAGTCGCAAGTCTTTCGATAGACTCAGAAAGGCGGCCTCCGTGTAAACTGTGTTAACTCGCTGAGTCAACATAAGAAATTTGTTCTCCAAATCATCCAACTGTTCAACGGTGAATGTTCCTCGATTTGCTTCTGCATACTGCTGGAAATATTTCTGAATCTGGGCAGCATTTTGCCAAATGTGTATCAAAGCAAGTTGGTAACGCTGAAATGAATCCAACTGTACATCGGGCAATATTTGAAAGTTGACTTGTCCAAGATTAGAGTATGGAATTGGAACACCTAACAAAATTGAAAGTAACGGAACCAAATCGATTTGTTGTATTGCCTTATCAAATCCGTCGTACTCTTCGTTCATCAGAGTTTGTCCTTTGGAATACATGAAAAACAAAGCATTAACTTCCTCAGCAGATTCTCCTCCGTGATCACCGGATTGAGTCATTCCATGGTCTCCAATTACAATCAGTGTTGTGTCTTCATCCATCTGCTCAGTAACATTTCTTATAACATCGTCCATTTCTCCCAGTTTTCTGCTCATTTCTGGATGCAGAGGTCCATAACGATGCCCACAATGATCAACTCCGAGAAAATGAGCCACTATCACGTCCCAATCCTTCTTAGCAATTTCTCTCGGAAGCAGCGACTCAATTGCGCTGTCTACTGTATCCAAATCATGGATATTGAAGCTTGGAAAATCGAATTTCCGTTTAAATCTTCCTGGGAACAGTTCGGTCCAGGTGCTGTCTCCCATGAAAACGGTCGTCAAATTTCCCTTCACCCACTGATCCACCACGTTGTCCTCATTTATCTCCGGTGAAGCAAAATTTGACCCGATATCGATGAACGTCGGCAGACTTCCAGTGGTCATCCCTTTTAAACGCTGTAGCGTTGTGGTCGGCGGATCTGCAACGAATTGCAACTTCCGGGTTCGATCCGGATAAAGGTTTCGTAACTCTTCCAAAATCGGAAGCCGATTCTCATAGGGCAACGGGTTTTTTAACGTCGGATCAAACGTTCCGAAGTCATACCGCAAAGCGTCGACTAATAACAGAATGACCTTGCTCTTGCGGGGTAGACAAATGTTAACCGATTGGTTGACGTCCCGCAAAATCGTTTGCACCTTTTCATCGTTGTCACAAGCTCTCTAAAATTTAAGTTATAAAAATTAACTTATTCAACAAATCAAACTTCAAATACAACAAACTGACCTCCCCGCACGGATTGTAATCCTCGTAGCGGACACACTCGCTCACATCCGTTTGCGCTATACGCGTCAACAAGAACCCTTTGGAAAACAGGTGTATTCCGGCACCGAGAATCGCCGACAGCCAAATCAGCACAAAAACAAAGTTCCAGGAGCTGGCCATTTTCAGACGGTTGATAGTCTGTAAAATAGTTTTACGTAAGCTTACATTATTACCCTAACTAAATTCCAACTTACCTGCAGCTTCTGTCTCCAAGTAGTGACCTTATCCGGTTTGCTGCTGCATGCGGTAGATTGGCTCACCAAAGCAAACAAATGTGATAATTAGGGGTAATGAAAGATAACGAATTTAGTGAAAAATTTGTGGAGCAAATCCGCAAACGAATTGATGCGGTTGCTGCGAGCGGGCGGTTTGTTTTGGTTTTCAGGCCACCTCTTGCGTGCTGTCGGTTCGGAATGTCAAAGTCAGCTGTTCCAGCTGACAGCATGCTGGTGGAAATATTTCATCGTAAGGTGGTTCAAATTAAAAAACTTGAAGCGAAAACAGTTATTTCTCGATTTTCAAACTAAGCGATGTTTGGCTTTCAAATTTGATTGAAGAAAATCATAAAACAATAAGTATTGAAAACTTTAACAAAAATAATCTATATACAGTAGCAGAAAAAACATTCATTAAATAAAGTTCTGGTCATCCAGGCGTTTTTGGAGGACCTGTAGTATACTGGCAGCTCTTTAATGTTTTTCAACGCTCGTGGTTTCGCGGATTTCCCTATCATCAACAATGGAAGTTTGAAACTACCATCCATATTGCTACATGGCATGAAAGTAATCCTCTCCTTACTGACTTTATGACCAGGTGCTGATCTGGCATCTTGCTCAACTAATGTTTGCGTTGGTGTGCTCTTAAAAAACAACCCACTTTCGTCAGCATTCCAGATTTGAGCTGGAGATAGATTTTTATCTTGGACTTCTTTTGTAAATTTGGCGATATATTCGTCTATAATTGCTGCTTTTCTCCGCTTAGTTTAGGCGGATACCGAACCTTTTCATAGCAAATTATAAAATCCCTGCATTCGCGATGGTACAGAAGTCTGTACAGTGATTGATCAACTGTCAGCAATCATAAAAACTTATTTGAATAAAAGACTACATGCACTAACCTCACTTCAGCTTAAGCAACTTATCTGTAGGTGCAAATTTAAGTTTTGAAATGGAGATACATGCTCTAGGCTGGATTTTCAAAAGCACAAAAGCGATTATCACAATACTGAAAGTACTGGAGTTACATTTTCAACGCTTGCGCTCATTCGCTCTTTATTACAACATTATTATATTTTTATGACAAAAAAGTATTGAAATTGAACATATTTATTCAAATTAGAAACATTTTTATAAGTTACGTAATACAGAGGCAAAAGTTACTTTATATTGGTTTACGTTATATCGAGGTTGCTTTAGAAAGAAGTTGCTTTATATCGAGGTATTACTGTATATGAAAATGGATTTCTGTCTGTTGTCTGTCTGTTTCCTATAGATTCGGAAACTACTGAACAGATTTACGTGAAACTTGGCAAGTGGGGGTATTGCATGTATAGAATGTTAAAAAATATTTTCTGAAAATATTTAAGATTGTATAAATTTACAGTACCGTTCATAATTGTATAGAAATTGGAAGCAAGCGCACTAGGTGGTATGAAAAAACACTAGCAATTGCTTTTGCTAAACTAAATCGAGCATTCGAGCAGTCGCAGAAAGCAATTGCTTCGGTTGATATGAATAAAGTTTTTTCTGACAGCTGTTTTCTCAGTCAGGAGCTTTTACTTTTAGAACAAGCTAGTTTGGTATGAATAAAGCCCAAATCTGAAGCAATCGCTCGAGAAATCTTCTAGCAATTACTTTAATTTCTAAGCATGCTTGGTAGCAGACTTTTCCAATAAACAAATTCTTCAATAACGTCATGAATTTATAAAATTAGCAATATTACACTTGAATACAATTTAAAAAGGCATTTTCAACATAGATAAAGAACAGTCGAAGTGATACCCCAACTTTTTTCATATTCCTGTCGTTGTATGAAATGATTCGTCTAAGATGAAACAAAACAAATCAATAAGTAAATATTTCAAATTAAAAAAATCCGGCTACAGTGGAAGAAGTCCCAATCGGCTTGAAGTTGGAAGAAAGTTGTAATAATTTAAAACATAATTCAGATCTCCCAAATTTATATGATTTTTTTATAATTCAAAGATTAAAAAAAAACATCTAAGCTAAGATGCGCGCCTATTGCCTATTTTTTTTATATATCGGATTATCCCGATCCGGAAACGTGTGGGAGAGCTTATGATAAATGTTAAACAGCTAGGCCATTTTTGTTTGACAATATTCAATTTTCTTTAAACATCAACATACGAGCATGTATTGACTTAAATTTCTCCGATCGTTCTTACACCCACCACCCGCACAGTCGATTTCATGACTATTTTAGCCGTACTTTTCAATTTTTTGATCGTCTTCTTTCATTTTACTTTAGAAAATTTCAGATTCTGCTGGTTGGATAGCTCTTTTTTCGAAGCAAAATCTATGTTCTAAGACTTTAGTACACATCTGCTAAGTAAACGTTTATTCATACCAAACTAAGCAAATGCTTTGGGCTTTTGCTTTGCTTGATTTCGAGCAAAATAAAAGCTACCGAAGCAATTGCTAAACCTTATTCATACCACTAACTGTCACTTCGACTTTGAACTTCCATAACTTTTTGCACTGATGATATTTTTTGATCAAATTTTTTGCGTTAGATAGATCAACTATCACACTATTGTGACACAAAATTTGAGATTTTTGCAGTTGAGAAACAGTAATTCTACGAAAATCGAACTTTTTGGACTTTTCTCATTCAGACTGCAATATCTCTGAAATTACGCTACATTTTTTATTGAAATTTTGTACAGTATTAGTTGAAATATGAAGCTAGCATGTCTGAAGTTTTCGAAAAGTTCTATCGATAAGATCAAAAGTTACGATTTCTATAGAATTTTGGACGATTCATGAATTTTGATTTTGGATTCATGAAAACAATATGTAACCTCATAGGTGGTATGAATAAAAAAATAGCAATTGCTTCGATAGCTTTTACTCTGCTCGAACTTTTGAATGGCAACATTTGAAAGCATTTGCTCAGCTAGATATGAAAAAGCTGAGTAAAACATTTACTTTCAACCTGCTCCGAATTAAAAATATGCATGCCATTCGAAGAAATTGACTAACAAAACTGCTCGAAAATAGCAAAAGCAATTACTAGAGCTTTATTCATATCAGCCATGGTTTCCTCCACCAATCAGACAAAAAATGTCTGGCAAAAGCAATGAAGAAAAGAAAGAATGGAACAAATGATCCATTTGTGTTTTGAAATCAGAATCTCACGATATTGTTGTGATTTTTCGGTTGAAATAGATTTACTGGTTGTTAAACAGAGATTATGATTTTCCTATGGAAACATTCGTCCAAAATTCTATAAAAATCGCATTTCAAGGTTCATGCCTGAAACATTGCACCTCGCGTAACTTTTGATCTCATCGATAGAACTTTTCGAAAACTTCAGACATGCTAGCTTTATATTTCATCAATCAATCTGAAAAATTTCAATAAAAAATGTCACGTAGTTTCAGCGATATTGCAGTTTGAATGAGAAAAGTCCAAAAAGTCCGATTTTTGTAGAATTACTGTTTCTCAGGCCACACAAACTCCAGAAAGCTCAAATTTTGTGTTATAATAGTGTGATAGTTGATCTATCTAACGCAAAAAATTTGATCAAAAATATCATCAGAGCAAAAAGTTACGAAAGTTCAAAGTCGAAGTGACAGTGCGCTTGCTTCCAATACAATTATGAACGGTACTGTACGTATCAAATTTAATAAAATAAAAAATGATTGCTTGAAAATTTTTTAGAATTATTTTTAATGAGACCCCCCCATTTCCTAAGGTGGGAGGGGTGTCTTTTCTTTTAATATATCATCATGTCAAGATAGGTTTACATATATCCTAAATTTTATGAAAATCGATTCAAAATTATTAGAACTGCTAGAGTTTTCCGTATCTCTTCCATATAATCTTTTTTGATTGATATTTTTCGGTGAGCGCAAGACGAAATAAAAATGCTGTTTTTTAACGTTTTCGGCCTACTTAACTTTCGGCCATCCTCAGAAAAACTGTATTTATTAAGTAAAATTAAAAGATGAAATTAATTACAGATTATACTTTTGAATTTGTCAATGCACTGTGCACGCGGAAATTGAAACTCACAAACTTTTTTGCCGCGTGTTTCCTCAACGGCCGTCTCACGATTTTTAAAATCGACACAAAACAAACGAACGGACGATACCTAGATTTCTCATCCGCCAGTCTCCATGCGCACAAAATGAACACAGCCATTGCTTTAATTGATCGCGCACTAAAACTGACTGACGTAGAAGAAAGGGTAAAAAGCATCCAGAATGTCAAAGGAATCCTTCTTTCCAATAACTATCCAGACAGTTTTATAAACCACATTTTGAAAACAAGAACAGATGCAATTTATAACTCGCTATAATACGAAAACCGAGACACTCAAATGGGTAGATACGCTTCCTTAACATACATCCCCCATTTGAGTGAAAAAGTAAGCAAAATACTACGAAAACACGACATCATTGCTTCATCAAAACGCGTGAACAAGATAAAAAATTGCATCTTCTCCAAGCTCAAAGATGAAATCCCAAAAATGAAGCAAACACAAGTGGTTTACGAAATCCCGTGCGAATGCGGCCGTGTATATTGTGGACAAACCTCCCAAACTATTGAAAAACGCATCAAAAACCACAAATATAGTTTTAACCCGAATGCCTCCACAACCGGCCTAACACAACATGCGGTGGAAAACCACCACACGTTCAACTACAACGATGTCAGGATTCTGGAAAAAATGAGCGATGACAACAAGAGGAAAACTGCGGAAACTCTGCATATAAAACTGAGAGGAGAGAAGGCAGTCAACATACAGAGAGACGCAATAGAAATTTCCTCGATATACAACGCGCTAATCAAGAAGCTGAGAGAGACACCACAATTTAAAAGAGCGAACAAACCCAAAACGCAACCGACGACGAACCAATCAGGAACGCACTCGATGATATCATCACTGGACGACGGCTGACCAGGAGCAATTAGCTGACGTCGATTTTAAAAATCGTGAGACGGCCGTTGAGGAAACACGCGGCAAAAAAGTTTGTGAGTTTCAATTTCCGAGTGCACAGTGCATTGACAAATTCAAAAGTATAATCTGTAATTAATTTCATCTTTTAATTTTACTTAATAAATACAGTTTTTCTGAGGATGGCCGAAAGTTAAGTAGGCCGAAAACGTTAAAAAACAGCATTTTTATTTCGTCTTGCGCTCACCGAAAAATATCAATCAAAAAAGATTATAAGTACGTGCGGTGATTAAAACTAAACAACGTATCCCTTCCATGGATTAACAGATATTATTAGGCGTCAAAATGAAACGTTTGTCACTTCGTTTTTCTGAATTTACTCGGAAACTATATGGAATATCAAAAAACGTCAAAAAGTCAAGACCGATAAAAATGGATGTTCGTCACTTCGTCATATCACGGCAGAAATGGAACCAATTTTGGCATGGAAGGGTATTTGAGTACGAGAAGTGCTTCTATAAAAAATTGGTATCCCTCACTCCTTCAAAGAGGTGGATGAAAAGGGGGAGGATGAGTTTTCTCCCTTACAATTTTTAGTATAATTGTAGAGTTGATCGAGTAAATGGAACCACATTTGGCATGTGAGCGTATTTGGGAGCTTGAATTCAAATTTTTTTGAATAATTCGAGACTCAATCGAGCAAATGAAACCAAATTTGGCATCAAAAAGGTATTTGAGTATGGAATATATTTCTATGAATATTAAGTTCTCAGCCCTCCATTCAATGGGGAGATAAAAAGTGGAGATGATACTCCCTTACAAGTTTATGCATAACTCAAGAATTTACTACGCAAATGAAACCAAATTTGGCATGGGACGGCATTTCAATACGAGAAATATTTCTATGTGGAACAATTTCTTTCTTGCAGTAGGAAGATAGGATTGGGAATACCGGAAGGAAAGAGGAGGGCTTGCATTCAATTTTTTTTTTCAAAAATCCGAGAAATGGACAAAACTTAACATTAAAAATCATTTTGGTATCATTTTATGATTATTTGGCACACCATCCTCCTTCTAGTGGGTAGGTACACAGAAAGAGGGATATGGGCCTAATTTTATTTTATTTTTATTTTCGATACCTTATTACTTAAAGTGTAAATAAAAGAAATGCTTTGACCTCGATTATCTCGAAAACCAACAGCTGAACATTTTGATGACATGTGAAATTAAGTTAATGTTTGACAAATAAAATTGAAAGAGCGGGTGATTTGTCTCAAATCCCTGAACTCAAATCCCTATTCTGACTAAAGGCTCTAAAGGCGTCATGTAGTTTTTTCATTACATATTTCAATTTTGAGTTGGTTTTGATTGTCTGTTTAAAACCCATCTGTTTGAATTTTAGAAATCGATTTTACAATCTGGAAAATAAGTTGTACGAATAAATGGACGCGATACTAAACTATGCTTCATGATAATGAATTTTACCAATTCAAGTAGATAAAACTTGTTTATACATATTTTTTGAACAAAATTTACTGTCCAAAACTGAATAAAAATTTTCTATAATAAACCACGAAGAAATTAAAAATAAAAAGAATAAGATAAAAATGCCCAGTGAAGCACGTTTGCTAAACCTTTTTTCAAGTCAAGTTCTGCGTTTTACTCAAGAACTGAAATGATAGTAAAAAAATAACAATCATAATGAAACTACCAGTTCAAAACAAACTTGACTGTGGTTGGATAACTTTGAGCAAAAACACTTATTTGATCTTATTACATGCATGAACAAATTAGGTTTTATTCGAAAGATGCTGTATACGTAATTAAAATGGCCGACAGCTTCAAATTTTCATGGCAAAGCATCAACTTGAAAAAATATTAAAAGAATTTGTATCCAGAAAATATTTTTGAACATAACGTGAAATAATGATTAAAGAAAGAATTTGATGTTCAGATCATCACTTTACATTTTGACTGTCAGCACTTATATTTTAATCGATCAAAGCAACCGAAGCCTGTAACCAAGGTTGCCCAAAAAAAAAATCTTAATCCAGGGGATTTTTTTTTATATGACGGGTATGCGCCGGGGGTCTTCAGATCTTCCCCAAAATTGAAAACTGGGTTCATTTTTTCGACTTAAAAAAACACGTATTTTTCAGATTTCTAACATTTTTATTTTTCAAATTAGATTCCGTTCGTTTTTTTTTGTAAACAAAATAAAGCCATATTCCAAAGCTACAGAACTCTGTTATTTTTCAACGGAAATAATAAAATAGCACATCAAAACGCATTAAAGTTTTACCAGCTTTTCAAATAGAATACTTTAAAAAAAAATTAAGTAATGACCTCCAACATGAAAAATTGTAAATAAGCTTCAAATGATGTCTAAAAGTACCGCCTGCATCACCGAATAATCTGCAAATAAAACCATTGTATAGTCCAATTTATGATGCAACTTTCATCTGAAGACACCAAAGAGAGCCAACGTCTCCTTTCAGAGTTATGAAAGAAAGTGCAGCTGTGCAGTTGTGAGTGCAGTTGTTCGAACATTGTTTGTTTTGGATGCAAAAAAAACGAGATTTATCGTCATTATTTCTTTAATAACTCTTATAGGAGACGTTGGCCCACTTTGGTGTCTTCAGATGAAAGTTGCATCATAAATTGAACCATACAATGGTTTTGTTAAAAATTTTAGAAATCTGAAAAAATACATGTATTTTTAAGTCGAAAAATGAATCCAATTTTCAATTTTGGGGAAAATCTGAAGACCCCCGGCGCAAATTGTCAGATAATTAAAAATAAAACTCCCAACAGTGATGAAAAATTGAGTCTTTTTACATTTTACATGAGAAAAATCAATTAACATCACCAAATCTTTCGGGAAATCTTTCGTCTGTTTTAGCTCCCATTCTCCGCTTTTTCAGTCACTAATCACTCGAGTTCTTTTTGATTCAATTTTACACACCAGCTCTTCTTGACAGAATTAAACTATTCTTCGATTCCTTGTAAATTTCAACTTGAATAATTTCTCAAACCACTAGTATTTCATTAACCCTCATCCGCATTAGAGTGTCATTTTGACACTATTGCAATTTTAGAGGCTTGTAACTATTTTCAGAAGCTTCAAAATACAAAAATTTCTTCGGGGACCCTAAATGAATTTAAAAGTTCTTCAATATTGCATCTTTACTTTATTTATGGACGAACCTTGGAAGCCTGGACAAAAAAACTCCCTTTTCCGACTTAGAGTGTCATTTTGACACTCCAAAAGTAAAATCCATTTAAGTCGTTTGAATTATTATGAACTTCATATAAAACTTATATCAATAGAAACCTTGTAATGTCAGTAAAATATGTTTAGAACATTATATTTAGCTAAAGTTAATAGTTTTCTCGTTATTCAGCATGAAAGAAAAAAAATCCGAAAAAACATGCCTCAGGAAAACTGCTGTAGTTCATATATTACACGCCCAAAAAAATATTTGCCTTATGCATATGAAAGCTGAAGTTAATGCCTACATCATGAAGACAAGAAATATTTTTTTAATTTTTTTTTAATGAATTGGTCACAAAAAGTTCAAAAAAGTGGTCTAAAAAACCTACTTTTCATTCGATTGCTAGTAAATACTGTTTGAGCGATGGTAGAGTTTTGAAAAAAATATGACTACAAAATCTATTGAAATTCCAACATTTTACTGTCTTTAGATTTTTGATGCAACAAAAATTGGATTTACTGGAATTTTTCAAAGTTCACTATTTTGCGCGATTTTTTTACAAACTGAAATTTCATCTGTTTTTGTGGTCCACCGTCAGGTTGTACCCGGATTTTCAGTGCTTCTACTTTGTTTGGACCAATCAAAAGTATATTCATTGGAAAGCAAATTTAATCTACATTCTAGTGAGGTGCAACAAATCACGCTGTGAGATTTCACAAAAATATGAAAATTATAAACGTAAAATCGTTCCTGAATTTCTAGAACTACAAGCAGCGGTACAGCAAAACGTGTTTGTTTGCTCTCCGAGTAGGTACGGTGGCCCGTCGGTGGGTGGTTATTCGGGCAGAGAGCGAAGCCGACAGATGAATTAACGATGCGTTTCGTGCATTTCTTGGTCTTGGTGAGGGTTAAGAAAAAAATCAGATAAAATGCAGCGCAACCGCAACGAGAAAAAACCTACTTGGAACTCCTGTGCTCGGCACCTTTTTTGTTACTGGAAATTTACTATGATATATTTGCGAATAAGTTTTCTGGGACCAATAATTTTCAACTATTTCTGAAATTTGTTCATCATTTGTATAAATTTCCAATCAGATGAAGCGATCCCCGCGAAATATACTCGTTTTACGCTGTCGATAAAAGTCGTGATGCACCACGCCCCTTCAATCGGAGAAAACAGTAAGCCAAACCCCCCAAACCTCGACTGCGACTAAGCACTGTAAGAAGGGACGTTCGGATTTCACTAATGCAACTCTTCACTGCTGAATTTATTTATAAAATTTTTTATTTATATTTTTGTATTTTACGTTTTGATACACTTTTTTCCTTCCTATTTATCCATTATGTAATCCGTTATGTAATTCGTCTTCTTTATCCAGTTTCTAATTTTTCGTTTTCTTCCATTCAACTGTAGTTCTGTCTCTTTTCCTACGTTCTATATTCATCGCCGTCATCTGCAATCTTTTACTGTTTGTGTGTTTAGTTTGTTTTTCCATTTATAATAGAGCTGGGTGAGTGTGTTTGAAGTTGTTTTTTGCTTGTTTCTAACATAAACTGTTTGTTGTTCTTTTCAGCATTCCTTATCACTTGATTATTATCAACATTTACAGTAAGAAGAGGGGGAAAATATATAAAAGAGCTTTCTGTTTGTGTTGTTGGTTTTCGTTTTTATTTTGTCTTTTTAAGATTTTATCAATGCAACTGGGGACCGGTTCGAGAGCTAAGTTTGCTTGTTTTGTACTGTCTGTCATTGCAAAACGGTTTTGTTCATCAGTTGAACGTTTTTATTTTTTCTCGCTGTTGTTTTTTCACATTTTCTAGCAAACTTCTTAGAGCAAGAGAGTTGCTTTGAGGATTTCTCGTTTGTTTTTAGTTGTCTTTCAGTTGTACATTGTTTTACTAACTTTTTCAAATGTGTTGTTTTCTTTCCTCTCTCTATCTTTTTCTTGTGTATAAGTTTAGGATGAAGTTTTTAAGTTTGTTTTTTCTTCACAAATATAAGTTTTTCTTCTGTTACCATTTTTCTTCTGATATCCTATTTTAATTTACATTATGAGCAATTTTGAAAGTGTTTTCTTGATTAAATTGAATTCGCACAATAAATATTGTTTTCTTTTACTCATGAATTATGTATCATTAAATATCGACTATTCTAACACATAGAATCTTTTCTTGTTGCTTTTTTTTTTTTTCAAAGTTAATTCAATAGAGGATATTTTCTTTTAGCATACAGAATGATCGTAACTGCATCTTACATTCAAGTAGCGATTCCTCTTAGCGATGCGGTGTAAATGTTGTAATTTTTGTTAGATCAACGTCGTCACCTAGTCTCCCAATTCGACCGTTTTTTATACACACTTAGAATTGCGAAAAACGCAAACTTCAGAGAAAGTTCACAAGCATTAAAGATCGTCGCCGTAGTTCGTACAAGGTGTTAAAACAAATAAATTAATAGACATGAATGTTGCGCGAATTCGGTTTTTGCTTCAGGTTTCTTCCTGATGATGGTGCCAAGCATTTGACGAGATGAATAAATTAGAGGCATCATAGCCCTCCCAATGTACACGAACAGGGTTACATATTTTCTGTTTTTGTTTATGTTGTGTAAGGTGTGTGTGATTATGTGTGATCTATATAAGTGTTGTGATGAATTACTGCCACGAGTGCCATTTGTCTATTTTACTCCAAGCTTCTTCCATTGAAATATGAGACCTAACGAAGTAGTATGTTGAATTCAATGATTTTTTTTTGTATCAGTCTAATTCACTAAAATTAAAAAGTAAGCTATCTAGCAAAATAGTAAAGATGCGCATTGAGATACGTTACTTTTCCCTCAAGAATATCCTTTGAACAGCGAAACTTTTTCACTGTGCCAAAATGCTATCATAGATTTTTAGATTCAAAATTTTGTTGTTCGTTCTTCTCATTTTCTTGTAATTTTTTTGGGATTCTAAAACTTTTACCTTCAAATCTTTATCGGAAAAGTAATGTTCGTTTCTTTCTGTAATTCATTCTCAATCGTATAAAACTGATTGCGTCACGTAAAAATAAAGCTTTCCTCCGGGACCGTCTGTTGGTTTACTCTTAATAGTATGGATAGTAAAAATATCTATTTACACAATTGTCGTCAGCGTCATCATTTTCAGCACACCACGCGTCTTTGTCGTCATCGTCATTACGAGAGCAGAAAGACAAAAATAGTGGGTTTCATTTCTTTATAGGGTTTTTTTATTTGTAAAGAAAAAGCTCCCGAAAAATGCCGTTTAAAATTACAATACGAAATACAAACATTCAGCAGCTGGATTTCAGTGTTCCGTGTCAGAGGTTTTCGCATGTTGAGCATAAACAATCGGAAGTTTTGTGGCAGATAGATTGGAATTTCTGAGTTGATTTTCATTTATTTTCTAACAAAGGTTTAGAGTTTAACGCAATTGATTGTTGGAAACAAAAACTTTCGTTAATTTTGTTTGGCACGAATTTGCTGGGACTTAGTAGAAATTTTTCAAAAAGCAAGATCTCTCGAGACGTTTTGTATGTACATTTGTTTTGATTATAATTAAATGCCAAACAGTGAATATAAATTAAAAAATTTAAAACTGTAGGAAAGATAAAAACAATAAACATGAAAACTTAAAAAAAAATGAAAATAAAAATTAGGATTTCAGACTGTAGTCGAATGCAGATTCCGTATCAAAAAGAACTCATTTTTGATACGGAATCTGCAGAATTTCAAACAGAACTATAACTTATCAAAAATTTGAAAATCTTTTCTTAAAAAATTTGTTTTTCAACAAAAAAAATGCTGGGGAACCAAGCTTCAAAAAGTGTTCTGATCGCTTCAAAACAAATTTTCCTATCTTACAAGATTTAAGCATTAGATTTTCTCCCGTGTTGAAGATTTTAAACCAATTAGTGATGTTTAAAACAAATTTCTCTCGTCGTCAATAGAATAAGTTTCACTGACCCAAACGAATAGTCATCATCAGAAGCCTTCAATTCTTTGTTTTAATTGGCTCGTTCCATTCGCTTCGTTCCCCTACGGTTTATTTTCCTATCGTACATCAAATGAAGATCATGCAACTTTATACTTATGAATTAGTATAATACCACAAAATTATTAAAGTGCTTCTCCAGAAAACAAAATTATAAAATTCAAAAACCGCTTTCTGGCTTTTTCAGTTCAACAATTTCCCTTCAATAACGATCAATTTTAATAGATTTGGGATGTTTCATTTTCGTTCAATCGATTTGACCTGCTGTAACTGAAGAAAAAACAACCGCTTCTTTAGTTGACTCGTGACCATTGCTTTGTGCCAATTATAAGTTTTTTTTTAAATATTTTGGGAAATTAGAACTGTCTCGTTGTTTGTCAAATTTTCGTAGGTAATCTTAAACTGATTGATTGATTGTTTCCGAATTCGTTATCATTACATATTGCTAGTAGGTAGACTAACTAAACGCACACGCACACAGCAGACCTATGGGAATGGATGCAATTTTCTCTTGATTAAAAACGAGTGTTGTGTTTATAGTTAGATTACCAACGTGGAACGGACCGGAAGGGGTCTGTCTCTTTTCCCGGATATTTTTTTAAAAATACCGTTTAAATGATCGATGGCTGTGGGAGTGTGCTTGTGAATGTATGTAACATGAGCATCGTCGTCTTTGACGTAGGGCTGTATGCCAACTTGAAAAATAACAAGGCATACAAAGAACGTGTACTGTATAGTCTGGTTTTTCCTTTTTTTCTCTAGTTTTTTCGGGTTTCAACAGAAATCCATTAATGTAAACCTACGTTTAACGTAACTGTAATGTACTTGTAACTCCTAGCAAAAACTTACTGTGGGTATGCCATTTTCTTCTTGAAAGAAATACCAGAGTTCATGCATTGGCGGCGTTGGTGGCGGTCAATCAGATCAGGTTTAGGCGCGGGTGAAAAGAAATCTGAACGCTGCCGTATTCCATCCGGAAAGGTAGATAGCAGCATAGCATAGGTTTGGGTTTGGTGGAGACGCTTAAATAAATAATAATACCTGGCGCTGTGTAGGCTTCGGTTTTTTGCGGCGTATCTTGCCGGTCGCCCCATCGAGCGTCCCGACTGTAATAGAATCAGCGGCGGCGATAGTAGAAGCAGTAGTTGTAGTAATAATAGTCGTACTAGCCGGAGTAGTACTAGAAGCGATGTTAGAGGCGGCGTTGGCGGCATTACTGATGCCGCCGGTGATGACGGTTCGCTTGGGGTCCGCGATTTATCAGAAGGGTGCCGCCTCCTTGTACTCGCTCGGGTCCATGGTGAAGAAGTCTTCCAGCTTCCATTGCAGGGTCTCGAAGGTTGGTCGTCGCATCGGGTCCTTGTTCCAGCACTCGAGCATGATCTCGTACAGGGCGGCGTTGCAGTTGGGCGGTTGCGGCATCCGGTAGCCGTGCTCGACCTGGGTCAGCACCTCGGCGTTGGTCATACCTGCGGATAGGAAAAAACAAAAGATTTAGTGGCTCCAGAGAGGGAAAAAATAAACGTAAGAAGATGTGTTTGTTGTTGGTTGTCTGCATGATCATGAGCCAAGTTCAGCCGATTCAAGATTTTCTCATATGAATTTTTTAAAACTATATTTTCTAAAATATCTTCTCTGGGTGTCAGCGGATTCGTCACAACATAGAGCCCTTCAGAGCCTTAAGCGAGGAGATTCCTCACCTCAGGCCTCAGGCCTTGAAAGATTGCGTGGTCAGGATAAAAGGCTTCCGGTCGTAACACTGCCCGATAGATAAAATAGACCCCGAGTCGCTTGGAGCAGAGTTCAAATCTTGAGTCATTACGAAAAGAGATCGGCTCTGTTCGTCAACCTCGTTGATCGAGTATCGGTCTCATGTTCGCTCCCATCAAACAAGACTTGGAGACGAATTGAAAGATAAATGAAAGTCAGTTGGATTTGAACTGTGTAATAAATCACATCGTGGTTTCTTGCTAACTAATTATAACTGGAATTTCTCAAACACTTTAGTGGCGATGAGGATTTACAGAACCCGTGTGCGTTTTTATTAGTTGAAGAACATTGAGCAATAGTTAGAAGTTGTAAATCGCGGCTGTGGAATTCTGTGAGTTTTGCTTGTAAGTTGAAAACTTGACCTATCGTTGGTTCATATAGTATAGTGAATAGTGGAGCATCAAGTGGAAGTGATTTAAGAAATTAGCTGTTTTGCAATGGTAGCAAGTAAGCCAAAGGTATAAGGCGCTATTTCAAGCAGCAACAACTTGGTTTAACTAACTATAAACCGAAAGACTCTCGTCAGCATTGGATTCGAAGATGAGTGTAAAAATTCTGTAAAATTTTAAAGTGTTCATTGAGTTCCTCTTTTCGATTGCTGTAAATCGCTTTGGTGGGTGCAACGGAGAGCTGCAACAAAATAAAACCACCAGTGCGACATTACTCACTAGTATTGGTGTTATCCTGATCCACTAATCATGATCATCATTATTTGTTTACTTTTGTCCGATTGAATATTTACGAAGATGGAAGTGAAATAAAAATTGAGAAGATGTCTACTTTCATCGGTTCAGTCAATCCCTACGCCCCCCTAGCTTCGTTTTTTGCGGAGATCAAAAAACTGTATCCCGGTGTCGATATCAATACTCTTGAGTGTGATCATATTATTAACAGACTGAGAAACCGTTTTGACAAGTCCAGAGGATTAATGCAAAAATAACCAAGGTCGTTAAAGGAGAGGTCCGGCCATGAATTGGAATTGTTAGAGGAGAGATCGGGCTTTGAGCCTTCAAGAGGCCATGTCATAAATAAGTTGATACTGGAGGTGACCATCTATTTTGAAAAAAATGTTGCATCGCGATTGTAGACGGCGGACCTTAAGAGTATTTTACCCTTTTTAAGGGTATAGTACCCCTAAAGTTGTTTCGTGTTGCACCCAAGCGCTGCTGACCAATAGCTTCTTTATAAATTTCTAAGCTTTAAATCTTCATGGCTGTTGGCCACGAGACAAGCTAATTGGATGATGAAGATAGCAACAACACCTGGGCCAGACCTGTTAATTGCTAACGCTAAAATGAATCTGAGAATACTCTCAGAGTAGAGTAGCACCAGGCAAGTTGGTTTAGAAATACGTTTTCGTAGGTTCGTCAATTTACGAGTCCAATACATTTAAGCGACAGTCGAATGGCATACGTTCGTCGGGCTGTGTAGATTGTGGCCAATCGATCATTCACCAGTGAAGCTTTTTACGGAGACTTTTGCTGGTTGGAGGGCGGAGTAGTAGCCTCTTATTAAAATTCAAGACTACAGACCTCTCCTCTAACAACTTGAGATCCGGCCTTTGCTCGTAACTCGTGGTCCTCATCTTTTCGAGTCCTCTATTAGAGACCAGACCTCTTATCTAACAACTTGAGGTCTTGGCTCCGTCTGCCCTTGTGCCCAATAAAGAGCAGCATATAGGTATAGTCTTGCTTTGCGAAGTAGTTCCACCTCCTCGTGGTGCAGAATGGGAACGTGTCTGCATACTCGTCACCTGTAGGCATACGGCCAAGAGACCTGAACTACACGTCACACTTGGTGCAGCCAGCCCGCCGACGAGCTGCGTACCGATGTGGCCAAACGTGGTGCGACTGGGTACCTGGCACCAGTGCTCAGTTGCAAGAGGGAGGGGTCGTAACGTGTATCAGGTAGTCGCGACCCCGATATGCGGGACGACCAAATGTTCGAGCGGGTTTTGGTCGAATTCGCGCGTCGGGTGGTCCTAGCCCCGATTCGCGGATATGACCGACTCACGACGAGTTGAGGGGCCTTGTGCCGTAATATGTGGCGCCCAGTAGATGGGCCTCAGAATGAGTCTCGAAGCGTTGAGACGGAGAACAGCATAGGTGTGTGATTATCTCCAGACCCAAGGAGAAGCGAGTTGTTCTCATCTCGAATTGGGTCAAGATAATTTTCGAATGAGGGCCCTCGAGATACGAGGAGAGGTGGGTATTGACGCCTCAAATTGTGTCAAGAGGAGTGTGAGAGGGTCTTGAGTCACGGGGAGAGGCGGGTCATGACGTCTCGAATTGTGGAAAGAGGCCGTATGTGGGACTCGAGTCACGAGTAGCGACGAACGGACTGCCAACCCGTGAGTCGTGAATCGTGACTAAGACTGGATGAAGATTGCTGGTGTAGCACGTATAAAAACGAGTATTGCCGTGGAGCGCTTTGCGCGAATATGGTCTTCCCATCACGGGTATAGCCTTTGCCGCAGGTCCGGATGGGTGGGAAATATGGCCAGGAGGCCCCAGGTGAACTTTATGGTGTAGGGGTACATAGTATCATGAGTCACCAATTGCACTCATGGACCCAGAGTAGCAAACTGGGGGGACGCGGTGGCTCGCCGCGCCTTGGAATGCAATCCGTAAGATTTACCACCTGGGTGATGAACTAATAAAAAAAAAAAGGTATAGTCTTGCTCTGCGAAGTAGTTCCACCTCCCCGTAGTGCAGAGTGGAAACGTTTCTACAGACTCGTCACCTTAAGGCGTACTGCCAAGAGAACTACACGTCACACTTGGTGCACACGCCGACGAGCTGCGTGCCGAGTGTAGCACCAACGTGGTGCGACTGGGGACCTTGGTACCAGTGCTCAGTTGCAAGAGGGAGGGGTCGTAACGCGTATCGGGTAGTCGCGACCCCGATATGCGGGACGACCAAATGTTCGAGCGGGTTTCGATCGATCTGCCTTTTGGGGAGTTTTCTGGCCCCGATTCGCTGATATGATCGACTCACGAAGGGCAGAGGGTCTTGTGCCGTAACATGTGGCACCCAGTGGATGGGCCTCAGGATTAGTCTCGAAGAGTCGTGATGGAGAACAGATTAGGTGTGTGGATATCTCCAGACTCGAGGAGAGGCGAGTTGCTCCCGTCTCGAATTGGGTCAAGAGACGGATTGATAGATGGCCCTCAAGACACGAAGAGAGGCGTGTCATGGCGTCTCGAATTGTGTCAAGAAGGATGAGCGTAAGATGGCCCTCAAGACACGAAGAGAGGCGTGTCATGGCGTTTCGAATTGTGACAAGAGGCCGAATGTAGCCTCGAGTCACGAGTAGCGGCGAACGGATTGCCAACCCGTGAGTCGCGAATCGTGACAGTAGAGGGAATGATGATTGCTGGTGTAAAACGAACAGCCGTGGAGCGCTTTGCGCGAGTATGGGGTCCCATCATGAGATTCGTTGCAGGTCCGCATGGGAATTATGACCAGAGGCCCCAGGTGGACTTTATGGTGTAGGGGTACATAGTATCATGAGTCACCAATTGCACCCATGAACCCAGAGTAGCTAACTGGGGGGACGCGGTGGTTCGCCGTGCCTTGGAATGCAATCCGTAAAAAGGATTTACCACCTGGGTGATCAACTAATTAAAAAAGGAAGGAATAGTCTTGCTCTGGGCTGGTAGTTCCACGCCACCTCCTTGTGGTCCACGGCGGAAACGTGTTTGAAAATTCGGCGATTGCAGAATTGCGGCAAAGAGAACTATCACGAAACCAACTAGAGGCTGTCGATAGATCTGCCACCTGGGTTTTTAGGTACCAGTATTCGGGTGTATGAGTGAGTAGTTCAACACTCGTTCGGGAGGTCATGATAGACAACTTGTTTTGCGTTTCGGAACCTCCTAGACCCGACTCGCAAAATAAGTCGTTGCGCAAAGTGGTGACACCCTACAAGTCAACACTTATAGATGTGTCAGACGAGGCACAGTGTTAAGCCGGAAGTGTAAGGGTTCGAAACGCGTATCGGGAATTGAGGCACCCAAATCGCGAGTTATGGGTGCGGATGACAGCTCGATTTGCGCTTCGAGTCCGCAAATTGAGTAGTTGCGCTGAGTGATGACTCAAGTCAACACAAGAAGGTTCGAAGGAGTCTGATTTTGGCACGTGATCCAGGAGGAAATGCCCCCTGACTAGCGTGTGCGTTTTGTGTTTCTGGACTTCCTGGACTGGATTCGCAAAGTAGTAGTTGCGCTAGAATGGGGACCTCTTTTAACACGATGAGGTGTCGGGTCTTAACTTGTTAGAGGAGAGGTTGTGCATCGAGTCGTGTTTAAAAGAGGTCATTTTCTGACAGACGATTCGGAAACGAGTATTGCCTTGGAGCGACCTCCCGCCACTAAAGATAAAGTGTGTTAAACAGTTTGAGGTGGGAATAAAAGTCAAGTGGCTGCAGGTGGATTTTATGGTGAGGGGGTACAATGTTACTTGTAGCATTGTATCATGAGTTGTCCATGGACCCAGAGTAGCAAACTGGATGGACGCGGTGGCTTGGAATGCAATTCGAAAAATGGATCTACCACCTGGGTTATCAAATTAAAAAAAGAAATATGAAGTCTTTTCTTTGTATGCTTTACTGATAGGTTCGGACGCACTCGACTCGAAAGCCCTCCACCGAAAGGACATTCTAATCTGAACGTGATCCGGTCTTCCTCCATCCTTTGGTTGGCAACTTTAGAGCTGGTAACCCTTGGCATTTTGCCTGCCGCCGGGTGCTGAATCGAGAGCAGCTTATCCTAGACGTGCGACTTGCGAGATGAATCCTGATGATGTTGTCATCCTACCCTGCTCGAGTGGCTCACTCGGCGGCGATGTGCAACCGCTTTACCCGAGCCCGAGAGTATTCCGCGACGTGAGTAGGTCAGAGGTTTATGATGACTTTAGAACATACAGGTTTACGAGAGTATAGGTATCATAAATTGACCCAACTGTAGCAAACTGGAAGGATGTAGTCGTTTGGCGTGCCTTGGAAAACAATTCGTGAGAAGAATTTACAATTTGGGTTTAACCTGAAGCATTGGGATTAAATCCACGGTAGGATTGATCGATTGATCTTCGTAAATGTAGCATTTTATTAACAAAGATTTATTCCGCCTATTTCCAAATGTGCGAAAAGATCTGAAAAAAAAAATTATGGCTGTAGTACTAGAGTGCTCCAAGTTTGTATGAGAAATTTAAAACCTGTGAAATGTTATGCGTAGCAGGCTGAAATTGATCCTTGGCCTAGTACAAGGTCCCATGCCAAATTTGGGCCAGGTCCGTCTACAGGAAGGGGTCGTTCAATGAGCCTGAAGTTTGTATGGGATTTTAAGACATTTTGTTCGCGAGGAACATGAAAAATCAGTTTTTCATCGATAACTTTGGTCCTCTTCGGCAGATTTTTTTTAATACAGGTTATCTTAAACCTTAAATTATGACAAATATTTCATCCGAAGACTACATTTCAAATTAGGTTAGTATACAAAATATAAGGTGCAAAATCTATAGATTTTTCAAATATTTTGTTGTGGATAAAATTCACATGATAGTTTGAAGAGTAGTTCTGGCGAAACTGTAGGGAAGAGTTTGATAACTTTATTCCCTTTTCCTGTTATCATCATTTCTTATAGGGAAAATTAACCCTCTAAAACCTATTTTTTTGCTGAAAAACCACAGAAGCTTTGTTTTAAAATGTTTAACAACTTTTGTTAACAAAAAACTTTATCGTTGATGAAATTTTTTTGACACTTTTTCCAACTTGCACATAACCACAGGGGCTAAGGAACATGACTTTCAGTACTTTCTCGGTTGAAGTTTTTATAGACATCAACCTTTTTTCCAAAATTTGAAAATATTTTAAGTGTGACGCATAGTAAATGTCTATATAATTCTTATTTAAATTGTTAACAATAAACTGGAAGTAATTCAACTTACACGAAAAGTAAATATTGTTCAAATTTGTACAGACGAGGTTTCTGTTTCATCTCTCCTACCTCACTTAGGATTTTTTTCTCGAATTTTTTTTTTAATATCGTTCTACTGTTTGTTAGTTTATGTTATTGTTTTCGTTAAGTTATGTCGTAAGACGGAATACTAAGAAAATAGATAAAAAATAAATAATGTTTGTTAGTTTAAACCAGTTTTCTCAGCGATAAAGTTTTTCGTTGAACAAAAGTTGTTTAAAAATCTTGACAGTAAGCTTTTTTGAATTTTTCAGCGAAAAAATTGGGGTTTAGAGGGTTTGTTTTCCCTAAGAGATAAGATGAAAACAGGAAACGGCGATAAGGTTTTCCAACACTTCCTTACAGTTTCGTCTGAACTATTTTTCAAACTATCATGTGAATTTTATCCACAACAAAACATTTGAAAAATCTATATTCAACACAACAAAATTGGCTGAAATAGGTCATTATTCGACGAAATGGGATGCATTTCAAATTGAGTGTATCGTTCGAGGCGTTTTTATCTTACTTTAATTCGAAATGTAGTCTTCGGATGAAATATTTGTCATAATTTAAAGTTTAAGAGAACCTGTATTCAAAAAAAAAAATCTGCCGAAGAGGACCAAAGTTATTGATGAAAAACTGGTTTTTCTTGTTCCTCCCGAACAAAATGTCCCAAAATCCCATTCAAACTTCAGACTCATTGAGCGCCTCCTTCCCGGGTTCAGATCTGGCTCAAATTCGACATGATACCTTGTACTAGGCCTAGGATCAATTTCAGCTTGCAGTGCATAACATTTTTAAAAGTCGGGTCATTTGAGGCACTCTACTGTAGTATCTACTAGACTGAATCGATTTGGATTCATTTTTTAATTTCTCAGACCCTGCGAGTTCTTAAAAGTTTTGTTTTGGATCATGAATGATTTTTTAAAGAATTTTAAAGCAAAGTTTACATTAGTCAATCTTAATTTTCTGGTTTATATGGGAAAACGGATATTTTATTCTGGAGAAACAACATAATTTTCTATTCTTCTGTGGAACCGAATCTGCAAACGTTTTTTTGTGACAGTTTATGAATTTCCCAGAGTATCCTCTGCTGAACAATTCCGCCCATTTTTCAGCGCATCATTTTTTTTTGAACAAAAAATGATATAAACTGGTGAATAGGATATAACTTTTAGCATTTGAAAAAATCAATTCAATTTATTCAAAGTGAAGTTTTGCATGACTACTTTGCAATGATATCTGTTGAATTGTTTTTTTTTTCTAATTTCATAATTTTATTTATTAGTGGTCTTCGACAAAGTTGTTCATCAGGGAACTTATATATTGGCACAAAAACCTTTAAAATCTCGATTCAACAGAAGATAGAAAAATAATGATGTTTTCTAAGAACAAAATAGTAAATAAACTAAGAACAACTTCAAAATTCAGCAGAAAATCATCTGTGAGTTTCGAATTAAATCAAAGGTTTTAAGAGCTAAGTGACTGAAAGATTAAGAAATGGCCACGAATAGACGCAGGATACTGTAGTACAAATTTTGTTTCCAATTCTCGTTCGTCTCTTTTTTTTGGCAAAATCATGTTCCTTTGTGAACTTATGATGCTCGAAATCGTTGGAACCTTGTTCGTGACAATAGTTTAAAAAACCATAAAAATGCTCTATGATAAAACTTCTTGAATTTTTCAGAAATTATTAGAAAAATTGTTTTCTATTCCCACAGAAGGCACTTGTTGTATCGTTAAACAGTTTGGTGAGTTGAATTTACCCCTGGAACTATTTTGATAAACTGGCTGACTTATAAAAAGTATAGTTTTAAATGAAATTTTCTCCTAAGTTTGTAAGTAAAAAGCGAAGTTTTGAGATTCGTATATCAGAGAATTAAAAAATAAATAAACAAAACCATACCTGGATACGGTATTCTACCGTAGGTCACCAGCTCAGTCAACAGGATACCGAAGCTCCAGACGTCGGACTTGATTGAAAATTTGCTATAGTTGGCCGCTTCCGGAGCAGTCCACTTGATGGGGAACCGAGCCCCGACACGGGCCTCGTACTCGTCCTCTTTGATGAGTCTGAAGTAGACAAAAAGGGTGAATTCGTACTGGATATACGGAAGTTTGAATGCAAGAAGGGTCTTACCGTGCCAAGCCGAAATCGGCAATCTTGACTATGTTGTTATCGCCTACCAGAACATTCCGGGCGGCTAAATCTCGATGGATGTAGTTCTGGGACTCCAGGTACGCCATACCGGCAGCAATCTGGGCGGCCATGTCGATCAGCTGTGGAAGCTTCAGATTGCGTCCTTTACCTGCGTTCGGGATGAGAAGAAAGAAAAAGTTTAGAGCGGGATTTTTTCAGAGAAATCCTAAAGGGTCTCTTACCTTGCAAGAATTCCAGCAACGAGCCGTGTTTCATCAGCTCGGTAATAATGTAGATCGGTTCCTCCAGGGTGCATACCGCATACAGCTGGATCAGTTTGTTGTGCCGCAACTTCTTCATGATTTGTGCCTCGGCAAGGAAATCTTTCGGATCCATTGTACCTGGAAGTTGAGAGGATTGAAAAAAATCAATAATCATGGTTACTTTAACCAGAAATATAATTGAAATTACCAGATTTGAGCGTTTTGATGGCCACCGGAGTGGTGTTGTTCCAGAGGCCTTCCCACACGTCACCGAACTGTCCGGAACCGAGTTTGCGAACGAATTTGAGCGACGTCCGATCGATTTCCCACTGATCTCTGGTGCGATGTGAAAGACCATCGGTGACTGGTTTCTCGATCTGTGATTCAAAGGAGGAAAGAAGAAAAATGTAAGTAAAAATTCATTTTCTAGATTTGAAGGTATAAATGCGATTATTACAATTTGATGAGATACAAGAGGTTTAGGGACATATTTATGTACAATTTCAGGTAGAAAGGATACGTCTTCTGTTGAGATACTATAATCGAGTGATGCTAGGAGATGTTTCAATCAACTAACGTGGGAACTAGACACATAAATAAGAGCAACGTTCGGAGGAGCCGGGGAGTTTCCTATAAGGACACGATGCAAGGTCTAGTTTCTAAGTAGAAGTTTACGCTAACGATCAGATCAACAAAACAAAACGATTCCATGCAGCACGTGACTCTCGAATGGCCGGCGCGGCAGTCAGCTAAATATTCCTAACGGTGGTTTGTGCAAATCGCGTAGTAATGTGATGTGATCAGAAAACTGGAATTCGGCTGCGTCCATCAACATCAACCATCTGACCAGTGTGTGAGGTGGATCCAATCGTGCCGCCGCCATGAGGAAGAAAACTGGCTGAATAATCAGTTGAATTTTGGATTCCACACTCGGCTGTTTCGAGAAATGTAAGAATGTTTTGTTTTTTTTTTTTCAAAGCGGAATTCCAGCTCGAAGACGTTGTGCGGTAACGACCCGGTAATAGCTAATTTATTCGCACTGCCGCGCCGCCGTTCTTAACGGCAGATTCGCGAAACCATTTGGATGCAAAATGCAGCAGGCAAGACTGGTGATATCGGAAACTTTTGAGTGGTTTCTTGGGAATTTGTTTACTGCGTTCGAGGAAAAACAAAGACAAGCTACTCGTGCATACTTCCGGATTTCCGGAAAGGATGTTTGATATCCTTTGACAAAAAATCTCATTCTGAATGTATAGCCGATAATACTGATAAACTAGATGTCTGACATGACGTTTGCTTTTTTTAAAAGACACACACCGTCTTAGCCGATTTAGGCTTTACAGACTGAATAAATGACGTGGACAACTTAAGATTAACATTGAACACCCAGTACCGAAATGGGAATCGAACCCATGCCATCAGTGGACCAGCGATTACCGTCTTACCACGCTAACCACTCGACCACCGAGACGTACCATGCTTTTTTCGAAGCATATGTGGCATTACTTATGATGATCACCAATATGAAAACTGGTTTGCTCTATCGAGTCAAGTTTATCAAAATATGAAGATTTTGATTGAAATTTACTGAGATGATCCCTGTGTCAAAAGCAATCAAAAGTTCTTCATGGTTTTACTTTCCTAAAGCCCATTTACAGTTCTCGTGAAAATGAACGAGAACTAATCTTATTTTGCCAATAACTCAAAAATGCGACATCACTAGCGTATGTAACATAGTGGAAACGATGGGGAATGGTTGAAAGATGAAACGGATTATTCGGATTTTAATGCGATCCTCGACCAGGAAAAAAATGACTTTTAACCAAAACATTTTCAAGATTTTAATTTAGCCTGATTAAAAAAATTCAATGTTTTTTTACGCGACCTTCGACTTAAAAAAATCGAAAAAGACTTTTTACCAAACAATTTTTGAATTTAAAACTTTGCCTGATCAAAAAGTTCAAGGTTTTTTTAAGCGACCCCCGCCAGAAAAAATGATAAAAATGATAAAAGTGCAGTATACACTCAGTACCATATACAGAATAATGCACATTATCCCTTGAAGAAGGCCAAGATGAAAGGCCGAAACGTCAGGCAAGTTGTAAAACTCTGTAATTTGCTTCCTTAAAACTGAAATGATAATTAGAAAATAAAGAACCAAGAATATCAATAGATAAAAATTACGAAAAAAACACTTTTAAATTGTACATTTCAGAAAACGTCTTGAAATTTCGAAACAGATGGAAATGTCAAATTTTGAATTCAGGTTTAAAATTCAGTTTCAGAATTATGTACAGCTCAAAATTTAGATGCAGATTCAGCACGTCAATGAGTTCCGCAAATAAAATAAATTAATGATACTGACTATTTCGGTAAAGAATTCAAATTGTAAAAGAACACAGGCTTAAAACTTTGATTGTTAGTTCGATTGTAAAATTTACCAAAGACAGCTCGTTAGCACAATCCAGCTGAAGATGACAAAAATTAAGTAGAATTTGAGTTCACTCTGCAAGTTTTGTCTTTTGAAAAACTTAAAAAAAAACATCCACAGGAATTTGATTTTAAATGAAAAGTAATAACATGTATTTTCTTATAATGAAATCGCAAGGAATTTTATATGTTTTGGCGTATTGTTCAACATTGTTAATATTGCTATATTTTCAAGAACCAAATTTCAAATTAAAATCTTTAACTAGGATCGAATTAGCATAAATCCGATTTGAAACGCAAAATTTTAATCATTACTTTTGCTTTCGAAAATTGCAATTATTTTTAGAATTTTTTTTTCGAAATTGAAGGCTATCTTAAAAAAAAACCTTTGTAAATTCAAATCAAATAAGCAAAATTAAGCCGGCCAGATTACCAGGTTTTACCCGGACTTGCTCGGTTTTTTTATTTAAACGAAATTGGGAAAGGTTCGACCCAGCTTAGTTGCCCAAATTTTGTTGAAAACAAATGCTGATTTTGTCGGGATTCATTCACATTTTTTTAGGGAAAATCAAATAAAAAATACAAATTGCATAATTATAATTCTAATTTTTTTTTTAAATTGAAGGCTTTCTTAAAAAAACCTTTGTAAATTCAAATCAAATAAGCAAAATTAAGCCGGCTAGATTACTTGAGTTTACCCGGACTTGTCCGGATTTTTAATAAAACGGAATTGGGAAAAGTTCGACCCAGCTTGGTTGCCCAAATTTTGTTGAAAATAAAATGCTGATTTTTTCTGGATTCATTCACATTTTTTTTTTTTTTTGAGAAAAACAAATAAAAAATTCAAATTGCATCATTATAATTTTGAATCGACAGAAAATGAAATTTTTCAAGCTAGATTTATTAAAATAAATATAAACTATTTTTTTGGGAGCCTGAAAGACGATTTAAAATTTTGTTATGTTTTTCGGTGAAAAAATAATTATACAAATGTTTTTTTTTGACTTGATTTTTGTCCTGGATTTTTGTCAAATTTTTCCGGATTTTGCCTGGATTTTGGTTTGAAAATTTGGAAATAGAATGCTCAAATTTTGCCAGGTTTTAAATAAAAAATCTCATATTTGCCCGGCCCGGATACGTGCGGGAGAATTTCTGGCAATCTTAAGTTAAGTTCACCAGATTTTGATGCAAATTTTGAGATTTTAACCATCAGTGAAAGTAAGTTTCCTATTTTGTTACTGAAAGATTCTTTATTCAAATCCTAATCTTCATTTCAAAGGTTTAAGGATGTATTTTCAAAAGCAGGATGTATTTAACACGAAAAACTGTTAGTAAATGTGGAATCAAGTAATTTTAAAAAAAATATTTTTTTTTATTATTAATGCATAGTTTGAGCAAAAATGTCATAGAAACAAAATAGGTAACCATTCACCAAAACCCCTCGCCCTCCTATGAGTCAGTTCTTTCTTTCAGGCCCTGGGGACAATAATGATATAAATTATGTTAAACGAGATTTGAGTTTTATATGATGATCGCAAAATAAGTTCTAAGTATTTTTAAGCGTTTTTTTTTCAAATATTCTTGTAGAACTAAAAAACTAAATTGCTTCGGAAATTTCTAAAATCCTGGTACCGCATAAAGTTATTAGGAAAAAGTACATAACAAATCAAATATTTAATCTTCTTAAAAATCAAAGAAAAATATTTACTATTTTATTATATAGCTGCACTTCAAATATTCCGAAAACCAAGCTGAATTTTGTGCGAGTTTCATGTTATTTTCAGCATTTTCAAGTTAAACGAAAGCCGCCATCTTTGATTTAAAGATGGCGTCAGAAAGCGAAATTCGACCTCTTCTAGTTTAGCCCTTTCACACAATACCCATATTAAGGGGGTTCAAGCGATTACCAATAATATACTTATACAGGTTTGAAAAGAAAAGCCGAAGCCGTCATCTTGGATTTAAAGATAGCGTCAGAATACCAAATTCGGCTTCTTCTTGTTTACCTTATCACCATATACCGGATGAAACCATCTTGGATTTCAAAGTAGCGTCGGACAACGAAATTCGTCTTCTACTCTACTCTATCCCTTTCACCCAATATCCTTATTGTGGATGTTTCATGTCAGTCATTTAAAGCTTTGAAAAGGAAAGCGGAAGCCGACATCTTGAATCAATGATGGAGTCAAGCAACAATTTTCTTCTTTTACTAGTTTGGCCCTATCACTCAAACTCATATACACTGCCGGCCAAAAGTTTGGGATCACCCGCTAAAAAACATGCAAATTTTGATCGTTCATATCTCAGCCATGACATCTTGCAAATCTTCCGATCTCATTTGAAAGATAGTAAGCAATAGCTATTTCGGAGGTATTTTGCCCAGAAATAATGTTTTAGTTTTGCACCTAAAACTGAACCTAAAGTTAGAACACTTTCAAAAAATCGCACTCAATATTCAAAGCCGGTCATCTCGCGATAGGGTGGACAAAATTTCAAAATTTGAGTTGCATTAGAATCCTTATTCTATACTTCTCAAAACACAATCAAAAAATTTTGTACAAAAATTTATAAATGTGCTAACCATAAAAAATTTAACTGAAATTAATTGTTTTTTTTTTAAATTCACACTTATGATTCTGAAATTTTTATGGTTATGGATTTGAAATATAATTTTTAATGAATTTATGAAATAACAACAATTCCTTAGCTTTCAAATGCACCTTTTAGATCTGCAATACGATGTTAGATGAGAAAGATATGAATGAGTTAAATTTGCATGTTTTTAAAAGAATGATCCCAAACTTTTGGCCGATACACCATATTAGGGGTGATCCCAAACTTTTGGACGATAACTTAATATCTATTTTATTAATTAAAAGTACATTCTTAAATTTTTGCACAAAAATTTTTGATTGTGTTTTGAGAAGTATAGAGTAAGGATTCGAATGCAACTCAAATTTTGAAATTTTGTCCACCCTATCGATGATCGGCTTTGAATATTGAGTGCGATTTTTTGAAAGTGTTCTAACTTTAGGTTCAGTTTTAGGTGCAAAACTAAAACATTATTTCTGGGAAAAATACCTCCGAAATAGCTATTGCTCATTATCTTTCAAATAAGATCAGAAGATTTGCAATATGTCCTAAGACGGCTGAGATATGAACGATCAAAATTTGCATGTTTTTTAGCGGGTGATCCCAAACTTTTGGCCGGCAGTGTATCTCTACCACTTCCGATGATTTGAAGTATTTCAAAGGTTTTTATATGTTTTTTCAACTTAAAAATATCAGACATGACTTATCAAAAATGTGTAAAAATGGGAGCTTCAATTCAATATGTGCAATCTAGCCTGAGCGTGTCCTTTTTTGACATCTTGATCGAGAATTGTTACCGGACTTTATAACAGTTTTGAAATCAAGCACTGTGTGCCTTTAAAAAATATGCAAAAAAAAGCTTGAAATAAATTTCTTAGTTTATGTTTTATTGGAGCTTTAATAGAGTATTCCGAACTCTTTCTAAACAACTTCAACAGTATATTTAGTAAAAGCTTTAGAAGCGTTTTCAGAACTACCTGAAAAGAAATGATTGAATTAAGAAACAAAGCATTCTTCATGACCCTAATAAGACAGTTATAAAACTAGCTGCAAAAATGCCATAATAAAACTTTCAAATACTAGTTGGCTTAATCAGATACTAGTTGGCTCGAGATGGCTAACATTATTTTGCTCAACTTGCTTTACAATGACATTTGTTTGTTAAGTCTAGAACCATCCACTCAAATTAACATGAATGAATGCCTGCGGCTTTCTGAAGGCTGTTTTTTTTCTTATGTCACCCTGTCACCCTGTCACCCTGGAGACACCGTGAGTTTATAACAATTTTGTATTGGTATCTACACCCTAAATTCAGCCTTTACTCCAATTATGAGTTTTTAATATGTCAACGCCATTGGCATAAGATGTGAATGCATGTTACAGCGCATTTTTGGCATAGCATAGAAATTTTGCAACCTATTCTTTGGGTGTAGTTATGATATTGGTGAAAGCGTCAAAGGTAAACCAATAGAATTAGCAGTAGGATGGAAAAGTATGGAAGAGTTATGTATGTACATTTTGAATTTATATATTTATTAGAAGGATTTTAATCATCCGAAACCCATTTTTTTTCGCTAGAGGCCTGTGGAGATTTAAAACTTCAAACGCGTTTTTTCTAGAAGAGAGCCTCGATCTAAATTTTCTTACAAAAATTTGAACAATAGTTTCAGATGGGATGATGGAGGACACACATTTTAAAAATTCTACTCATTCAGCTATACAAAAAATTATGGGAAAAAAAATTTCAATTCTGAAGCAATTTCCGTTTTCTAGAATATTAAGTCATTTTTTTTAAAGCTTTTGTCCCTAAAGTTTTAAAATTTTCTTAAAAATTGAAATAATTTTGTAAAAAAGTTACTCCTTCCAGCTCAATTTGATCAGGAAGTGTGAAACGCTCCATTTATCATAAATACATAACCTTTTTTATGCAATTGAAGCATCCATTATCTCAAGATTTACGGACCCTGGTTGCAGCATCAGATAATTATCGCAGCATTGAACACGCACCATAGGGACACACCCCCATTACACGAGACGAGGCTTCGAAGGCTCGAACAATAAGGACCAATGAAGTGGTTTTTGAATTCCTTCCCGCACTACCTTGTACATTTATCACATAACCCTTCTGCTTCATAATGCTGCACTACTGCAGACACAGTAAAAGCAAACGGACATCCACTTCCTGGTAGAACGAGGATTCCAGACGCTTCGAATCGAGCACCGAAGAGGCTCGTCCAGCAGCCGTCCCCGACACCTTATACGAAGGGACACGCCCCACGCCTTCCAATAAACTATGGAAATTCATGACTTCACGTGCTATTTTAATCACGGGGGTATCGCGTTCCTATGCCTAGTACCCAAAACAACCAGCATAAGCTGAATAGAATCTTGAAATTTACGACCCATCGAAGAATTCATACCATTTATGCGGTATGAATTCATAGATCTTTCTGAGGAGAAAAAAAATCCAACATTTTTTTTTTGCTTCTCGCTGCTGGTTTCTAGAGCAGCACTCCGAGATAGGAGAGGAGTAGATTTTTCGCGACTGGAATCGTCAATGAACCTTCCGGTCGCGGTGGTTTACAGATAGATAGTTGAAGGGGGAGAAAAACAAACACAGAACGAACGTAGCACGCCCAAAGCGAGTGCTACTCAGTGGCCTCACATGGTCTGGCCATATTGATTGTCCATCGATTCGAAAGACCTTAGGGTGACCAGAGGTGTTTTTTTTACAAAATCACCTGGTGGTTCAACATTTCGCATAAATTAAGGAAAAAATAAATGAGAATTGTAAAATCTCATTGAAAAAAAGAAACAATTAAAAATAGGTAGGCGCCAATCAATAATTGATGTCTCATTGTCACCCTAAGAGATGTTGTGTTCCATGGTGGAGAAGCACGGCCAGAATCAGGCATCGAGGAATAGAATCACGTACCCGTGGCCATTGATTGTCGATGCTTAGGCGATCAGTGCCAGTGGACAGACAAAGCCGTTGGTCCTCGAATCGGTCCAAGGCTCATCCATTCAAGGTCGCAATGTTATTGATTGAAATTTAACAATGTATTCGATTGAAACATTTTCACTAGCATATGTTCTTGATAAATTTTTCGAACTAAAGCGTAGCTCATAAGGAAATGAAACCCTTTCTTTTAGTGATAACTACGTTCCTTTAATCGAACGTGAACAATTTTTACAACTTAACTTTTGATTGAAGAGTGTTTAATTATTCAGGATGGTTAAAATACATTAAACAAAAACAATCTTTTACATAAATTTGATGAGAATTATCTGGAGTAAAGAGCATTCAAGGGGTTCTATTACAAAGAAAGATGGCTCCTGCTTTACTTGGACATTTTGTTATTCATTTAATACTTTGAGCAATGTTACATCTTGAATATATGCAAAATCTAGGCAAGTCAATGTGGAAAAACAATTTTTGGCATATCAAGCCGCTGCAATAAATTCTGTTTATGACACGATCAACTTTGAGGAGTGATTTTATTTATTTTTTCATGAAAATAAGAAAAAGTAATTCTTATTGTAGAGAGATGAATCCAACTGTTTGTTGAAATTTCAGGGACTAGACTAGATGAAAATTATGTAGAAAAACATGTGAAAAAATTCGCCTTGTCTCCCGGTAGGACTTGAACCCACATCTTGTGCCTTTTTTCACATGTTTTTCTACATTAATTTTCATCTAGTCTAGTCCCTGAAATTTCAACATACAGTTGGATTCATCTCTCTACAAAAAAAAAAGTTTCGCTGACTGAATGTTTGAGTCAAGACCCATCTCCGGGTCACAGTTTAAAAAATAGTAATTCTTATTTTTATGAAAAAATAAAGTCCAAATTGCAAAAACCCTCTAACGAATGTTTGCAATGTTCCGTATAGAATACAACCAAATGAAACGAACGTTTTTCAATTTCATTCAGGAAATTTAAAAAAAAAATATATTCGTTAAATTGAACAAAGGTTAAACTATTAGAAAATGAAATTCGCAAAAAATCTGACAAACCATGCCAACCAACAAAAGTGATTTGAGAAAATATTTGCAAATAATTGTATTAAATCAAATATACCACAAAAAAACTGTTGAAAACAAAGTTGAAATTGAGATTTTGTAACCTTCTTTTTCGTTTTGGTCGGAAAAAAATCAATGAAAGATATAAGGCTCAACTCGTGTACTTTTGACAAAAATGAACAGCTTGAATTTACGCTTTTAAAATGTGTGTAAACTCGAATTCGACCACATTTTACACACACGAATGCATCTAAAAACGCTGACTCCTGTAATCAATATGAACAAAAGGTTTAATAATTTTTTTAATATATGAAGTTTACCATTTATGTGGTCCCGTGTCTAAGGTTTAACAATCGATTTACAGTTATTCATCTTGATGATGAAAGATTTTCAACAAAGATATTTTGTTATGATATCCAGGTGGATTAGGCCTGAACAAATATCAATTTCTTCTATTGCACACCCTCCTACCCTTTCAAAATTTCAAAAAAAAAACTCGAAGGAAGGAATAAATAAAGTTTGCAGTATTTTATGGAAATTTAGAAAAATTGATCAAATATCCAAAAGATAACAAGATCAAATAAACAAATTGTGGCCCTTCTTCTTCACCTTTTTATTCTTTATTTTATTGAGTTTTTCGATAGTAAAATTACTTGATTTATTTTCTTTTTTTTCCGGAATGATTTAAAATTTGGTCTTAAATGTTAGGAAAAAGTATGAGACATTCTATGATAAACCATTAAACCTCATGATCAATCTACTTCTGATAACCCTGATAAAGTTCCTATAAAAGATTGGTCCAAAGAAAATCTTATTTTAAAAATATAAACGTCGAGACTGAAACTGTCGAAAAATCAAACTTATCCCTAAAACAATGCATTTATTTTTTATCTCAATTTTACTCGTATCAACAATACTGTTGAGTATTGATCATACGCAAAACTGCAGATTATTTATAGCAAATTTATTCACCTTCAATATACAAAAAAGAGGTTTCAAATTAATGTTATGCAGTCCGATATATTTGAATGTAAGTACAAGTACTTTTTTTGTTTTTCCAAAATTTTGTATTTGGAGCATAGCTCAAAAACAGTTCTACTGAGATTTTTGGATTCAGATTTACTTTAAATTATTTTAAAAGAGAATAAAAGATTTCAAAACTACACATGTAATAAAAAAAAAACCATGATCAAACTTGTTAATTGATTTTGAAAATTAGAACTTTTAGAAGAAGTTGTTAAGGTGCTCGTTTTGCCCTTATTATTGGTAAGTAAATATTTTGTGTTAGACTAAAAAACTCTTCTAAATTCTAAGATAAATTTGATTTGCGCCAAAATAAATTTGAGGAAAATGATTATCAAAAATTCTTCATCTACCTACTACTTTTTATTCCAAATTTTTGTTTTTTTTAAATAAATTAAAATTGAAAGAAAAAACACTCTTCTCAGTAGTCTCATTGTACTACCAAAACCCTGTGAGCCTTAGAAAATGTTCTTCTGGTGCTTTAAAATCATAAAAAAATTGACGAGACGAACCATGGCATGATCAGAAATAGATGGTAGTTATACAAACATTCTCCTGTATTTTATGGCTTATGTTTTGTGAAAACAAGCTAAATTGTATGGACAATATTTTTGAAAATTGACGAGTGATAACTTTTATAAGGCTGAATCAATATTAGTAATACCCATCCAAAAAAAAAAAAGAAAAAGGGTATATAAAGATGTTTTGGTACTCTGTCAAAAGCCGTAAATAGTCTAAAAGTAAAAGACTCATACTCTAATGGGAAATGTAATTTTCAAATGAGGCTCTTGGATCCAAAGAGGTATAAGTGCACAGAAGCATGTTTCAAGAAAACACGCTTTCAAGTTGTTGTGTTTGGGCACTTTCCATATATATATATATATATATTTCGAAATTTAGTATGTTTCTTTTAAACGTTAAAATACGTAAAAAAAATCAAAGAATCTAAAAAAAATCATGAAATAAAGTATGAAATATGAAAAACCATTTTGCATCGTTGACTCAAAATCGATCATTTAGACATTAGGGTGCCAAGCGATTTTCCATTGTCAAATTCTCGGTTTTTTCGATTTCCTCGATTGAGATTTATAATTTTCCCGACTCTTAAAACCAGAAGTAAGTATCTTAATGAGGTTTTTTTTTGTAAAAATTGAACGTTCAAGTGTGAGAGAACTTAAAATTCCGGTATTAGCAGGTCTCGTCTTGAAGATTGAATCTGTTTTTTTTTGTGTAAAACGTTTAATTATTTTTTTTCAAATGCCTAAGCTCTGGGCGCTGGATTCTGGATTTTCATAATAATTGAAAGTATTAGTTAGAATTTTCAGTTCAACCTTAAAAAATTTACATATTCTAATTCTAATTCGAACCTTTAATTTGACATTTAAATCCAAATTTTAAAAAAAATATTCTTAAGATGAAATAGGCGATGGAAGCGCTGCCGAATTTGGGTGATGGTTTTGCACTAGTGCAAGTGGGATGCAACTAAAATTTCACCCAACTTTTGACAGATCTTACGGGTTTTTCTTTAGAAGAGAAAGAATAACTTTTCGATTCCATCGCCCATTATCTGATTCCGTAGCTCATACACTTATGATCTTTGCAACTAATAAGGCCATGGCCATCCAATTTAAATTTATGGCTTCTCGATTTTTTGCCCAAATAGTCATATGAACTCCCGATTCTCAAAGGTTAAAAACTAAGCTGAATTGTAAAAAAAATGTTTTCAAACCGTATAAGACAAGTTTCTCGAAGTTTTGCTGCTTGTCAGTAATTTGAATTTTTCTTTTTCAAATATTTTTTAAAGTTTTTGACAAATTTCAATGTTTATTCATATGTATTAGACTGCCCCAAATTTGTATGGGAAATTCAAAACCTGTGAAATGTTATGCGCTGTAGGCTTAAATTGATCCTAGTCCTAGTACAAGATCTCATGCCAAATTTGGGCCAGATCGGATTACGGGAAGGGGTCGCTCAACGAGCCTGAAGTTTGTATGAGATTTTGAGACATTTTGTTCGGGAGAAACATGAAAAACCAGTTTTTCATCAATAACTTTGATTCCCGTCGGCCGATTTCTTTCAAAAACGATTTTTCTTAAAGCCTGAATTATGAAAAATATTTCATCCGAAGACTGCATTCCGATTAGAGTTAAGATAAAAAAGTTATTAAGCTTCAAAAATGGGCTAACTTTTTTAAGGATGGTATTCATCACTGTTAATGAGTCGGGACGGTCGAACATATTGACGCCCCATTAACAGTAATGAATACCACCGTAAAAAAGTTAGTCCATTTTTGAAGCCTAATAACTTTTTTATCTTAGCTCTTATTGAAATGTAGTCTTCGGATGAAATATTTTTTATAATTTAAGCCTTTAGAAAACCCGTTTTTGAGAGAAATCGCCCGACGGGAACCAAAGTTATTGATGAAAAACTGGTTTTCCATGTTTCTCCCCAACAAAATGTCTCAAAATCCCATACAAACTTCAGGCTCGTTGAGCGACCCCTTCCCGTGATCCGATCTGGCCCAAATTTGGCATGAGATCTTGTACTAGGACTAGGATCAATTTTAGCCTGCAGCGCATAACTTTTTCAAAAGTCGGGTCATTAGGGGCAGTCTAATATGTATGCATAACTATAAACCAAACCAAAAAATAGAATCTACTATAATTTGAAAATCATTACAATATATTTTTCAAAAAAAAAAAAAGTTTGGAGTACCTATAATATTTCTGATAAATGACTTCTTTGACTTGTGTTTAATTTATTTAAAAAAAACCTTCGATCTTGAGACCTTTATAAAACATTTCTATTAATGTAAATTAGTTGGTCAACAGATGAGCCAGGATGGCGTGAATGAATTACTGAATTACTCTTATAACGTTCTATTTACATTTAATCTTCTTTAAAATTCTATCGTTTTTCGTACGAACTTCTAAGAATTGAATATTAAATATTTATGTTATATTTCTGCTGATTTTTTTCAAGTTTTGATTAAGCTTTCATTATGATTTTCTGAAGAAAAAAAACATGACCTTAGATCAAGGCCGTGCGAACGGGGGGGGTTTTAGGGGTTTAACCCCCCCCATGGAGATTTTTTTCAAGTAAAATTTCTACCGTAGTATCGGAAAATTACTTGACCTAAAAAGGTGTTTACAAATAAGTGTTAACAAACAAGTCAGAAATTTGGCTCGCCTCCGGCGGAATTAACTCTTGAACCTCAAGCCCAGACATTTAGTTTTACGACACTATATGACGTTCACGAATTGAAACTTATTTTTAATTATAAATTAATTAAATCAACCTTTTGTATTGAAACTCTAAACTTGACTTACAAAAACCCTACCTAGTCTTTAGTGTAGCAGTTTAACTAAACAAATACGAACGAACCATTTCAAATTCACTTAAAACTTAATACTTAATTTATACACCGACAATTTGGATACCATGAAACAAGCGTTTCACTCTAACAGAATTAGCCAAAAAAATCTTAAATCTAATACCTTTTACCTTATTACATAAAATTTGGATTTAAATAAAACCATTTATGTCATTAAAAATGTTATGATGATATGAAATATTCTTCAAGAAACCAATTGCAATCTAAATTTTATATTATTCTTGTTTCTCTCAGCATCACATTAAAAAAAGGTTTTGATAAATTACACAAGGCCAAAAAATTTACATTTTTCCGAGGTGCAATGAATTTCAAACGTGATTTTGACTAATTAGAGTGCCCTCATTCAAAATAAGCAATTTTTTAATCAGCTTTTTTTTATTGAAATATCTTTTCAAAATAAGTTGAACTTGAAAACTAAAACACAAAAAACTGAAATGGAAGTTTTGAATCAATTATCAACTTTCATCAAGACTTTAAGTCACTTTGAGTTTTGCGAGAAAAGTAACAAAAGTTTTCTATTTATTTATATTTTCTAATTTAACGAATTTAAAAGGAGTTTTAAACTTAATGGAATTTTAGATATTTTTAAGCATAAATCTAATAACCGTTTTGCAGGTTCTAACAAATTTGTGAAAGATATCAAGTTTTTTTTTTAACTTTTTGTCAGTAAGGTATAAAACTAATTGAAAAAAAAAAACTGTTGAGTTTTCCTTTTTTAAAACTTTATTTAAATGAAGTATAATAAACTAAATCAGAATCAGATTTTTTCCTAAATGTATGTTTGAAAGTTTATCAGTTATCAATGATTGATTTCACTTAAAAGTGACACATTTCAAAACTCCATAGAATCAAAACTAAATGTGATTGTTTCAATTTGACAAAAGATCAGCGGTCAGGACGTTAAAATCTACCAAATCAGTCATTAAAACATAACCACTAAAATGCTGTTCCTTTGAGTTATCAATTAAATTCTATAAGTAATTTTTTATAATAGTAACACGTTTTTTTGTTTATTCCTTCATTGATGTCTAAAAACTTATTTTGTTTGAATTTTCAAATAAGTTAACCAAATTTACTAGAACAGTTTTTTTTTTATTTTGAAATAAATTTACCAAATTTTTGAGACAACTTATTTTCATTTTAAGAAATATTTTTTATAAGTTTGGCTATGTTTTTAAATTCTTATTTTTTTTTATTCTAAAAACATAAACCTTTAATTTTTTTCCTAATAAAAAATTCGCGATTTTTTTTTTCAAATTCAAAACACTACAGTGATTTTTTTTAATTTACCCTCTAGTTGAAAATGAAGAAAAGAACTGTTAATTAAAATGGAAAGATAATAACAATTATTATCAATTTCTTAACAATTTATCATGGTGAATGATTTACCTGATCAGACATTTATTTTAGAATACAGATTTTGTCTAAGCCTGTGTTTTGGAAACATTCATTTCAAATTTAAAAACTAGACTCCTAAAAATTCATGAAGCAAATTTCTATTTCAGATCATTTTAAAAAAATTGTCGATGACTTCCCGAAAATATCATTGATTTGAAACTTTCATTATGATTGGTTTGGGAAATTTCATTTTTTTTTTAAATCAGTAAAATGTATTATTTTTTGAATGATATACCATCATGATTATCATGAGTAAGAAAATGATGTTAGAAATGCATTTTTTTGTTAATTGTGTATTTTTTGGAATTGTTATTATTTTTAGCTTAATTTGAATTTCGAAAACCCCCCCCATGGACGGGTCCTTCGCACGGGCCTGCCTTAGATGAAGTTATAACAATAATTAGCTCTAAACTTCAATTCATTTATTTCTTCATACAGATTTTTAGGTCTTCTATTCCGAAGATTCATGAAGAAAGTGCACTGAGGTATGACATATTAAATTCTTATGTGAACTAACGCTTTAAAAGTGTGTTACTAAAACTTAACGTGTCTTGGCTTCCCAATAATAAAAAGTTTATTCATTTGAAACACATTTTTACAATAGCTAAAAATAGTTTACGATCAAGAAATTTTTTTGAAGGATTGTTCAACTTTTTTTGACATTTCCCCATGGAACTAAAATTCCTTTTCCCCGCTTTTACCAAATTGTAACCCTGAAACAAGCGACTACGTAATGTAAAGCTTCTGATAGAAGAGTTTGTTATGATGAAATGAATAAACTTTAGAATTTCATGGTTCATATATAGAAAAAAACGATAGATATATAAAAAATTTCCAGGTTTCGAATCTAAATTCAGGGGTTTTTTCCCGGTTTTCCCGATTTGCTGGCCACCCTGCACTTTTATACCCCTTTGGCCTCAAATGGAGTAACATGCTCTATTGGTTTTTTTAAGTGTTGAAATATCTCAATTATAATATACTAGCTGACCCGGTAAACTTCCTTTTACCTTCTAAAGTATAAATCGTAATAAATGTTTAATTTAATCTACACGTCCTTAACTGCATCGTGCTCGCGAATAGATTTTTATGGAAATCGTAACAAATAAAGTTGAATTTGTATTGGGACCACCTTCCATAAAAAGTGAGATCCTTGAAACTATTATACGAACCATCTCTGACCCAAAAAACCTTCGGATACCAAATTTCACTTCATTCCGACCGACCATTCATACGTGATGTTGTTACAAAGAAATTGCCTCCTTTTTATATATAAGATGTGAAGAGCTAATTTTGTATGGGGACCCCCCTTTCATCAAAAGTGAGATTCTCGAAACTATTATACAAACCATCTCTGACCCAAAAAACCCTCGGATACCAAATTTCACTTCATTCCGACCGACCATTCATACGTGATGTTGTTACAAAAAAAACGCCTCCATTTTTATATATAAGATTCGAAAATATCTATTTTCGCCAACTAGTTCCATCGATTTTAAGCAATTTGCAATATGCAAAGACATTTTTTGTTCATTTTTGTGACATTTGATCCTTTCTTTGTTAGTGAAAAAGCGCTTATAAGAAAGTATGGACACAATCAGACTTGTCCAATGATGTCACCGACCTTTAACCCAAAAGACCATTGACCAGTTTCCAATCTCTTATTACTGGAAAAAATCCTCTTGTGATTGATCCCCTTTGTCAAGGAAAAAAAACTCAATCATTACAAAAATTCGCCATCGTTGGTGATTAATTTGTCACGTTGTCGTAAAACATTCTTCCTTTTATTGTGGTCCTACACCCATTGACAACTATCAGTCATCGACGAGCTGGCTGTGTTCGTCCATCAGGGGCCAGTATCTCAGTATCTTCCTTTTGCACAATCAGGCATCCATCCAGCGGACGGCGGCAACTCAAAACGGTTGAATGGAATTAAAAGAAATAACAAAAACGTTGCTGTTGAAACAAAATAATTTAATCATTCCCTTAAGATGGTTACATCCATAGGTCGAAAGCAAAATGAAAGACTTAAATGCTTCGATCGATCGATTCAACAGGTAAGGCAACGAACCCCGGGAGGGATGGATGGCTTTCAATTAATTTTCTTCGCTGCGATCGCCAGCTAATTCCTTCGAGATGAAATTCCTGCAACAATTAGTCTTCAATTATTTTCCTAGTATGGATATTTCCTGTTGCTGGGCCATTTTGGAACATTTGGAAAAATGATGTAGAAAAATGACTTTCCTTTCCAAGTCTATATCCATCAAAAGTTATTTCAAAATTTTGTCGTTGGTTTTATGAGAACAAAATCAAAGGTAACAACAAGCGATACCAGGAAAAGAATAGTTTCTAGAAAGTTCAGAATGCAAACTCTTCAACAAGGAAAGTTGATCATCGCGTTTGCGGTCCACAGTTACCGGGTGATTTCAATCAGCTGAATTCAACAGGCAAGCGGTTCGTCGCCTGTTGAATTCAGCTGATTGAAATCACCTTCTCTGTCATCACAACGAAGATAATTCTAATTACACAAAACCGCTGCTGTACCTACTTAGCTACCTACATTCATCTATCTAGAATTGTTTGTACAACTTTCAACGCTCAAGAAACACCTTGTTGGTTCGGATTATGTTAATACAAAACCCGAACATCGCGATCACGGAGCACGGAAGTGTGAATCGAACGTTAGTTTCAAGTCAACAAATAAATAGCGGTTATTTGTGTGATCAAATCACACGGATACAACATCAGGTAGGTTACTTTGAACACAAATGTTTGTCAGCAACAAAACAGAGCGCGTCGTGCTCTAATGGGTGTCTACATTCATTGTTGTGGATATGGATAAATTTCATTTCAATTGGAACCTTTTAGATTTGCGGAATGCAATGCCGGGTGACGACGAAGAACGAATGAACGCCGCACCCGAAGGTAATTAAATTCAAAATTTTACCGGTTCTGGGTTTGGTGACAAAACAAAACAAAATGCCGGTCCGGATTAACAAAACAAGAATCGAATCATGAGCAGAAGGCGCCGGTACCGGTTGGCCGGCAACTCGGAATGTATCATAATGTCATGTCATGTGAAATAATTAATTGGAAAAAAAAACCGTCTAATTATTTCTGCATTTCAAAAAAAAAATTAACAGTCAACTAAACAGAGTTTAATCTTGAATAAACAAAAAAATAATTTGAACAGATAAAAAAATCGACAGTAATTTTCACCTTGTTCTGAGAATTGATTTCTAACATTTAGGAACATAAACAGTAAAATAAAAACAGGGATCACGAGCAAGGTAAACGATTAACAGCCTAAAATACATTTGGGTGAATGGTAGGGAATAATGCTGCCAGCAGGAAATAGACACACGTGTAATAAATCCTACCTCAAACATCTGATAGTAACGACTGGACTGATGATTGGTAAATTTGTTGTGTCGAATGAAAGAGAGCGCCATATGTGAATGTAGATGATGATAGTATAGGCACACACCGGGTGAAATATGATGATATTCGGGGACGTATTTGCAGTGTGTTTGAATGAGGTTTTTGAACAGTGAAAAAGTCGAAGTAGAAGTACCAGAAGAAAATAGTGCAACCACAAGAAACACACCGGAAAACAGTAACAGTGATTAGAGAAGCAAGATTCGTGGAATATTTTGACAAATTTTTCAAAAGAGCTCGATGAGTTAGGAATGAAAAATACAATTTTGATGAAACTTTTCATAATCTGAGGTTAAAAATATTCCTCGTTTCAACAAGATCTTTCAAAAACTACAGTAAACTGCTATAGAATTGAATAATCAATTCCGGATAAATGAAATGAAAATAACCTTAAATTTTTTTGAAACAATGAGAAAAAATTAGTTATGAATTTAAGCCCGTCAAGCTTAAAGATTATGAGATCAAAGTTCATGAATTTTAATTAATAACGCCTGAATCATTTGTGATATTCCATAATAACAAATTTTTCAATTTTCATTTTTATTCACTTTTTGTAATGTTTATTGTTAATTGTCCAACGGGAAACTTTGAAGCGAATTGTTTTCAACTTTTTAAAGAGTTGCTTCTATGCACAAGGTTTTAGGTTGCAAAAATTGTCTTGTTGTCCCCATATAGTTTTGGAAGCCTTTTAGGTTACCAAGCAGAAGATGATTAGGTTGATACCTGAATTAGCACAACGCGGTTTATTATCCAGGGTGGCCACTCAATTTGTTTTTTTGATTGTCCGCATTTTTCCGACTATTTTCCGCATGATCATTTACCGCATCAAAGTCACGATTTTCGAAAAATATAAAAAAAAAATCAACCACAAAGCTTTGTTTCACGGGTTTCTAGCTTTTATTAGTGATTATATATTTTTTTACTAAATCCAATTTCAATTTTTAAAAACCTCACTATGACCTAATCCCGGTCCTAATTCTGTAACTTTTTTCAAGTCATAAAAATTCATGTTTTTTATTTAAAAAAAAACCTGTGTGCTTAAGTAAAACCCTTTATTTCACGAAAAAGAATTGACGAGAATTCAGTTCAAAAACAGTTTTGATTTTACCGTGATTTGCCATACATTCATAATAATACCAGAATGTGCATTGCTTTGTCCTTCATCATTTCATCTGACAATGTTTCCTGACTTTTTTTACTAAGTCTTACAAAAATTTCATATAAATTTTACGTAAAGTTCTTACATAATCAAATCACAAGAATTTTTGCAAAACAGTTTTATTATTTAAATATGCAACGATTCATAAACATGAAAAATTATTAACATACCAGCCTTTCAATACATTCAATTCTGTCAAACAATTCTTCGAATTATATAATTTGCCGATATGCCATAAATGAAATCAGTATTTAAAATCAGCGATGATTATGCAGATATCAAATATTTTTTTTATTTTTTTTTTTCCAGAAATTTAACACACCGTGGCATTCTTCTTTTAGATATCAACCCGTAATCTGAGTTCCAATGTGTATCGTCTTTTTAATTATGTGTTACCTACTTTTAAATTCAATTATATGTAAATAGTCGACAATCGGAATTTTTGCAAAGACTGTTACTTAAACAAAAAAGAAGCTGCAAACTAAACGGGAGTTAACATTTTGAAGACCACAAAGAAAAGTAAACAAAAAATCTCTTACCCATATCTATTAGCTATTTTCAGGATACAACTCGATTGAAATCTACAATTTCATCATTTTTAAGCTGCTTGAAATTTCGAGTTTTATTTTCTAGAACATGGGTTGAGTGTGAAATTTACAATTTTTTAGTTATTCTGGGGTATCTTAAGGCACTGTAATCATTGCACTGAGCTGTCAAAAATTCCCGAAAAATTTCGAGAATTCACAGCTTTTATCCGATGGATTTTAAATCTCGGCTTTTTCCCGCATTTACGAACATTCCCGAATGAATGGCCACCCTGATTTTTTTATAGTAAAAGGAATTTTTGAATAAAATATAATCCAAAAAATCATATAAACTTTAAATAAAGTTTGTCTTTAATTGTTGGTTACGCCTATTCATAAGCTTCATTTTTTACTAACATGAGAACATGAGAAGAAGCTAAGTATTTCATGAAAAAAGCTTGAACCATTTCAAAACAAAAAAAAAACTGAATCCATAGAAAAAAAATGTAGAAAAAACAGGCTTTGCTTGCTAAAGCTTTCAATATTTCCATGAAATGTTTTTCAAAGGTTATTTAAATCATCTAACTCATTCAATATGCAGAGCAGGTTTTTGCGATTTTTGTATTTTCATCTTTCAGATATACAGCATTCAAATTTTCAGACAAAAGCGCTCGAATTAAAAAAAAATATCTATTCAGATTTTTTTTTGTTTAATATGCAATATCTTCGATACAAGTTAGGTTTGTGGTTTTTTCACTTCAAATGAACTGAAAGAACTGCAAAAATATTTTTAATCTAAAGGTATATTTTTCAACTTTCAATATTATTTTCTATTCTATTTTTTGTTTATTTCAGTTCTGTTGATTTTTGAATAAACAAAAATTCCCATATAAATTTTCATAAAAAAAAATAAAATTCGTTGCACTGATTAGAGTCTAAATGAATAGCTTTCAAAAATTTTTATTTCTATTTCTTGCAGTAGAAAATAAAAAACAAATCATGGAAAATCGTGAACTTTACTGACCGACCAAATTTTTAATGTGAAATCGAGTGCTGAACGGAAAAATGAAATCCAAAAAAACCTCAGTAGAGCAGTTTTTGAGTAATGCTTGAAATGTAAAATTTTGGAAAAATAAAAAAAAGTTCTTGTACTTAGATTGAAATATCTCGGACTGCATAACATCAATTTGACATTTCTTTTTTGCATATTGAAGGTGAATAATAAGCTATCCATCATCTGAACTTCATTTTTGCGTATGATCAATAGTTAAGGAAAATTATTTATAAAAAGCAATCAATCAATTGAAAAAAAAAAGTTATTGATGAAAAACCAGTATTTTTTGCACTTCTTGAGTAAAATACCTTAAAATTCACGCTTAATGATCAGATTTTGATGAAATTTGACATGTGACTGGTAAGCTAATGATCAAGTTTAGCTTGGAGTGAGTGAGATTTATCATGTTCAATTCTTCCTATACTGCCCCTATTCGCATATGAGTCCCATGTGTAAAAACTGCAAACCGAGAAAAACGCTTGTAAAGTTTGAAACTTGTTTTCATAAAAACAATCGTATGCATCATTTGTTGAGAAAACCTATCAATAGTTCGGATAGAAAACACTTCAAAGAATACTTTTGTTTACTTTTGGGCTAATACTAACTAATAATTACGGAGAAATTTCAATAAAACACTGATGTGACTCATATGCGAATATTCTTAACCCACGAACAGAGATTATTCGCAAATGAGTCTCTGGTGCTAAAGTTATCGGCAAGTAGCAAGTACTTTTCTAAAAACTTTTTTCATTTGTTTACCCTTCTTTTTGATGACAGATGAAAGTTATCGAAAGATCTTGATTCCAAACTGATTTCAATAAAGGATTTTTTGCTAAGTGGGATGGGTTTTCCAGTGTTTTTCCAAAACTTTGTTTTCATTCGTGTGAAACTGCTGCGAATTTATCAGATATCATATCATCATTTAATTCAATATGTGCTACGGATACGTATAGATAACATCGACCAAAAGTCTGCTGGATTCAAGTCAAAGAAGGAGATTTCTTCCGGGATCATCTTTCTAGGTAATAAACGAAAACAGTGGTATTGATATTGTTGTGCATATAGAAAAAAGTAATGAACAACGTTTGTTATTTTGTTACCTAAACAACACTTCAAGTACCACCCACCCGATCACACATTAGATCGTCGAAATTACCCACGAAGGAACCATCCTGACCGAAGATGATCTATTGAGCGATGTTCATTGGTTGATTTTTGTCTAAAAAATAATTTTGGTTACCAGTTACTTATTAATGTTTTTTGTGACTAAGAACCAGATTTCATCGGAATCATTTTACTACTATACGTTCAATTTTTATGTAAATTAATGTTTTAAGCATTGAATTATAGATTTACTTCATTTTCTATCTATCCTTTCCTTCAATTGTAAGCTCTGGCGCTGAATTTCGGTCATGGGACTCATATGCGAATATTTTTCACATGGGACACATCAGGGGTCATATTTTTTTCAAAATTTTGGGAACAAACTTCGAACAAAAACTTGTTTTATAGGTAAATTGGAGCACAAAGAAGCGTTTTCCACCGATAACTCAAAAACGATGAAAATGCACATGGGACTCATATGCGAATAGGGGCAGTATACTAAGATAAGTACACTGCGGTTTGCAAACATTACTGTTTTAGTAAAATAACCATAAATAATGATAAATAACCACTTGAAATAATTGTTTTGAATTGAAATTAAATGTCCATACGAAATAAGATTTTTAAATGTTACCATCAAGTCTTAAACTGTCCATTTAACAAAATTTCCTCTAAAAAAAATGAACTTTTTATCTTTTTTTTACTATTATAACTTCACTTATATCAACAATACTGTTCATCATACGCAGAAATGAAATTCAGATGATCGATAGCAAATTTATACACCTTCAATATACAAAAAGAAAAACCTTAAATTATTTTAATGCGTTTCGAGATACTTGAATCTAAGTACAACTACTTTTTTCCAAAATTTCATACTTGAAGCATAGCTAAAAAACTGATCAACAGAGATTTTTTTTAATACCATTTTCGGATTCAGCGCCCTATTTTCGGAAAGGCTTTCTAATTAAAAAGTTATTTTCTGGAAAAAGAGAGCTCATTAAGAATACAGCATTTTAGAAACATGAATTAAGATGAGGATAACTTTCCTACGTACAAAATTGAATGAAAATGGAAACTTCGTTACTTAAGTTTTTCTATAAGGGAAAGTAGAATTAGAAAATTGAAATTCGTTTTTTTTATTGAGCAAATAGCAATGGAAAAAATAATGAAGGATATGTTACCAGCTTAAGCATGTGAGCTCAGACTTCACAAGAATTTCACATCAAGAATCAGAATTTTTTGAAAAGCAAAAAAAAAAGTTGGAAAACGTAAATTTGAAATATGGGTTTCAAATTTCCAAACGATGATAAAATTTGAATCCACGAAGACTCAAAAATTGAATAAAAATATAATAGAATTGGAAATTGCGTTCAGAAGTTTCGAGAAGGCTTTCGAATTTTGAAGTCATTTTCTGGAAAAAGAGAGCTCATTAAAAATACAACATTTTAGAAACATTGATAAAGATGATGATAACTCTCCTACAAATAAAATTGAATGAAAATGAAAACTTTGTTATTTGAGTTCTTTTTAAATATAGAAAGTAGAATTTGAAAATTGGAATTCGTTTTTTTGAGCTAAGAATAAAAAAAAAAAAATAACGTAGCTTATATTACCAGCTTAAGAAAGTGAGCTCAGACTTCACAAACATTTCATATCAAGAATCAGATTTTTTTGAAAAGCAAAAAAAAAGAAGTTAAAAAAAAAAGAAAACTTTAAATATGGGTTCAAAATTTCCAAACGATGATGGGAAGATATGAACTTAAAAAATTTGGAATTGATTGATTAAAAATGGAATTTATTTTTTTTAATCAAAGATTTTATATTCGAAACACAAAATATTATAACTAAACACACACTACCAATTAAAATAAATTAAACTAATCATAATCGAGTCAAATTCTAAGCTAAGAAAATAAAAATAAAAATTTGAAACCTGAAATCCATTACATTTTTATTAGCCAGAAGGTAGATTCTTGCAGTACAAAACATGGGAACATGGGTCTGCGCAAAGATGAATATTATGCAAATTATGCTGGAGGAAAATTAAATCTTGAATCCAAGTATTTTGTTATACTACCATAACTATATTCACTACTTGGAATTTAAAAAAAATGGAAACTCAGTTGAAAAATGAATTTCTTATGTTCCACCAAAATTTTCATCTGAATTAAGAACCGAAAACCTCAAGACTATCAGTTAACAAAAAGATTTTTTTTATTCGGTGTTGTAAATATTAAGCGATAAACGAGTAAAAGAATCGAAAAATCAGACTTAAAATAAACATGTTATTCCTCAGAACTTGATTCACGGACAGTTAAGACTTTTTACATTTTAGGCAAAATTGAATTTAAAAAAAATAAAGACAATTTAAAACTTTAAATATTCTCTAATTAGGAGCCTGTTTGTGTTTCCGAACAAAACAATTTTCAGATTACTCAATTTGAAATTTAGAACTAACAATTCGTAGTATAAAACAAAATGGTCCGGTTTTGTCAAATCTGTTCCACTATTTATTTATCTGTATTGAATTTTTCCTCACTGTATTGAGGATAACTAAACAAAGAAGTAAATATCTACCTGGAGACCTTAAATTCACATTGCACAGTTAAAAATAATCAAATCTTAGAGATTAAACTAAGACTGAAATTGAAAAAAATAATTAGAGAGCTTAGACATTAAAAAATCTAGAAAACAAATTTAAAAAAAAATTAAAATTTAAAATTTTAATTTTAATTTTAATTTTAAAAGTGAGCTCTCAACAAGTCAATTAAATATATCGAATCACCCAGAGTTGTCAATATTATTTCATGCAATCTTTTATCAGTTTCGTGTTGAGCACTAACTTCAAATTGTAATATTAGGGCTTCATTTTTGTATCTTTTTCTACAGGCATAAGTACCTAAGCAATATTTGCGAGTGTTTTCAACAACAACTAATAAAATTAAATAAAATGTAATGATTCTGTCTTGGTACATTTCGTACCTGAAAATTATTCAATTTTTCAAAATGATGGATAATTTTAAAGAAACATGAGGATCAAAGAAAAGGAAGAACATAAGCCGTAAATATCATAAATTTCTCAAAAAATATACAACGGCACACCGACAGGACTTAAAGCGGAGATTTCGGTTTCAAGTCCTGTCTTTGTCGAGAAATTCATGATATTTAAGGCTTACGTTCTTGCTTTTCTTTGATCCTCATGTTTCTCTAAAATAATCCATCATCTTGAAAAATTTGAAAATAAAATTATTTAAGGAAAACCAAATTTTATAACGTATTTTAGGAAGAATGCCACAGAGTGGTAGATTCCTGAAAAAAATATTAACTTGCAATTTAAAAAAGAAAAACAACCTTTGGAATTCTTGCAAAAAAAAAAAAAAAAAAAACGATAAAAGTTTATTTGGTGATTTCGTGTATTTCTGGATTAAAAGTTTATCTTAAGCTTACCAGATTACCCGGTCTTACCCAGACTTGCCCGGATCCGAAATTTGTTGTTCATAGTTCGTTGCTTGTATTTTTTAACAGCAACTTACAGGCAATCTGGTTGCCCGAATTTAGTTGAAATTTTTGCGTGAAAAACGAATTTCTTTGAGCAAATTTTATCTAAATAATCATGAACGGTTTTTCGAAAGCCTGAAATTTAATTTGAAAACTGTTGATTTGTGTTAATGCAAAATAATGTCATGTGTTTTCTTCTTGATTTTTTATTGAATAATTCCGTTATCTAGACTAGAGATGTACGGAATAGTGGTATTCATCCAGATGATATATTAAAAAAAAATTTCAAGTAGGAGTCTCTTTGATTTTCAAGTGCCTTTGTTTATCATCGAAGAGATTGGGTTCCTGTGAAATCTGGGACAAAACATGTAGAAACAGGTGCTAAGCAATTTGAAATTGCTTATTTGATATCGAACTAAGTGATGATCGGATTTGAGCAAGGTATCTTCAATACATTTGATAATAACAACAAAGAACTTTATCCTTAAGCTTCCCATACTTTCTATCACGCGTATCCAAAAAACAAATCTGAACAATATCTTATTATTGTGGAATTATTGTGAAATATGTAAGAGAAAACTGGAAGAGAAATACTTGAAATTTAAAGTTCTTGTTAAATCACAGCAGCAGTGTTGAAATTGTATCTAAGAATCAAACAAAAAAAAATGTGTAAATTTTTTCATTTTCCAAAAGTCGTTGAACACAAAGTCTAAAAACAAAACACAAAGTCTAAAAATTTTCAAAGAGAATTTTGAGTTTATTATTTAATTTAGCAAATATTCTGAATAACCCTGGGCAGAATCAGGGAACTTTAAAACAATACATAGGCATCCCGGTCAGATTTGACTTATCTTGAATTCTTTATTATATTTATTGACAAGGCTGTATATATCAAGAATATCTGGAATAAACTATAATCAATGTATAAAGCGAAACATGTCAGCATTCTCCTGTACGATCTACAGTGAAAGATATACGGATACACCTCAGATATTTTACTAAAACCATAAGTTTTTTATGATTGTGTAGATTTTACAACATTACTTTTGGATATTTTATAAATTATCCAAAATCATTTGAAGAATTTGACAAGTTTGTTATAGTTTTTGAAATATTCGGCCTATTCGGCCGAATACTTAGCTCAACTTTTCGGTGGGCCGAATATTCGGCTTAACGGTTTTTTGACGGTATTCGGCGCCGAATATTCGGCCGACCGAATATTCGGTACATCTCTAATCTTGACCAAGTTAGCCTGGATTTTGGGATGAAAATTTGGAAATCAAATGCCCGGATTTTGCCCGGTTTTCAGATAAAATTTCAGGGGATTAACCGGCCTGGAAAAGCCCGCAAAAAATCCTGGCAACTTTAGTTGGCCTTATTTTGAGATTAAGAAGGCTAAAATTCTCAGGCCCAGTTCTGATTTGTGCCTAATTTCTAATTTATCAAATTTACCACTTTTTCGGTCCTAAATTCGAACTTCAGATAAGAGTTTCGGTATAATGAATTTTTATACCGAATTAAAGTTTGAACTTTGGATAGAAAATATCTACATATGTTTAACTCAAACTCGTATCTTCAGTTTTAAAGTGAACGTTTTCTACATGCTTCAAACTTTAATACTAATTCTAGATATAATGATTTATTAGGAATTTCATGATTTTGAAAAAAAAAACTTTAAATAGTCATACATACTCGCGAACAAGTGAAACCGTTGGGGATTGATAAAATTACAACCTTGAGCCTTTTGAAAAATTTGTCAGATATTTAATTCAGGACAGTAATATTTTCAATATCTTAGAGAATAAAAGATTACCAAATAAACATGTTTTTTTTTCTGGGGAATCTTTCTTAACATTTACCATAAACCGACGCATCGGCTTAGGAGAGATCAGTTATGTCTGTTTTTTTTTTATTTGAATAACAAAACAACCGGATAAGCATTTTTTCTCACTCTACAAGTATAAACTAGTTGCGGTTTCCTGACTGCAAAGTCATTCAATTGTGGGCACACCACCAGCAGGAGGTGTGGCAATGCCCAAAACAAGCGACCGAAAACAGCAGCGCCGGCAACCTGTTTTGGGCTTGACTTCTTCGAGGAGGCAAGATTACCAGACAACAGAACGGTTTTGCCTTTCTAACAGAAAGGTTTGGTTATCGGTCGATTTGAGAGATCATTAATTATGGGTCTTAGACATACCTTTATAGGTACCTATCGACTCAGCTCGACGAGTTCTGTTGATGTCCGTGGATTTGTATGTGCCATTTTAAAAATGTCTAGAACGTTTTTGCGAAACTGGGCTGCACAATTAAAATGATTTTAGTCTCAAAAGAATGCATTTTTTTTTCTACACAACCCTTTCAAAAACGGGAAAAAAACAAAATAGTTGAAACCGTTTTCTTTACCAAATACATATCATACTTATTATGGCATAAAAAAAAGTTGCTAGTGGCGCCTCGAAGCAGCAGCACCAGCAATCATTTATAAATTGAAGATAATCAAAATAAAAAAATAATATTTTTATTAACTCGAGAATTGAACCAAAACCCTTCAGATCCCAAGTTGCAAGCGCTATCCAATAAACCATCGGCACGCTTGATTGAAAGCGGCTCAAACTCAAATAGGTAAAAGGCATTACTAAGACGCACCGTGGTCTGGGCAGTTTCTCAGTCTGCTGGGGCAAATACGGCAACAGTGTTTATATCTTACACTTCTTGCTTTTCAATGCAGCAAATGGCGGATGGGCGTTTCCTTCAGAGTCCGCCATGCCTATAGACATTATAATTTCATTTATGAAATTATAGTGTCTAAAGCCATGCCGGGTGTCAACAAAATGCAGAGCCGTACAGGAAACTGCGTTGGGGGGGAATTTATATGAAGATCTTATGACCCTCGTTTTTTTTACTCGTGTTGAAGAATGAATTTATGTTTTTTTTTTCATTTCTACATACTCATACATAATTTAGATTCAATTTCAGATGCAGAATTCAGATTCAGTTTTCAAATTCAGGATACAGGTTTAGGAATCAGAATTCAGGATTCAAAATTCAGAATTCAAAATTCAGATTCAGAACTCATATTCAGATTCAGAATTTAGATTCAGAATTCAGATTCAGAATTCAGATTAAGAATTCAGATTCAGAATTCAGATTCAGAATTCAGATTCAGAATTCAGATTCAGAATTCAGATTCAGAATTCAGATTCAGAATTCAGATTCAGAATTCAGATTCAGAATTCAGATTCAGAATTCAGATTCAGAATTCAGATTCAGAATTCAGATTCAGAATTCAGATTCAGAATTCAGATTCAGAATTCAGATTCAGAATTCAGATTCAGAATTCAGATTCAGAATTCAGATTCAGAATTCAGATTCAGAATTCAGATTCAGAATTCAGATTCAGAATTCAGATTCAGAATTCAGATTCAGAATTCAGATTCAGAATTCAGATTCAGATTCAGAATTCAGATTCAGAATTCAGATTCAGAATTCAGATTCAGAATTCAGATTCAGAATTCAGATTCAGAATTCAGATTCAGAATTCAGATTCAGAATTCAGATTCAGAATTCAGATTCAGAATTCAGATTCAGAATTCAGATTCAGAATTCAGATTCAGAATTCAGATTCAGAATTCAGAATCAGAATTCAGATTCAGAATTCAGATTCAGAATTCAGATTCAGAATTCAGAATCAGAATTCAGATTCAGAATTCAGATTCAGAATTTTTGTAAATTTATTTTCGGCATATCGGTGAAAAATTTAGATTCATGGAGAAAGAATATCAGAATTAAAAATTGATGAAGCTGGATGTTGCGAGGTAAAGTATGGTGTACGTTAATAAATTTTCCTTGCAAAAATGTTCTTTCGCTCTTTTCATCATCCGTAAAATTTCTCCTCACTTTATCAATTTTCAATTCTGGAATTGTTTCTCCAAGAATACCAATTTGCACAGTTTTTGATAAATTTGCGATGACTTAAAGATCATTACGCATGAAAACACGATTTTGTTTTGTGAAAACTTTTTTTCACAATTTTTCTGAAATTAAGTTTGCTGCATACTTTTAGGGGTAAAACCATACTATTAAAAGTTGTAAAATCCGAAATCATAAAAAAAAATTTGGATGAAAGAAATTTCAATGTTGAAAACCGTGTGATGCAAAACAATCAAAATGAGATTTACAAGATTAAGAATTCAGATTCAGAATTCAGATTCAGAATTCAGATTCAGAATTCAGATTCAGAATTCAGATTCAGAATTCAGATTCAGAATTCAGATTCAGAATTCAGATTCAGAATTCAGATTCAGAATTCAGATTCAGAATTCAGATTCAGAATTCAGATTCAGAATTCAGATTCAGAATTCAGATCCAGAATTCAGATTCAGAATTCATATTCAGAATTCAGATTCAGAATTCAGATTCAGAATTCCGATTCAGAATTCAGATTCAGAATTCAGATTCAGAATTCAGATTCAGAATTCAGATTCAGAATTCAGATTCAGAATTCAGATTCAGAATTCAGATTCAGAATTCAGATTCAGAATTCAGATTCAGAATTCAGATTCAGAATTCAGATTCAGAATTTAGATTCAGAATTCAGATTCAGAATTCAGATTCAGAATTCAGATTCAGAATTCAGATTCAGAATTCAGATTCAGAATTCAGATTCAGAATTAAGATTCAGAATTCAGATTCAGAATTCAGAATTCAGATTCAGAATTCAGATTCAGAATTCAGATTCAGAACTCAGATTCAGAATTCAGATTCAGAATTCAGATTCAGAATTCAGATTCAGAATTCAGATTCAGAATTCAGATTCAGAATACAGATTTAGAATTCAAATTCAGAGTTCAGATTCAGAATTCAGATTGAGAATTCAGATTTAGAATTCTGATTAAGAATTTGGATTAAAGATCAACCTGGAATTTGAAATTGGAACTTATATTCAAATATTAGACTAAGTGTTGTAACTCAAAATTCAAACTTTAGAATCAGAATAAGATTTCAGATTTAGTTTACAGAATGAGATTAATCATTTAATAGTCATATTACTTTCCCCTCCTTTTGTGGGAATTTTTCCTCTATGCATGGTTGAGCTCTAAAAAAGGTATCATGCTAGGGCACGCGTCACGGCTATCCATCAATATTGTAGTTGGTTTTACTTATTCAGTAAAAAAAAAGCATAAAAAAACAGTAAGATTCGAACCGTGACCAGCAACGTGAAAGTTCTGGTTGCTACCACGGCACCATTTCAGCGTGTTATAAATCTTGGAAATTCTACTGTTTAAATACCATTCTTTCCATACATAAAATGAGCTCCTTACATACCAGTTCGCTTTTCCCCAAAAAAACGTATCAGGCATCATTTTTTTATATTGAGATTGGAATTTTTCGTGTTTGAATATCTGAAATCATACTTATATGATTCAGAGGGAAGGAATCTATCATGTATATTCTATATTATTTTATATATTTCCAAATATAATTTAAACTCTGTTAGAAAGGCTCCAATCCACTGTTAAGTGTATTAAATCGGGTTTTTTTTTTCTAACTCAAGAGACTGTGGTCTGTTTTGAATCGCAAATGTTTGCGATGAGACGCAACAACTGAGTACGAATTTGCTGAGATGAGACCCCGAAATGAATGAGAAAAAAAACGTCCTCCTAGTTCGCAACTCACCTGAACGCATGGTTTGCAGAGATTGACGCACAGCCCATCGGAATCATTGCTGTAGTGCTCGACCAGTTCCTGCAGGGTTCGGAATGTGGTTCGCCTGGCGATGAAGAAGCCACCCTCGTCCAGTTGTCTGATTCTGTAGTGCTTGACGGTGTCTCCGTCGCGTACTGCAGAGGAGAAGATTTAGAAAATAGGTGTATTTTAAGATTTTTTCTGATCTCAAATCATGAACGACTTTTGGGTGCTTTGACAGCTTCCTTCGAGAAACTTTAAGTAAATCAACCGAGAACAACCGTTTGTTTGTTTATTTACCTGATAGGGAGTAGTCGTTGTGGCGGCTCTCGGAATCACGAATTAAGAATGCCCCGTGCTCGTTCTCTGGTAGTAGCAGCTTTTTCTCTGCCTCTATTCTTTTGATCTTCCGGAAGTACCATCTGCAAAGGAATAAAAAGGGAAAAATGAAGAAATTAGTTCATAAGTCCATATTTATTTTATACCAGCAGTGATTGATTGTAAAATTGTTAAAAGAGATTTTCTCAGTGTTCAATTTCGCTATAAAGGTTCATGTTTTTACGATATTGTATTAAAAATTATAATGCGTGATATAAAAACAACACAATTTATCAATTTGGTTTTCTTTATTCTTTATATACTTCATTTGAACTTTCTTTTAAAATTCAAATTGTTCAATTCAAAGTTTTTCAATGGCTGTATTCTTTCTCGGAAGTAAAATAACTCCCCTTCTTCATTCCGTCTTATTCACCGGAACTGGAATCATTTTCAAACTCACAAAGCAGCAGCCTCTCAAATCAGCGCTTCTTCAGGCTTTCTTATTTACAGGAACTGGCATCATTTCAAAACAAATAAAGCAGCAGCCTTTTAAATCTGCGCTTCTTCAATCCGGTTTATTAACCGGAACTGGCATCATTTCAAAACAAACAAAGCAGCAGCCTTTTCAAATCGGCGCTTCTTCAGTCCGTCTTATTTACAGGAACTGGTATCGTTTCAACAAAAAGCGACAGCAAGTCTGGCTTATTTACCGGAACTGGCATCCTTCCAAAACAAACAAAGCAGCAGCTTTTTGAATATGCGCTTCTTCAGTCAGTGAATATGCGCTTCTTATTTACCGGAACTGAAAACATTTCAAAACAAACAAAACAGCAGCCTTGCAAATTTGCGCTTCTTCAGTCCGGGTTATTTACCGTGGCATCAATTCAAAACAAACAAAGCAATAGCCTTTCAAATATACGCTTCTTCTGTCCGGCTTATTTACCGGAACTGGAATCATTTCAAAACAAACAAAGCAGCAGCCTCGCAAATCTGCGCTTCTAGTGTCCGGCTTATTTACCGGAACTGGCATCAATTCAAAACAAACAAAGCAGCAACTTTTCAAATTTTTCCAAATTTGTCAAGTCAGTCCGGCTTATTTACCGGAACTGGCATTCTTTCAAAACATACAAAGCAGCAGCCTTTCTAATCTGCGCTTTTACTGTCCGTCGTATTTATCGAAACAAAGCAGCAGCCTTTCAAATCAACGCTACTTCTGTCCAGATTATTCACCGGAACTAGAACCATTTCAAAACAAACAAAGCAGCAGCCTTTTCAAATCGGCGCTTCTTCTGTCCGTCATATTTACCGGAACTGGAATCATTTTTAAACAAACAAAGAAGCTCCATTCAAATCTGCGCTTATTTTGTCCGTCTTATTCACCGGAACTGGAATAGCTTTAAAACAATCAAAGTAACAGCCTTTCAAATCTGCACTTCTTTTGTCCGTCTTATTTACCGGAACTAGAATCATTTCAAAACAAACATAGCAGCAGCCTTTCAAACCTGCGCTTCTTCTATCCATCTTATTCACCGGAACTGGAATCATTTTAAAACAAACAAAGCAGCTCAATCCATCTGCGCTTCTTCTGTACATCTTATTTACCGGAACTGGAATCATTTCAAAACAAACAAAGCAGCAGCCTTGCAAATCTGCGCTTTTTCCGTACGTCTTATTTACCGGAACTGAAATCATTTCAAAACAAACAAAGCAGTACCCTTTCAGGTTTGCGCTTCTTCTGTCCGTCTTATTTACCGGAATTGGAAGATTTTTAAACAAAAAAAGCAGGTCCTTTCAAATCTACGCTTCTGGCATCTTTTCAAAACAAACAAAGCAGTAGCCTTTCAAATCTGCGCTCATTCAGTATGTCCTATTGTCTCGAAACTGACATCTTTTCAAAACAAACAAAGCAGCAGCCATTCAAATCTGTACTTCTTCTTATTTACCGGAACTGGCAATTTTTTCTAAACCAACAAAGGAGCAGCCTTTTCAAATCTGCGCTTCTCCAGTTCGGCTTATTTACCGGAACTGGAATCATTTCAAAACAAACAAAATAGCAGCCATTCAAATCTGTGTTTCTTAAGTCCGGCTTATTTACCGGAACTGGAATCATTTGAAAACAAACAAAGCAGCTCCATTCCAATCTGCGCTTCTTCTGTCCGTCTTATTTACCGGAACTGGAATCATTTCAAAACAAACAAAGCAGCAGCCTTGCAAATCTGCGCTTATTCAGTCCTTCTTATTTACCGGAACTGATATCATTTCAAATCAAACAAAGCAGCAGCCTTTCAAATCTGCGCTCAATCAGTATGTCCTACTGTCTCAAAACTGACACCTTTTCAAAACAAACAAAGCAGCAGCCATTCAAATCTGTACTTCTTCAGTCCGGCTTATTTACCGGAACTGGAATCATTTCGAAACAAACAAAGCAACAGCCTTGCAAACCTGCGCTTCCTCAGTCCGGCTTATTTACCGGAACTGGAATCATTTCAAAACAAACAAAGCAGCAAATTTTCAAATCTGCGCTTCTTCCGTTCGTCTTAATTACCGGAACTGGAATCATTTTAAAACAAACAAAGCAGCAGCCATTCAAATCTGTGTTTCTTAAGTCCGGCTTATTTACCGGAACTGGAATCATTTCAAAACAAACAAAGTAGCAGCCTTTCAAATTTGCGCTTCTTCAGTCCAGCGTATTTACCGAAACTGGCATCATTTCAAAACAAATAAAGCAGCAGTTTTCAAATATTTATCTAGTTTAAGCTTTAAATAACTCTTTTTGACTCCTACGAACATTAAAGAAGTATACGAGAGTCGATAAGCATAATGTTAAGCATTAATTTTAGATGTTTTGTTTCGAGTCGTGCTTCTGGATGTTGAAAGTGTGAACTATATTCAAGCGTTTTTTTAAATCAGTTAATGAAATAATGATGTTAATTTTTGAAATTGAAACAAAAAGAAAACAAATTTCTTCGAAAAAAATGAACCCGAATCTGCCGAAGACTTAAGAATAGCCTGAAACCTTTCATTGGATTTTCTCTGCCTTGAAGACGAAATAGTATTTGGTTGATAAAACAACTTTCGTTCCTTTTCCTCTACAAAATAAATGAGGCACTTAAATGCTTCCTTTGATATTAATAATCCGTTGATAAGTTCTAGAGCTTAGAAGCTGTGACCTAATTTTTTTTCCTTGGGATATTTTGCTATCTTTGAGAAACATTGGTTCATCTTCAACGATACTGGTAATTAAAAAAAGAAACTTTTGATGTTCAGCTTCTGTCTTCTGGTTTCACACACTTTAAGTTATTTTCGCAAATCGATTGAGTCACCTGCGAGAAGACTCGTTCTTGCAACAGAAAAAAAAGTTCGTGCTAAGAATGCCGTGTAAAAACCATAAAATAAATAGAATAAAAATTTAGTTCGATTCTAACGGCGCTATCTGTTGCTGTGCGCTAGTGCAGAAATAAGGGTAACGATAAGACACTAGAACTCGCGTAAGAATGGGGGCAAAACTTTATACAGGTGCCAATCATTAGACTGAAGCAAAATATTTCGAACGCCCCTAAAAGGCATCTAACGCACTAATCTCAAGAAATTTATGTTTTGTCAGTTCCTCACACATCACTGAATCGGTCTATTGATCTGAAATTAATAATTGATGCCACCGACCGTCATTTCCATTTTGTTTTCCAAGAAGAAAGAAAAACCGCCCCCGGCTTAAAGATGCCTATTTATTTATGTATCCGCACGTCGAAGACGCGTCGCCGGCGATTCATGATGGATGAATTTTTTCTCCTCAACAACATTCGTGACTAGGAAATTTCTATCGGCCGAGGAAGAGTGACGTCAGTTTTCAGCATGTTTTAAGAAATGAAACCGTCATATCAGTCGACTGGCATGGCAGCCAGTCAGTTAGCAGCAGAAATAGACATCAACCGACCCACAATCGCAATCGTCTAAGTGGGTCTAATTGGGCTCTTATGAGGGTCTATAAAGTCTAACCGAGTCTTTGGGAGTCGTTTTGCGGAGGAACGAAGTGAGTTGGTATCTCTAGCAAGCGGATGCTGATGATGAGGGTGATATAAGAGAATTGCAGAGGAATGAATGCAATGTGTTGATCTAAAAGTTGTTCGGAAAACTGCTTTGAAGAAGTTTTCATTTAACGAATAGATTGATGATTTGAAAAAAGCTAATATCCGTATTGATTTGAATTGTATAGTTTTGAGGATGAACAAAAAAGTTGTAAGAAAACCTTAAAAGTTAAAAGTCCACCAAGAAAATTTCGATTTTGATTCAAAGGGTAAAAAATGGAGAATCTATTCAAAAGAGATACCTGTTAGTGTTGAATCTTCAAGGCTTGAAGTTCTCCGCAAGGTAGTCAATTAGGACCGCATGTATTCTTATACCCAAAGGGTTAAAATGGATCTTGTCCGTTCATAAAAGATTGTTCAAGTTATTAAAACAACCAATACATCTGTATAGAAATTTGTCATGATACCTTCTTTTGAACTCATAAGCCGGACAAGCGAATTGAAGTTTGTAATATTGTACAAAAACACTCGATGCTGTCATATGCAGTTGTTAGCTTCAAAACTAAAATAAAAACGAAATATTCATTTGCACAATCTAAATAAACAAACCACCCAAGAAGTTTCGTAATTGATTAACTTTAAATTTTATAACCAAACGTCAGCAAAATACGGTAGCAGCATTCGCAGCAAGCAATTTTAATCATCTCCTTTTAAACAATTTTACTACTGGGCAGCAGAGATGCATCGTGCTGCTGTTGCTGCAACGTATTGTTGTGTTGCCGGATGACATGTGAATGATCCCGTGCGGATTGACTCATTCTCCCACAATAATTACAATTCATTCACCACATATTAACCTATAGGTAGACAAAGATCGATTTCATCAGGGAGGGTGCCCTTTGCAGCAGAAAAAAAAACCGAACAATTCGTTGTTTATGGGATGACGTTTTACAGATTTCTGCAACGCGACAGCACGAGTTCGGTTGATTATTTTTATTGAATCCATCGATCAATTAAAACATCGTAAACCAGAACGATTTGCCACCCAGAGCGAGCTACTGTTCTGATGTCCAAACCAGGTGTTAATTAGGTTTGGAATCTATATTATATCCCACTGGTTAAACCAGTATGAGGCTCATTCGATCTTCGATGGTGGCGCGAGCAATAAAACCGTTTTTTGAATAGCTCGCCTTAATTAAAATTTTGAAATGTGTATCATTCCTAGAAGATTAGAAACATAAAAATATAGGTATCTATATCGTCACCATTTGAGTGAATTGGTTAACATTTACTAATGGGATGGAATCGACAATCTTCATTCAGAGAGGATGATTTTAATTGATGGGTTCCCTCAACACCACTCTTCCAACAGGGAATAATTTGAATTGCAAATGATCCTAGCGGCAACAATGTGTTGAAGAATTTTTACAATTCATTAATTTGACATAATGTTGTCAAGAAATGGTCTAAGAAATTCCACAAAATTTCAATTCCTGTATTTTGTGAAGATATTTTAACACCATTAACTATCTCAGGTAATAATATTTTATTATTATGATTCATCTTTCTAACAAACGCTTTAGGCTGTTTTCAACAGCAGTAATTGAGATAAATATGTTTATCCTACTGTTATTGCGCATTTATTTAAAACATCCTCATGTGCGAACATGTCGGCTATCAATCAGTTAGTAGTATTGCCATGTGTGAGACCTTTCTGGTACGATTTCGTTACATAAATAAAGCTTATCGATGTTCTGTAACTCAGCACCCTCAGCTAATTACAGTCTTATTATTATTTATAGTGCACTTACCGATATGTAGTTTTTCTCGGGTGATAATAAATTTTCGTGAAACGCTTTTAGGCGAACGTGGCCAGAAGTGGAAAGTTTTTGCTCGAGGAGCCCGAGATCGATTCCCATGCAACGTGACTAATTATTTAGATGGGCGGCGATGATCCCGTCGATTAATTGCTGCTAATTTGTTCTGACATGCGCGTTGATTGAGCTTGTCTGGATGAATGCGAGACGTTAATTTTTTCAACTTCAGTTTTGTTGCCCTCTTAGTTGTACACGGGGTTCTGATAAGTTTTTTTTTTCGATTCGAATTTGACATTTTTTTCGTGAAGCCTACAACTACTTCTTGTAGGTTCATGGATAAATATTTCAATTTAATGGGATATCATATCGTATCATATGAGAGGGATTACAAGTACCATCTACGATGTACGAGACCTTAACAGCACTCAAAAATCAAACATTCATTGGCCTACCCAGAACAGCCGACGCCGTGACAGTCGGAAAATTTTCCGTGTCGAAGGTTAAATTGATTATTGGTATATCAGAAGATCAACAGCAAAATTTGAGCTCAATCGAAACACGGGAAAGATCAAAGCTTTGATTTTGAGTTTGAAGATTTTGAGACATTTTTTTTTGAAAAAGCTTGAAAAGTTATTTTTATAATAGGAATAGCAGTTATGGCCCATCAAAGTTGAAAAATAATTTTTGAAATTCTTAATTCATTTCAATACGATTTTGCAAATTTCTTCCAAACCTTGTAAATTGGGTACAGGAAGATCTTGTGATTGATTGATATTAAAAAAAAAGTTGTTAGAATTTGCAAATCTATAGAAATAACAGCGGAAAACTACTTTTATTTTCAAAAAAAAATAAATAAATTTGATTTTTGCAATTTTTTGCATACTTTGTTCGATACCTCACGCATACATTAAAATATCGTTATAAATATACCATGAACGAATTTCTTTTAATCTTTAAAATATTTTTTGTCATCACATCACTTAAAAATATCGAAGCGCCTCCGTGATATTTGGATTTTGATTACACTGAGTAACAAAAAAAGACTTTTTGAAAATAGTCCAGGGTTTTCCAATTGAATTAGACTAATATTGACGCCCTGAGTCCGAAAATGACCATGGTTTTGTTCAATCAGGTCAAAACCCCTATTACTAGCATATTGAAGCGTATATAGCCATATGGCTGTATCTTAAAAAGTTGACCTGATACAAAAATTAGTCCAAATCAGCTGAGAAACCCCAGACTATTTTTTGGCTGTCACCCAGTGTTAGTGTTTTTTTAAAGTTATCATAATCCTGGTCCTGATACTTTTCAATTAGGACCCAAATTCAGGCTCCAAGATCAAAACCAGGCTTATGATCTATGATTAGGGTAGGGATTAGATTCGAGAACATGATCGGGACCAGCATTAGTAATCGAGGTCAGAATCCCAGATCCAATCCGAATCCGGGATCATTGTTCAGGAAGACGAATCGGTAGGCACCGAGAGCAGAATGCGGGATAAAATTCAAGAACCGAGATCAAGATCAGTACAAAGAATCTGAATTAAAAAAGTTCAGAATCTGGAATCAGATACTGAAATCAGTGACAAATTTCGGGATCAGAGTCCTTGCCAGGGTTGCCGAACATAATTCTGTGTATTTGCGATTAAAAATTCTGATTTTCTGTGATTTTACCCAGAAATTTTGTGATGGTTTTCTGTGATGAGAAAAGCAATCAATTCTTTGGAAGCTCATGAAGAAATGTGGCTTTTTTACATTTCACTTAAGAAAAAACAATTAACATTAGCAATCTTAGCATGACTTGCCAAAACAAAGTAAGAAATCCAAAATTTATGTTGACATAACATTTATAACTTTATTTCCAAAATTATGTTTCCTGTGATTCTGTGAAATTATAGATTTTTCTGAGATTTCGGCAACCTTTGTCCGTGCTATTCCAGTATCAAGAAAAAGGAAACCGATCAAGATAAAGTATTCAGAATCAGGATCCAGAAAGAGAAGCAAAAATCAGGATCTGAGTCTAGTATGCAGATTATGAGAACCATGATATGGAATGGGATTAGGATTGAGATCAAGTTCATCATATGTGTACAAGTATTGTATCAGGATCCTGTTTAAAGATAAGGGGATCCAGCATTCCGATAACGATCGAATCCGGATCAGAGATTATGTTCGGATCAACTTCCGAAATTAGGATACAAATTAAAATCAGGATCTGAATACAGGATTCGGGATTAGGATCAAAATCAGAGATTAATTGATGATAATTATCAGGACCAGTCATCAGCAAGGTTGCTGAAATCACAGAAAAATCTTTTATCGCCCAGAATTGTAAGCAAATTTTCATCACAGAATCTGTGTCACAGAACACAGAATTTTTTAAATATTCACAGAATTCACAGTTTTTTTTTACGTTTCCCCAAAATAATAATTTCTATGTTTTTATAAATTTTGGATTTCTAATTTTTAATTGAAAAATTATAAAGAAATTTTGAGTGAATTTTCTAAACTAAAATGTTTGAAAAAGCCGTATTTGTCGTGACTTTCCAAGGAAATTCATGGAAAAAGCATCATGGAGAATTTTTGGAGAAAATAACAGAAAGTCAGAATATCATGAGCGCCGATGTGGTCTAGTGGATAGGCTGGCGCGAGTCTGGTATTGGTACGCCAGGCGTACTGGGTTCGATTCCCGGTATCGGCAAGAAAAACTTTTGGGTTCGAATCCCATAAGCGGGGGCCGACAGGTAAGATGTGTTTCATTATATAACTGACTATATAATTGGAATGTTCAATCAGTTGCAAGCTGGCCAGGTATATACACGGATGCCGGAATACCTGTAAGTAAACTAGCCCACCTGATTGATTCGTTCTTCCAAAATATACCTACATCAACACACGCAATACATTCACCACATAACAGTTCATACGAAGCCATGGGGTCCGGGTATGGTAGCGCGCTGCATTGGAGATTTGTCGAACCTAATAATCTAAGGAATACATGTGAAATCATACTTTGGCAGAAACTGCGGTGAATCCGTGCACCCATGGTGGATTACCAACAGACAACATACATACATACAAAATAACAGAAAGTCAGAGTATTTTTTCACAAAAACACAGATTTTCAATTTCCCTTTTTTTCGCGGTTTTCTCGATAGATTTTTTTTTTAGTAGACAATTTTAAAAAATTGATTGTAAAAAAGTAAGAGTGAAAACTTCGATTTTCTATAAAGAAAAATGTTCTATTTTTATGATTTGGATTTGGTAAAATGTTGTTTTTTATGTTGCCATTTCAAGATGAATTACAAGTTGAAAATTCAAATTTAAATTAGTACATCTTTTCATAGTTCCGGGTAGAATTACTAATCTGTAAATCAAAACTTAATTATAAATTTGAATTTTAAATTTAAGTTCTGATACTAAACTTAAGCTTGATGTTAACACATTGCGAACCAAATAAGAGATATGAGATACGAAGCATTACTCAGATATTATAAATTTAAAAAAAATGTGCTCTTCAAAATTGAACACAATACTTGTCGTATCTCAAAGATTCGAAATTTGTAGAATTTGGTCCAATGGTTTTTGAGATATATGATATCGAATTTTGGCTTTTCAAGGCTTTGATTTCATCGCGGTCCTTAACACGTTCGTCGCCACGGCATCCATATTCGGGTGACGGGTGTATTTCCTGGGGGGCCCCGTCACATCAAAAAGCGTGTGACGCTCTCTTACTTGAGCTTACCGCTCAGCTTCGCCCCACGTTTCAAATATGGGAGTTCTCCCTCTTTGCTTTCTCTCTCTGAAAATTTATTTGGGCCCGGCTAGTAGAACTACCAAAATGAGCGTGGCGACGAACGTGTTAATGTGTTAATTGCTACTGATTGACATTCTAATGAAAATTTTTTCTCTGAAAATCTGAAGACAGATTATAGTGGATCTTTTTTTCCATAAGAATTTTGAAATTATTTATTTTCTATGCTCGCCTTGAATATTGAATAAGGTATTGTGAAAGATAATTTTAAAATTGTTTTTATTTTTTTTAGAATGCGTGTGGAGCCTGAGGTGCAGTATTCTGGAATTCAGATAAATTCTTCATGTATATGATTCTGTAACTAATCCCCTCTGATCTGTAACTTTTTTAAATTTAAATGTCTAATGAAGAATGTGATTACCAATGAAAGCGCAAAATGTAGGACCGAATCACACACAAACTCTTGTTCTACCTTAGTTTTGCATTCATCAACGAACCAAATAACATGATACACTCAATTTCCACTTTTTATTCCCCGCATTTTACTCAATATTTAATTCCTGGTATTATGAAATCCCGACTTTCCAAGGTTAAAAATTATAAAAACCAATATTCAAAAACTAAAATTGTCAGATTGCTCGGTTTTATCCGGGTTCGCCTGAATAGTTAATACAAAATTTGGGAACAGTTCGGCCCGGCCCGGTTGCCCGGATTTATTCACTTTATTTGGCAAAAAAAAAAAACAAATAATGTTTTAAAAGTTTTTTATTTATGGCCTCCGAAATGAATTTTTTTGAGCAAGTTTTTAAAAAAATATCGTGAAAGCTTTTTGGAATCCTCAAATACGATAAAAAATCTGTTAAAAATTTAAATTATTTTTATTTATTTTTTCTTGATTTTTGTTGAGTAATTCGAGGGTTTTGACAAAACTGCCCGAATGTTTCCTGGATTTTGGTCGTTACTTTGTCAAGTTTTTATTAAAAATTGTAAGGATTTATCCGGCTCGGATACGAGCTGAAAATATTCTGGCAACCTTATTTGAAGCATATATTTAAGATAAGTTCCTTGAGGTTTTGTATAAATAGAACGAAAACTTGGAAATAAGGTAATGATAAAAAGTGATTTTTGATAAACCTTTCATAAATACAATCCAAAAAAGCCGAAAATATGTAAACTATTTGATTTCTGCGTATGAATTCATATCACATCTAAAAGGTCTCAATATTATTAAAAAAAAACATTTATTTAATCATCTAGATATTCTAGTCTATTTTTTCTGAGATTCGTATAGAAAGTGTACTTTTGTACAAACTATTACCTACTATAAATAATGTATGTGATTTAAATTTTTTTTCATTTTAAAGACATTTTTTACCATGCACAGCACAATATCCGTTATCTAAGAAATAGTTTATGCTTGAGAAATTTTTCTACGACGCGAAAATAGATAATATAAAGATAGATAAAATAATTGAATTCTGTAATTTATTCACTTCATCATGGCCAAATCTTTCACAGAAGAGGGAAAAAAGCCGGGATTTCTTAAAAAATCGAGATTTTTGAGCTCAAAGTGGTAGCATTTCAGTTTAAATATATTTTATATACAAACTGAAATGCTAACACTTTGAGCTCAAAAATCTCGATTGTTTAAGAATTTCCGGATTTTTTCCCTCTTCTGTGAAAGATTTAGCATTAAGATGAAGTGTATGAACTACAGAATTCAATTATTCTAATGTATGGCAACAAAAACGATCCATATTTTATTTCCTGGTTTTGATTCTAGACTCCCGGTTTTCTTGGTTCCATTTTCAATTCCCGGGATTTTCTCGGTTTTTCGGTTTGCTGGCCACCCTGCATCCAGATCCTGATCCTAAATTTTTTATCAAGATTCAAGATAAGATCAGGCTCTATATTTACAATCCAAGATCAATATCCATGATCCGAGATCAGAATCAGGATTAGAATCTGGGGTCATGATTTAGAATTTGGATCCAGGATCACGAGCAGGATCAGTGTCCGAATCAGAAATCAAAATAAGAGTCCAGTATCAGGAACCAAGGTCAGGATCCAAGATCAATTTTTAAGTTCCGGAATCAGGATCTGTATTAGAACGCACTTTCAAATTAGTATCCAAAATCAGAATCCAGAATTAAGATTCTGAATGTTGAATCAGGATTAAACTTACTATCAAAATAAGAAGCTAGCGTTCAATGTGTTTCCTGTAAGGTCAGGAAAGTTTGTGAAAGTATTTTAAACAGTTTTTCTGTTACGGCAAAATAAGTGGAAGAAGTAGTGGGAAGCAACTGCAAGGTTACAGTGGAACTTGATACAAAACTAACTGAAAACGTCTAGACAAACTGGCAAGTAATTTTGTAGATATTATATTCGCCGAAAAAAGTCGAAAATAAAAATAAACATATAGTCAAAATTCCAAAAAATGTTACTAGTTTAAGATTTTCAGGATATTTTCAGCTCGTTTCAGCTTTAGAAGCGTTTTTCGGGGATTCTGAGCTTAATTTGGGATCACAGCTTTAAAATGCGTTTTCTGGCCTTTAGAAGCGTTTTTCGGGGATTCTGAGCTTAATTTGGGATCACAACTTTAAAATGCGTTTTCTGGCCTTTAGAAGCGTTTTCGGGGATTCTGAGTTTAATTCGGGATCACAACTTTAAAATGCGTTTTCTAGCCTTTAGAAGCGTTTTTCGAGGATTTTGAGCTTAATTTGGGATCACAACTTTAAAATGCGTTTTCTGGCCTTTAGAAGCGTCTTTTGGGGATTCGGAGCTTAATTTAGGATCAAAACTCTAAAATGGGTTTTCTGGCCTTTAGAAGCGTTTTTCGGGGATTTTTAGCTTAATTTGGGATCACAACTTTAAAATGCGTTTTCTGAGTTTAATTCGGGATCACAACTTTTAAATGTGTTTTCTGGCCTTGAGAAGCGTTTTTCGGGGATTCTGAGCTTAATTTGGGATCACAACTTAAAAATGTGTTTAAATGCGTTAAAATCCGGGCATTTGATTTCAAAATTGCCGATCACAAATCCCGGCAATGTCCGGGCAAATTCGGTAAAAACGCAGGATATACTCAATAAAAGTAAAAAAAAAAACTTGCAACAATTTTTTTTTTTCATGAAAACTTATTAGCAGATTGTAAATTGAATATTAGACTTCCACTAAACCTTTCATGATTTTGTTTAACTTGCTCAAAAAATTTCGTTTTGAACGCATGAAAAAAAAATTGGGACTTTTTCCAAATTTTGTATTCAATATCCGGGCAAACCCGGATAAAGTTGAATAGTTTTTTAACATGTTACCGCAAACAATTCTCGAAACAGTGTTTTTGAGAACTTGGTTTCGAAAACAAGCAGTTGTTCGCAAAAAAAGTATGAGACGTCTAACAGGATCTCATGTATAGATAAACCCAAGAATAAATCATCGATAATCAATAGAGAAAGCACACGACTTATCGTTTAATTCACTGTTTCCGAGCAAATCTACGTCACAACTTATGTTTATCATTCACCATTCTGATTCCTGTTGTCATTGTGTACTGCAAACGAATTCATCGCCTTCAGTTGAAACGCTGGGCAGCGTTCGTTCAATTAAAATCAGTGATGCTTCGCGATTCATTCTTCGGAACTGCGAGGGCTGCGGTTGGGCAATCACTCTCCTTTTCCATTCGAAGCTAATTAAAATCTCATCATCGCTGCCGACGCGAGATGATGACCATGATCATGCTTCCACGAACGGTGTTGGCTTTGTCTACCGGATATAGAAATATCGGCTGGTTTGTACGCGGAATTCTCAACAAACAACAACCCCTCCATCCAATGAGCTTAGAGATGAAGAATGTCTTTCGGGGGTACACGTAATGGCTGCAATTACATTCGAGCAACATTTCCTCATAATTGGCGCTGAGGCGCCAGCGTTTTTTTTTTTAACGTAAGGAGTTTGTGAAGCTACGATTTTTTTTTCCAAAAACCCTTTTGAGATGAATTGAAAAAAAAAGGTGGGTTCCTATGAGCCACCAAGAAGTGTTAATCCACTTAGTATTTACCTCAGCTTGATGGTAGTGAAGTTGAGTTTAAGATAAATCATCTTCCAGCGGGTTTGTACCGGGTTGAAACTATTAAAAAGTTATTAGCTTGATTGACTATACACGCCTTCCTAGGTGACGTTTGAGGTGTTGCATGTGCGTACTACTAATTTGTTTATGTTTTTCAATGCATTTCACTATTCACATGTCAGTTTATAGCTGTGTTTTCCGGATACTTCACTTCATCAAAAGCTCATGCAACAAGCTAGACATTATGTGTTTAAAATTAGTTATACTTGGGATGTTTGAGTCTGTTTATGGCTTTTATATACCCATTTGATTTGGGAGTACCACACCCAACCTAAGACCTTGAGGATATTAAGCAGTACAAACAAGGCTGTATACCATAAGCATGCTTGGCATCGCTCCTCAGATTTGCCCGTTCAGAGTGAGAGCGTGTATTTTTTTCGCTGTGCTCTTCCCAAACGGAGAATCATTAAAAAATGCTCCGTTACCTCCAGAGCGACCAAGCGTCCACCCAAGTGTGGGCAAGAGTAGCAAGCAAACTGATGAAGTGCGTTCTCGGTGCAGATAAATTCGTTCGCACTCGGGCGAAAGAGAAGCTTTACAGAAAACTCTGTTTGTCTTCATCGGTTGCGTCTGGATCGATGTTTGGAAGTGCGTCAGAATTTACTAAATCTAACGGAACTAAATTAATAACGCAAAAGGTTGTTAAGATAGAATGCTGGTGTTTTCGACAACATTGTTCTGTATAATAAAGCGCATATTTTGATATGAAATATAAAGTTTAGAAGTTCACCAATAGCGAGATATAAATCATAACTTTCTTGTTTAGCATTTTAGAGTTTAAGTTTCTTTTACAAAGTTATTTATCTCAACAAAATACACAACTTTGCTTAACATATCAAAGTTCTACAATCTTAACCCAAGGAGATACGGTTGAATAAAAAAAAATACTTGAAAAATGCTCTACTAAAAGTTATTGTTATTATCGCGCTATTTTTTTTTTCTTTCTTATTATAGAGACTTTCAGCCTTGGGCTGGTTCGCCTCTTTCTAAGCGCACATCTTTCGAAGTAATGATGGCTAGCATCTCACAAATGCTAAAACCACCAGACCACAGAAAGTGTACTATGTATGCCATGACCGGGATTCGATCTCATGAACTTTGGCGTAGATGACTTGAACTCTAACCACTACGCCAAAGCCGCTGGCGCGCTATTTTTAAATCTCTCGCCTTTAAATTTTATATCAAAATATGCGAATTAACCACTTTGCCCAAAACACCTATCTTTTCATTCCTGAGCGAGTTCCTCTAGATTGATGTTCTGCACCAGGACAAATGATTAGCTGCGATAGCTTTCTTCGGTCGATAAATATCAAAAGCGTAGAGTTTAAGGAAGATAAATCCTAAATTTTACTATTTGTGAAAGTTTTGGAGTTTTATTATTTAAATTTGTCCCAGATTCTTGTGGAATGTTCACGGTTTGTTTAAAAGGCAAAGATTTTTGGATAATTTTAGTAAATGTTACTGCTTACGAATTGCTGCTTTTGTAAATTAATGCTTCCCACGTATGATATTAAAAGTACTTAACCTAAGTATACAGCAATTTGTGGATGCCCGGATACTGTGAAAAAACTACTTGGGTTTTGCCCAATTTTATCCACATTATTTGGAAAATGAAACAAGAAAATCGAATTCAGTTTAAAATTGTTTGTCAAAAATTGGATTTGTGAAAGTTTATTTCATCAAATATGAAACCAAAACTTTCCTTCGTATGCTTTAAACATAAATTTGACACTGCTGATGTGTTGCGACAAAAAAAAAGTAAGTCGTTTTTCTTCACTAGATGAATGTCTGGAATTTCCTCAGATTTGGCCGGATATTGCTCGGTTTATGGAATGGAGAATTTCAGATTATTTACCCGGTTTTCATAATGTTTTTCAAATAATTTACCAGGAGGTGCCCGGCCCGGCTACGTACAAAAATAGTTCATACATAAACCTACATTGGACCTCTTCAACTGATGCACTGTTCCGCACTGCATAACGGCTTTTAGAAGAAAACATTCCTGCAATGTGAAATCTTTCTGGCTTGATACACTGAGCCACACAGCAGCGTCGCTAGAGCACAATTTTCTAGCCAGCTCCTTCTCTTTTCTTTAGAGCGAGCGACGTCCACCCGACCGTCAGAGCAACCGCAATCGGGCGCACTCGGCAAAAAGATAAGTGAACGTTAATCGGCTGAGCAGTGCACTCGGAAACCGAAATGATAAAAGTGTAATTCGTTCTCTGCTCTGTTCTGTTTGCGAGGTGTTGGACAAGCATGACCATAAGTATACATTGCAGTTTAAAAATGTCATAAAAGTTTAGGGTGGGGTTGTATGAAGAACAAGAAAAACGACATTTTTTTTTTAAAACTTGTCATTTTAGTCCTCAAAATCCTACTACCTAGGTTTCGTTCGAAGTACTTCCTAGAAAAAATACAGACTATAGAAGTGTCACCTAACCAAATGCTAGTGTCAATAGAAAAGAACTTGAACGACGAAAGCAATATTTTTCAAACGATGTTTTTGTCCAACTCCAAATAAGGATTGCCTAAAGATGATGCCTTCTTACATGAGCCACCCAAATCTTCGGTCCAATAAATGCTAACTGTTCCAAATGCCAATAAAAGCTCGAATCCTGTCAATAATGTGACGGCATCGCGTTGTTCTACCCTTTTTCGCGATGGAAGTTCGCGAAGCGGATTTCGCGCAAAAACAAATAGCCATTAGAGCGGTTTGAGTGGCACCTCTCAGGGGAAGGTTCACAGATAAAAAGAGGCAGATACCTTCTACAGACCTCCCCACCGACCTGGGTTCAGTGATAATAAAAGTGAAAACCAACTGTAAACTGCGAAAGACAGCAGCTAAGTGATGGGATCTTTAAACTGACAGAGGGCGGCGGCAATTCGCCTGCTGGGTACAACGTCGCCAAAGGCCGGCGCCGCCGCAGTCTTCAGTCCGCGTCCGCCTTTTTCGTACAGCAGATATACATAAGTATACGAGACCAATCCGCATCTCTTCAAAGTCTGCCAACCAAGTTGGTTGTGCGTCCGCGTATCATATCCGCTTTTCACCTTAATTAAGGGTTTCTTCCAGGTTGGTTCTTTTTGCTGCTGTTGCTAGTGCCTCAACATGGTCGTTGTCCATCGTTAGAGTCCGTTAGAGTTGTCCCGGGGTCTGCAGAGCGGCTAAGGCCTGAGGCCAGGGCACAGTAAGTGAGTGGCGCTAATTGGACCGATCGGCCGTTCGATTGGATCGATTGCTCCTGCTGTATGCTATGCTCAATGTTTGAAGGTTATTAAACATGACAGGGCTGGCTGCTGGCAGCTGCAAGGCGTCGTCGTCGTTTTCGTCATCATCAGCATAGGCGGCTAGAGGACGGATTTACGGATTTCTCATAATGGATTGGGTTATTTGAAATAAGCCACTGAGAGCTTTTGATTGGACACTTCCGAATGTTTGAACCGAACTTCAGTGGCTCGATTCGTTTCAAGTTGTATACAACCAACTTTAAAAAAACCTCATCATTCCAATAGAACTTTTATCATCTCAATTTTTACTTTTCCTAACTGGCAAAACGAAAGCCAGCGCTTAGTCATGCTCGCGTAAAGCAAAAAAAAAGTCAATGAAGGCAATGCTCGGTTGCATTCGGCATCTCATCATCATCATCATCTCAAGGTTCAAGATGTTCGAAATACGCAGCCGGCCCTTATGCATAGTGTAGGAGTTACTTTTTTTTAAAGTAACAACAGCGGCAACAACAAAACACGACGACGACTTGAAGGTGATTGCACCTATATAGGCAGTTGAAAATGAACAACGTTCATCATAACAACAGGGGCATATTTTGAAGCGGCAGGGTCAAATGATGAGCCATCAATTATGACAACTTTCTGGCTAACAACTACTTATCATGTCAGATATGACATATTTTTGATGAGGTTGCTGCTACTTAAAGTGGGATTCGAAGGGTTGAAACAATTGATTCATTCTGGAACAATCATCTAAAGAATTTTGTTGAAAAATAATCTCAAACTAAAGAAACTGTATGAGTACCTCAACAACTACAACCATAGAAGAGGTTGCAAAAATCCAATGCCTGTTTAGCAAATCTATGTGCCGAAAAGGCGCTGAAAAGTGTACTTTACCAAAGATGATATGAATGGAAAAGCACTACTGACATAAAGACTCGAGTTTCCAAGCAAAATTATGCATGACCACTACATTCGAGCGAAACAAGAAAAAACATCTTGTGGGATTTTCATCCTATTGGATAATTCATAAAAAAAATATAGTGAGAATCGAACTCACTACAACATCTCATCTCGGCTTGCCAGTCCGATATCTTATCCAGTGCACCATCTTAGTCGGTTGACAAACGAAGATTTATTGTCATAGTAGGCTGAGTCGATTTGGGATCATTTTGGAATTTCTCAAACTCTGGGGTCTAAAAAGCTTCGTCTTGGTCCAAAACTCATCCATGATTTTTTGCAAATTTTTTAAGTTACGTTTACATGAGTAAATTTGAACTTTTATGTTTTTATGGAAAAATTGAATATTTGGTACTGAAAAATCAGCAAGGAAAGGAAAAGAAATTTTCCGCTGAACAACTTTGTCAAAGACCTAACTTCGCATCTTATTAGGAAAAAAAAGTTATTAGCTGTTTTACAGGGATATGTCTTTTCGCATTGATTAACAATAAATTCAATTGACATCACTGCTTGAGCCCCGCGAAGTGTTGCATGGAAAGTAGTCACGCAATACCTCGCTAGGCACCCTGCAGGGTTAAAAGAAAAGTTCTTAAGGAGGTATACTCACAATGTGAGAGATATCGAATGGCTGATGAAACAGGCAGGGTCAGATTATTTATAAAAAAGCCTCACATAAGTGCAAAAAACGCTCCACGAAAATCGACAGTTTGTTGCTCTTCCAGTGCGCTACCTCGGTGCTAACGCTTAGGACAATGGACCTCGCAATGAGTATCGGCGAATATTATGAAATCAATTCCTCATTTTGACAAATTGGAAGTTTTTTTGAAGGATGATCGAATAAAAAAAATAAAGATAACCGTCCATTCTTTGCATAAGGCTTAGTTCATTTAAGAAATGGGACACTTTCTTTAGCTTATAACTTAGTTCCTTGTGATCGGATATGCAAAATAACTTACGACATTTCACAATAGATATTCTTCGTTTGGTTTTGATCATCGCACTTTTTTGTGGTATTTTTTAATTGATATTTTTCGGTGATATACGACGAAAAATAAAACTGCTGTTTTTTTACGTTTCGGCTTACTGAATTTTAGCCATCCTCAGAAAAAAACTTGTTTTGCCGTAGTACGATATTTTCATCGTTTTTACCGAAAATTACAATGCGTGAGTGGCGATAAAGTATGAAAACACTGTCAAGAATATACATAAAAGTTCAAATCAAGTGTTGAAGCTAAAAGCACATGATCGCAAACTACGGTGAAGGGTCATCAGGGTAGTCTAGGGCCATACCACAGCATTTCAAATGATGAATAAGCAAAAAACTTGATTGGCACAAGTATACTAGCACTGACATCAATTTTCGAACTCCACAAGCCAAGCTCTTTCGTTCAAAAACTCTTAAGATAAAGTGAGAAATAAACAGTATTTACACCGATACTTGTACTAGCATACTCCTAACATCAATTTTTGTTACCTTGAAGCCAAGCCAAGGGGTCATAACATGAAGAAAAAACTTTGTTTATACCGATATTAGTAGGGGAGAGTGGGGTATTATGGGTATCATCTTTGCTTCATAACTTCTTTGTTATAAAAGATAAGAAGAAAAAAATAACTGGAAGGGTTTTCTACATTTTTAAGGTATCATCAGGCATTTTTATTTATTTTTGAAATACATTTATTTCCAGAGTTCTGACTGTTTTAAAAAAAGGACTTTTATTACGGATTTTAAAAAACTGTGGGGAAACGTGGGCCACATAATCCAAATTGACTAGATAACGTGCAAAGTTTATGAGTTGACTCAAAACTAAATTTGATAATTCATTAAGTTATTTTAAAGCAATTTCAGATGTAGAACATATAGAAAAACATGCTTACGCAATGCGACGACGATGGCAGTTGGATTGAGATTTTTATCTCAACACACAGCTGAGATATTAAAAGTGGTCCACGTTACCCCACTTTCCCCTACAAAAGTCAGTACTGATATACTTCCAACGTTTCTTTTATTTATTTATTTATCAAGTCAAACTATGTAGACTACAATACTTAAAACTAATGTAAGCTATTGTTTTGTTGTTCTATGAAGTTGTTTTTGAATGCCTTTTTTGATTGTGTTTTGTTCATCGCTACGTCTATAATTTCACTTTGTAAATTGTATTTGTACATCATTTGAATAATAGGTTGATGTTTTGCATAGTCTTTGTCGTAAAGTTTAATGTAGAACAAATGTTTATTTCTCAATGGACGGGAGGGTGTGTAAAAATTTAGTTTTGAAAGTAATTCAGAACTGTCTACTCTATGTGTAACAACATCATTTACAAATGCAATTTGGGAAAATTCTCTGAGTTTACTGGAAGGTTCTATATCAATAAGCTTACAACGAGATTCATACGATGGCAGAGGAAAAGTAGTCCAATTGATTTTACGTAGCGCATATAACAAAAATTGTTTTTGAACTGATTCGAGACGTTGTTCGTGAATATTTGAATAAGGATTCCATATGAAGCTACAGTACTCCAATATCGAACAAACATAGGATATATAAAGTGATTTTATGGTGTACGGATCTTGAAAGTGTTTTATTGATGATATTGTTCTGATGTTCTACAAACGTGAGTTTTGAATCCAGTATGACGCCGAGATCCCTTACAATTTTGCATTTTTGTACTGGTTGATTGTCTAATTTTGTTTTAATGATAGGGTGACTTTGTTTTCTGCTAAATGATATAGAGTTGCATTTTTTAACATTCAATTGAAGTAAACTTTTGTTGCACCATTCATAAAAAACATTGATTTCGTTTTGAAATGTTTCAACATCTTCGGTTGTTTTTATTCTCAGAAATAGTTTAATATCATCGGCGTATATTAGGTATTCAATCCGTTTTAGAATAAAGGAAATGTCGTTAACGAACAGTATGAAAAGGAGAGGCCCTAAATGAGACCCCTGAGGCACACCAGAGGTCACAGCTACAGATTCGGATAATTCGTTTTGGAAACGAACGATTTGTGTTCGATCAGTTAAATATGATTGTAACCAGGAGAGAAGATTTGGATGAAAGCCAATTTTTTTTTAATTTGTAGATTAAAAGGGGTTTGTCAATGCGATCAAAGGCTTTGCTAAAGTCGGTATAAATAGCCTCAACATGAAAGCCTTTGCTCATAGAATCGATAACGTATGTAACGAATTCGAGAAGATTTGATGCTGTAGAGCGTCCTTTGAAGAAACCATGTTGTTTACTCGTTATAATATTTTTCACTTGTTGATAAATTTTTTCATTTATTATTGATTCAAAGAGTTTTGGGATGGAAGACAAGCTATTCTTCTATAATTTCGTACATCTGATTTTTTCCGGACTTAAAAATCGGAATTAAAAAAGGTTTTTTTCCAAAATTTGGGTACTTTTCTATAATTTAATGACATATTTAAAAGAATCAGAAGGGGCTCTGTCCTTTCGGCCGCCAAGTTTTTAAGGAAACATGGGGGAAGTCCATCAGGCCCTGCTCCTTTGGAAGCATAAAGTTTCATCCGGGATGTCGCAAGATATAGTCAGAAATCAACTGTTATCATATTGGGTATCGGAACTAGTTCAAGATGTTGTACTAGTACGCTTCTAACTTCAATTTTCATTTTCTAAAAGTCAAGCCCTTCCACCCAAGCAGTCGTAATGTAGAGATCCAAACTATTTTTATAGCGGTACTGGGTACTAGAACTAGAATAACAATATCATCGATTTTTGTCATACTTGTCCGACCGAACCCTGAACACGGGTTTTCAAATACATATGTATATTCAAATAGACAAAACATACATGGGAAGCTAGAAGTCTATTTATATTTTTTCTTACAGAACATCTTCTGAAAAGGAGTGTTTTCAGGCAACTGGGAGAAATCAGATTGAAATTATTTTCAAAAGCGAGATAGGAATAAAATAAGGTTGCCTGGTTGCCCAGTTTTATCCGGGTTTGCTCGGATATATGAAACAAATAAACACTTTTTTAACCCTTTTTTATAAAAATAATCGCGAAAGGTTTTTTGGAAGAATTAACTACCATGTAAAATCTGCTGATCAGTTTGGATGAAAAAAAATTTGTCTAAGTTTGACAAATTTTGCACGGATATCGCCCGGATTTTTGGTGACAATTTTAAAATCAAATACCCGAATTTTGCCAGGTTTTTTGTTAACATAGCCTGGATTTGTCCGGCTCGGATACGTGTTGGAAAAATTCTGACAACCTTAGAAAAAAAGACACCTTTTTGCTGCTTTTTTTTATTCTCTTTTCATCAGAACAATCGCAAGATCGGAAATTTTATCCCTTATACTAGTGTTCACTCCCAATATTAGTTTTATTAACCTTTATGGGTCGCAAGATAGTATTAAAACAATCAACTTTTTTCCTCTTATACTACTGCTAGCAGCTAGTAACAATGAATTGTTTTTCTCAATCTTCAACTGACGGGCTGCAAGATAAGATTGAAATAGAGCTATTTTCTTTTTTGCTAGTGCTAGTAACACTAAACCCCTTTTTTAAAGGAAATTAACCTAAGTTTGCCAGAATTTTTTCAGCACCTATTCGGGCCCGATTAATCCGGATTTTTTTTTTATAAAAACCTGGCAAAATCCGGGCATTTGATTACGAAATTGACGACCATAAACCCGGGCAAATTTTGTAAAAATCCAGAATTAACTCAACAAAAATCAAGAAAAAAAAATGAATAAAAAATTTTTGCATCAAAACTTACCGACAGATTTTAAATCGTATTTTAGGCTTCCAAGAAAGCTTTCATGATTATTTTCATAAAATTTGCTCAAAAAAAATCATTTTGTTGTCATACATAAAATAATTTACAGCACAATTTGTTTTTTTTTCTGTTTGATTCGTCAAATTAAAGTGTATAAATCCGGATTTTAAATAATCCGGGCTACCGGGCCGGGCCGGAATGTTCCCAAATTTTGAATTAAATATTCGAACAAACCTGGATAAAACCGGGCAATCTGACAACCTTATTTAAACTGATACACGCCGAACTTCTTATTTCGAATCCCTAATGCTTTAATTTTTTTTTGTTTCCACTATTTGGTAATACGAATAATGAGTCCAATTGGAAAAAACTGGAGATATGTATTCTATGTTTGCTTCAAAGTCTTCTAACTAAGCTTTTGAGTCAGTTACATTCAACAGGATTGAATATCACTCATTTTAGTTGGTTGTGCCAACGTAAGAACTTTTAACTACGCAAATAACATAACTATTAACTACACAAATGTGTAGGATTGAATATCCTTCTTAAACTCAGATCAAGTTGATTGATAGAGCGCTAAATTTTGCTATTTTTATAGAGAAAATTATTTGTTTTATGAGAGCAGAGAAAAAGTGCATGATGTAAATTATTGCTAGAGTAGAAAATTAAACTTTAACATGAAGTTTTCACCTAAACGAAAAAAGGCAGTTCAGAAAATTTTCTAAGGAAGCTCTTTCCTATTGAATACAATATTCGTGAAAAAAAACCCATCGGTGGTGCAAGAACTACTTTTTTCAAATCTAGTTTAGAAAATTAACGATTTGGTACTGAAATTAATGGACATCTTCAAGCTTGGAAGCCCCGATAGGAAGAGAAAAACAAAACTATATCAAGATGATATTTTTTTTGAAATTCAATCTTTTCCTATTAGAATAAGATATAATTTAGTAAGGATGTTAAAATATCACAAATTATAACAAAAGGTCCATGAATCTGACCTTTTTGGTGGTTTCATTTTTTGCTTATTATTTTTTTAATTAGAAAACTTTAAAAACAATCCACCTTGTTTTAAGATAACAAAACAAAATTATATCAATATTGACTCTATTGGCTTTTTAATTTCAGTTTTTAAAATAGTTGTTAATAGAAAAAAAGATACAAGAATTTGATAAAGTTTGAAATAGTAATGAAGGAATAATTTTATTAAAAAACAACATGAACAAAATGAGATTAATACAGTGCTCGAAACAGTCACTTTCATTGACAGAAAACGGGTTGAATGTGAGAGAAAAAGCTCCTTTTCATCTTCTCCGGCAGTCGATGAAATAATCTCCGTTTGGAGAGAGCGAGCTTCTTGTTGACTGTGAATGTCTTCTCTTTTGTTTCACCATTCGTTTCACACTAATTCGTTCCACAAAGTCGTAACAGGTTCAAACGTTCAAAAATCATTCGATTTGATCCTCTTTGAATGAGTGAGCCAATCATATTCGCCTGTGCTACTTTGCATGTAGGCCGAAAAAAGTGATCAAAATTAATAGCGGCTAAACGGTAAACGATAGACACTTGATGTCTTCGAGACAATTTATCTACGCAACAGAAACTTTCGTGTTCTAGTAAAAAACAACTTAAAAATTCATCTAGAAGGGAAAAATGCCTATTTTCAATAAACTTATAAGAGTTTGGCTGAGTTCGTACATTTTTATAAATGGATTCATTTTTCAAAGTTATTAGCTTTCAGACGATGTAAGCGCACGAAACAATGATTTTCACTAGATGAATTGCAAACTGAGGCGTTTTCACTTAGAAAAAGTCAATAAATGAATGATAAATCACAGCAACAGCAATAGCTCAATGGTGATTTAATGTATACAAATAAACTAATGTAATCTAATGTTTCGTTTTAACATCATTACAAAGCTTGAACAATTGAATCAAATAATAAAAAAATACTCTTGAAGTAATAATTGGGGGCATTGAATTGGTATAAATTCTTCTTGTCTCTATAATGTTCAACAAAGTTGGGTGTTTTAGCAATTTGAACATTGATGTGTATTGATAAATACACTGATTTTCTGAAACTTTATCAAAAAAAAATTATTTAACCCTCTAGTGCCAAACCCGCCTTGGTGGTCTACTAAAATCGCCATAAAATCATTTTTTTTTACTACAATAATTTTTATTACTTTTTTCGCAGAATCTGTCTAAATATGGTAAGCTAAAAAAGCATACTAATGCAAATGGTTTGACAAGCAGTTGTCAAAAGCAACAGCTAAGAAAAGTTTAAACAATATTAGAAAACCAAAAACCTATTTTTTCTAAAAATGATCAATTTGGTAGCCTCAGAAATCATTGGTCAATGAGGATTGATTTTTTTAGAAGACAAACTCCTAAGTTAGGTAGGAGAGATGAAACAGTTAGGTAGGAGATATGAACCCCACTTAAAGGTTGGGTTGGAAAAGTATGACAACAATTCGAAAAATATGTACAATATTTACTTTTGGTATAAGTTGAAATATCTCAGTTATTTGTGGAAAAATATCAACAAAAATAACTTTAAAATATAACTATTGGTCAGGATTTATATATTTCAAAATTAAGGAGAAATTGATTGAATTTATAGAAACTACAATCGAAAAAGTACTGAAAGTGAATTTCTTTAGCTCCTATGCAATTGTCAAAATTTCTGTCTCATCTTAAAAGTTTTTCGTAGAATAAACCTCGTTTGTAATCATAAAACTAGGCTTTTGTGAATTTCTCAGCAAAAAAAAAAATGGGTTCTAGAGGATTAACAAAAACTGAAAAATTCTCATTTTATTCTTTAAATTGCTAATAACTTTTTCTGTTTTTTCATTCGATTTCTGTGATGTCCTCGACAATTTTTTTTAATTGCACGATCTACAGATCTATTAAATAAATCAGGTGTATACACGAAGTATTTTTTTTAAATATTTTTTATCTCCCTTCTATGTGAATCAATAATTTATTTTTAAAGAGAATGTGGAAGATCTTGTTGCATTAATAAATTCTCTCAAAGACATCAAGAGTCTATCGTTTACCGTTTAGCCGCTATTAATTTGATAGCTTTGCGCCGGGAACAATGCATAAGTTCAACTATTCTCAAACGGATTCCATTCATTCAAAATCGAAATGACTGAATTTGCATTGAAGCTCACAGTCATGTCCTCGAATTGACTGTAACCGTAGGCCAAAACGAATGGGAAGATGAGCGAAAGAAAATTGTAAACGCTGTCAGTCAGAGAGAGCTTTTTGAGTGAGAGAAGGCAATGAAGGAAACGAAAACGGAAGACTCTGAATGGAGAGAAATTTCACATTCACGCAAGGCTGTCGACAGTTTTAAGCTCTGGATTAATATGAATTTTATCTTAGCTTCAATATGTTCATAAGATATTTTGTGAGCTGCTACCTAACTTTTGTAAAAACCCCAAAATTTGGCATTCATGATTAATAGGATGATTCACTAATCACTAATCACTAATCGTACTTCCACAGCCAGAACTTATGTCTGATCCCAAAGAATAACAAAAGTGTTTTATTATTCTTCTTGTCTTTAATCATGTTTTCAATTATTTTAACATAAAAATATTGAAATATTCGAAAACATGAACTGGTTGGGCCTACCATGGAGCAGAGAACGCAGAGACATCTGGAACACAGGAACAGAAGAAACGTGGACCACCAGTACCATACGTTTCAAATGGGCAGTATCGTTGGAAGCATGCTAAGAAAAATGCTCCTTGATGATATTAACCAGACGTGATGTTAAGTAACTGCACTAGGACCATTCTTCAGCGGCTGGAAATGATTTATTTTGTACACAGAAATCATCAAACATGGCAATAGAAGCATTAATGAGGAGTTTGATGAAAATGATAAAAGGTTTTAAGTATTTTATCTTTATTATTTTTCGTTGCACTGTTTTGGATTTCAGTGTACAATCATTTCTGGTCATCGACCAAGGATATAGCGCCTTTACTCGCTCTTGAAAATAAAAAGGAAAACGGGAAAAATTAGTAGAACATGAACCTTTCGAGCTCTAAACAGAACTCGAAAAGTTTTTTCAAAAGTCAATTTTTCAATTCCTTTGAACACATCAACTCAAAAAATAGCCTTGTTTATTCTCGAAGCACAGATTTACTTCACATCATAGCAATCTGAGATGTTAGCACGATCATGCGCACTTACATTCAGCCCACAATAATGATTTCCGTAAGAAGAAAAACGACCAGTAGAAATCAACGTAGATAATATTATATTATACACTCGATTGATCTATCTATTTATGTATGTATCATATTTGAAAAAGAATAATTGGATGGACAAAATTAGGAAGATTTATTGGTGCGCAAAAAAATTCAGAAATCGAGTTCCGGCAATCGAGCATATTCAAATGTAACCATAATCTGAAGCATTCCGGATAAGAACTTCCACAACCCAATTTTAATTTCAACCAAATATTAGTAATATCATGGAACAAACTCACCAAATAAAGAAGTAAAACATCAAGCCTCTGGTAGTTGATGGTGGATTCCTCATTCTAATCTGCTCTCTACGATTTCCAATTCCGCACAGCACTTGAACCGAGCGAGGCACAACTATTCATTCGAGGCTTTAGCAGCCTTAACGATCACACTTAACGATTAAAAGTTTATTTGGAAAATCGATAATAAAAAAACATTTTCACAAATATATTAACAATAATAAAAAATTTTCACTGACGGAGAGAAGCCGCTGCCACCGGGTCATCTTAAGGTTGATCCATATGCACTATCAGAGGAAACTGAACTGTGTAATTCTCTCCCTTATTATTGAATAACTTGAGAAAAAAAAAATCTTCTACTATGACTTTGACAAACGCGGAAAAAATTATCGTAAACCGAAGAAAAATTATAATAAAAAAAACACTTATCTTAATGAGCCCTCCGAAGCCAAAGTCTTTCACGGAGGAATATGATCCTGGACGTAGCACTCGTCCCTTAGAGTCAGTCAGTATATAAAACTTCATTTGATTAAACACTTCTTATGATTTAAAACACAGGACTTCTTATAACTTCTTAGCACCTCAATTCTTCAAAAATAGTTTCATTTTCAGAAGCAAAAATTTGCAGCCGAAAAATAAACACCCGTCATAAACGGTCACAGCCTACCATTCTTCTCGGAATCTAGATTTCGAACCGCATTCATGATTAATAGGATGATTTCAAACAAACAAAACACAAACTTTTTTCATCAATCACAGTATTTTTTTTTTATTTTTTATCTTACAAACCTCGCTTTGAATACATAAGGGAATAAATATTATATTAAATAAAAAAACTGTTATTTTTTCACTGAGCTCGCATCTTCCATACGAAACCCTTAAAATGCGCTACAGTGTTACTAAAAATTTTATTGGTTTTTCCGAGTTTTAGGAATTTAAGAATTTTCTTAAAAGTTTATAAATATTCGTCTTATTCGGCTCAATACTAAGCACAACTATTCGGTACGCCTAGAATTCGGCAAATTCAAAATTGGGTCAAATTCTCTCTTCAGCAAAGTAATGTTTAAAGAATTTTCAAATGATGTCTATTTAGACCCCAGAGTTTTATTTTATTTTTTGGTTTTAAAAAAAATACTCTTGATTAATTTTCAAATATCGGATACATTAAGAAACCTCTATTTGTTAATGAAAGAATATAGAGTTCATATTATCAACTTTCAATGAATCTGGCTTTTGTTCCCATTGACTAATTTAACTTTTTTTGGGTCATCATCTTCAACAGCCTTCAACGGTTGATGTTCAATCATCGATAAGCATTTCATTGGAAAGTGTGATTAAAGTCCGCATCGCGATCGAACCCAATTCTCGCCAATCAGATCAGAAACACATGTTCTAGCGCATGCCAGCCATCATTCGGCGGGCAAGTTTGACGTTTAACAAGTGCGAAAAGCGGGAGCGATTAGTGCGTGTTCTATTAGCGATTTTTTTTTATTGCGACTGGCGCAACAAGATTCTAACTACTCTGATTGCTCTCCTGCGAACAACAATCGTTAATTGCTGCCAATTATGAGCGTAAGGAAAAGCTGTGGAAGGGATGACTGGGGAGATGTTTTGATAAAGATTTCGTTTCAGTTATTAAATTGTGGCAATTTACATATTTGTTTGTTTTTCTGAGGGTTAAATTGACAAAATAAATAGGTCATTTAGCGAGATTATATCAAAAGCACACGTGTAGTCAAAACGTGTAAACGTCTAATTACGAGACGAGGGTCGGTTATTGAAAGTACGAGTTGTAATTTCAGTCCGTTTCATGTTACGATAATCGTGGTGGCCCACATTTTTACGTAGAACGTTTTGAACGAACATATTGGAAAAACCATGCTCTGAATGATGCTTCGCAGATCTCGATCTATCTATTTTTGCCATGTCGGTTACCTATGCTAACTTCGCATCATGGACTGTTTAAGTGGAACTATTAAAATGAGAAGGTTTTTATTGCGTGGCTGAAGCTGCTTATTAGAAGTTTTTACTGGTAGCACACAAACTTGTTAGCAGTTGAAGTTAGTGGTAAAAATAACTCTTTTATCTGGTTTTAAGGTGGTTGATTGTACCGTACCCATACCACTATCAATACTCACAGGCAAATGAACTGTTACTTGTTTCGTAATTTATTACACTGACTATTAAGAATATTCTGGTATTTCAATAAAGCTTGTTACAACGAAAAATCAATAATTCAAATATGTACATATATTCGTTGATATTTTTTACGGTCGCCATAGAAGGAGTTGATTTAAATAACGACTCATCTTCTTTCATGGCGATCGTCAAAAATTGACTCTGCGAGAGTTAATTTTTGACGGTCGCCATGCGGAAAGCAAGATAACGTGACATAAATCAACGATCTAGTGTCGGCAGACCTTAAATCTAAGATGCGCGAGATAATTGGGACAGTAAACATTTAAAAAAAACATACGTACAACAGAAAATCGTGCTGTTTATCCTTAGGATTCACGTTTACGAATAATTATCTTTTTAAACAAGTTGCACACATTCCAGTGCAACGTGACGCTACTTACAGTTAAAAAAAATCATAATAACTAGCTCAACTTAACTAAAAATAGCAATAAAAAAAAGTTGGCAAACCTAACGCATTTAAACTCGGTCCAGAAAGATTAGATAAACAACTTCCTCTACACCGGATGCATTGATGTCGTTTTTTTTGCAACCCCTCAGTTAAGTAGCTGGTAGGCGCCTGTTAGATCTGACTCAAACACTATCAAAGTTCGCCGCCATCGCTGCTCAAGGGAAGGAAGATGCTCCCCATACGCATTAAACAGCCTCATCGCATCGGAACTTTTCGTTTTTAATGAGCACTTACGTATGGCCGCTTCCATTATGCCGTATTGTTGCTGGTACAATTACAAGCCCGCGGAATATCATCCTGCTCCGTGCGAAAAAACGTGTCTGAAAATGTGCCTCCCGATTTAATTGGCGAAGCCTTTCGGCAAACGGGTGGCATCTTTGCTGATAGATCTTGGCAGACAGGTGGATGCACAAGCAATGATGGCATGTGACGTTACAGGCAACTCTCGAACTCGCTAATTTTTGTTTTGCAGCGGCCGACCGTATTAATCGTCAATTAGATCGTGCAAATTGCCAGTCAGTCAAGCAGTCAGGCCGATCAGATCTGGAGTGAAGATGGCACGTTGTTTTCGATCAGGATTTGTTTTCCTATTTAATTTACAAATGTTTACGAATTATTTAGTTGTGGAAAAGTTTCCAGCAGCAGCTGCCGCTTTTTGCAAATCACAATGAACTTGTGGAAATGTTCCAAGGTAGCAATTTCATAACATTTATTCTAGGGTGCGCAACATATTTGTGATGACGGAAATTTATTGCTGATTTCATTGATTAGTGCCGTAGCCGCTAATTGCGATAACCCATTTATTAGTGATGGAAGGGATATTTGTGAGTTTTGACAAATCACGGTGGTTTCACGTTTTAAATCATCACATTTTTAGATTAAATGCCATGGACTTATTTAGCTATTAAGCATTTTTAAAATTCAGTCGATATCTAATAAGATAAATTTAAACAATAACTAGATAAAAACACTCTCGCGAAAATATTTTTTTCCACCTTGCAGTTTTTGTTTTAAGAAGATAAACCTTGCAACAAAGTCAAATCCAAAACTGTTCAGATGATGTATGGCGACCGTCATAAATTAGTTCGATGTCTTGCAACGAGGTCGCACGTCTGGTTTCAATTTCCAGCATTGAAAAGCTCATTTTGGACAACAAGTACAAGCGATCCTTAGATATATAGGGAAGAATAGGAAGATTTGATCAAATTCTATTAATTTGTTTTAAACACATCTTTATTTAAACATTTAGCAACTCACCGTCTTTCACAGATCCTGACAGAATGTAATTCTTAGTTACAATGTCCAAAAACTAATGCGATACGTGATCTCGTAGATGAATTAGAAGCATTTTCGTGGATCGGAAATAAATTTTTTTTTAAATCCAAAGAGATTTGATCCTTTTTTTTAGGAACTCTTAACCTTTGTCAAAAATCAAACAAAATCGATAGATGAAAGGTTCTTTGACATTTTTGGCCGTATTATACAACATTTAATACAACACAGTCCGACCCGGCCCGGTTGTTCGGATTTCATTGAAAAAGGCCGGGATTTTACCCGGTTTTATTAAATTTGTTTCGCAAATCAAACAAAAACAAGACAAATTGTGTTGAAAAATTTATTTATCCATATCTCCAAAACGACTTTTTTTTATTGTTTAAAAAAAATAATCATGAAAGGTTTTATGGAAACCTAAAATACGATTCAAAATCTATCGATGAGTTTTGAATGAATTTGTTTCAATTTTTCCCTAAGTTTTTGTTGCTGGTTTTGATTCTAATATACTTTTACTTTAAGTTTTAACTTACTGAAGTAATTATTCATTTTACAATTGATAATTCTCAAACTGGTTTTCCATACAAATAGAAATTCAATTGATTGACATTTTCAAGTCTTGTGTGTTTTTAAAGTTTCATGGTTTTCTAAATTTTGGGAACTCGAGATCTTTGTTGAAACTTCTAAACTCATCTGATTTTTCAATGATTACTGATCATGTTAGGCTTGCCAGATACTTTCAGAAAAAAGCGGGACATTTGACGAAATAAAGCGGGACATTGCCGATAAAAGCGGGACATTTCAGAAATTCTTGACCTTTCCTTTATATATGTATATGTTCCTCAGCTAAAATAGTTCATAGAAAGTAATACAATATGAATAAAGGAAATTCGTTTAAAACATTTAAATCTCAAAGAAAAATTCTATCTTTCTAAGCCGCGAAGTCGAAAATGGTGCAGTTCAAAGTAATTTAAAATCCAAAATTTTTAGAAACTTTTTCAATTTTTAAACAACCTTTTTTGATTATCTACCAAGTTAAAAATAGTTTATTTTCGCTCGGTAGTCCTGTTCTATTTTATCCGGAATTTGAACTTTTCCTTAAGCTTTACATTCAAGATATTAACATCGCTAGAACGAGCTCAAAGAATGCTTATCTGAACCAGATTGTTATGGTGATGTTGAGATATGCTTGCCAGATTGGCCAGTTTTACCCGGACTTGAAAAATATTTGGCACAAAATTTAGGAAAAGTTTGGTGGTTGCCCTGATTTTGTAGAAAAAAGCCTGGATTTTGCACAGATTTATTCACCATGTTTCATAATTTAAAAAAAAACAAAAATTGAGTTTTTATTACTTTTATTTTTGTGTCGATTTTTTTTAGCAAGTTTTATCAAAATAATCATGAACAGTTCTTCGGAAGCCTTAAAATACTATTAAATATCTGTTCATTAGTTTTGATGAAAAAATATAATTTTAAGTGTATTCTTTTCGATTTTTATTGAATAATTCGGTGGTTTTGACCTAATTTGCCCGGATGTTGCCAGGTTTTTAGATAAAACTTCCCGGATTCGCTCGGTATGTCTGCAAGAAAATTCTGGCAATCTTTAATGCTTAGATCTAAACGAGTTATTTAATCATGTCTTATTAAAACTTTGATAAAATGCTGCTAATTTTCTTAAAAAAACACAAAAAAAGCATTATACATATTTGAAAGACTTTCATTGTAGAACTAATGAATTTAAATTAAGGCTAAATTTAGATTTTCCAGTGAAACTTTATTAAAGTGTTTTTTTTTTAATTTTTGAAGCCTTATTGATGAATGTCATGTTCTTGAAGTAAAAACATTTCTAATTGTGAAAATCATAGATGTGTAAAAGAAGATTAGAAACAAATTACGGGAGTGGAAAATGATCGAGGAGACAATTTATAAAAAGAGTTTTCATCAAGCACTGACCAACTTTGGTAGGAAGTGGTAGAAACGGAGAGGGATGAGCCTACCACAAAAGTTTTCTCAGAAAAAAGCGGGACATTTTAAGAAAAAAGATGGACGGCGGGAAATTTTCTTAAAAAGCGAGACATGTCCCACTTATATGTGACAGATGGCAACCCTAGATTAAGTGATTTGAACATCTTACCTACATTCTGTGCTTATGTTTTTTTTCAATATTAGAAAAACTATATGACAATTTTTTCTGTTTCCAATATTTTAAGTGAAATTATAAAATATTAAAGTCAACGATTTATTTGGTGTTTATGAAAATGAAAATGAAAAAAAAAAAATTTAATATATTGAATTAAAAATTTAGTAATTCCTTCTTTGGCTCTGATTGTAACTTTGTTTCTAAAGTTTGTATATGATTTGCGTTTATAATTTGTTTCTAAAATATTGATTTTAAGATGTTGAATTAATTTGAGACACTGAATTGTGGTTCTGAATTAAATTTGATTTGAAGGTTCGAATTAAACTCGTATATCCATGAAATTTAAATTTACTTCTCTTGTTTTTTATAAATTTTGGATACTTAGTCTGAATTCTTAATGTAATTTTTCTAACTGTTATGAGGGAAATATTTATCTTGCTTTAAATGCAGCAACTTTTTCATCAAGCTTTTAATTGCTGATTATGAATCGACTTTTGAAAAAACAGCTTTTATAAAAGTATTCATTATTGATTATTGGGCTTTTAAAAAATAATTCGTAGGGGAACCCGAGAAAAACTGCCTCGGGCCCCCCAATGCTTAATCCGGCCCTGTTGATACAAAATTCAAAAGCAAACGCGAGAAATTTTTTTGATTCGTCTTACTAAATAAAATATTCACAACATCACTTAGCTTTTAAAAAATCTTTGTGACTAATCTAAATGAACTGTTATAGCTTCTAGATGAAGTAAAATCGCATAAACAAAATAAACAGCTGTACTTCTACAGCATTTCATGTAATAACACAGCAAATGCATTGCAAAATTGCATATTGTAGAAAAATTTACTGTAACTAAAAAAAGGCTTCAAAATGAGACAAAATTTATTAAGTCATTATATTAAATACAATTCACATTACAAGAAATTTCCTGTTCGTTTCGATTGTTTTGAAAACTTTAAAATTGACCAAAATAAAGTTGAAAATTCAATTTGAAAAAAAAATTAGCAATTTTGGCAATACTAAAGTACATTTTATATCTGTTCAAGCAAAAAAATTCACAACATCAAGTTAAGGGTTTTTTTCCTGATTTCCAGCTCAGTAAAGCATGAAATTACAAGGGGACTTTTTCGCATAAGTTTTGCGATCTTCTAGCAAAATTCAGTACGAGGGATAAACTGAAACGAACGAATGGCAAAATTTTCTTGATGCTGAATTTTCTGACTCTGGCTACAAAGCGCATTTTTAAATAACGGCTATTCATTGTAGACGTTCGGCAAAATAACGTGAAGAGCTCAATTGTTCTTGAAAAATTCAAAATACGATTTCCATTCCAAATACGAGATAACTCGTTTGTTCGCTCGCCGCAAGTGTGGTACACTTTGAATAAGGTTGCCAGGTTTTTTTCAGTACGTACCTGAGCCGGACAAATCCGAGCTATTTTATCTAAAAACCTGGCAAAATCTGGGCATTCGATTTCAAAATGTCGACCATAAATCCGGGCAATATCCGGGCATATTTAGTAAAAACCCAGGAATTACTCAACACAAATGAAGAAAAAAAACTTGTATAAAATTTTATTTCATCAGCGTTTTTCAAATCGTATTTCATGCTTTCAAAAAACTTTTTATGATTACTTTTTCAAAAAAATTGTTTTGGACGCATACATTTTTTTTGTTTTGGAAAATAAAGTGAATAAATCCAGTCAAAATTCTGGCTTTTTTCAATGAAATCCGGGCAACCGGGCCGGACCGGACTTTTGTCAAATTTGGTTTTTAATATCCGGGCAAACTCGGATAAAACCGGGCAATCTGGCAACCTTAACTTAGAAGCATAACTCAAATGTTTTTTTTTTATTTTATCACGAAACTTACTTCGACAAACTTGAACACAACATTTGCCGTAACTCAAAGTAGCTAAATTTGCGGAATTTGATTCAATGATTTCTGATATATAGAGTGCCAAATTTCGGTGTTTCTCGGCAATGTTTTTTTTCGCGATCCGTAAGGTGTTAAAAAGGTTTCATCGTTTGATGTTAAAATAAAATGTTGACTTCTGAAACAAGTGAATGAAATTCTAGCAAGTATTTCAACATTTGTGATAAATTTATATGGCGACCGTCAAAAAAAAAAAATTAGTGAACTGTATAATAAAGATTGGTGTACTGATTGATACTTTGAAAGTCATAATATTCCTAGTTTAAAACTCAATATCAATATCAATAACTAATAACGAATCCTCAAAGGGAAAGAGAATTGTTCATATTTTCAAGGTACGTATTTACTACTTATCCAACAGCTTTCATCTTTGGTAGTCGACACTTACCTGGAAAGAAAAAGAGAAAATGATATTTTTAAAATTATTAAGAATGAATTACAGTTCCAGTTATCACAGTAAATTAAAAAAAACACACCCCCCGAAAAAAAAATTCGCACATTTTTTTCCTTGATAGCGATCTGATCCACGGTGATTTTTCTCGGGAATACCCGGGAAAGTCAAAAGCGAATCACACGTTTCTTGCCACAGCTGTCTAATGTGGGAAAAGCGTTTCCGGATATAGCTTGTTGAAACACGTGCTTCACACGTAAATGGCAAACAATGTTAACAATGACATAATGATGGTATCTAGTTGAGAAAAAATACTACTGTAAAATCATTGGTATTTTCACTGTATCGGTTTTTTTTTTCAAGAAAGTAATATTAAAGCTTGATTATCTCTTTTTTGTTGAAAATTTAATCATTCAGTGGATCAACCCATAACTCAATTTTAGAATAAGATTACGATTGACATTTGAAAAAAAAACACACCCTAGCGCTTAGCCAAAATAAAACGTCCGAATTATTGAAAATACCTCGAAATAAACCGTAACCTACATTCGAAATTCAAAGAAGTATTTGATCGAGTTGTAACAAACTTTATTGGCTTCAACTGACCCATTGTAGCAAATTCTATCGTCCAGGGAACGGAATGTCTTCAGAATGACTCAGAATTCGTTGTTTCCAGAGTCAGGTACGGTTCGAATACTAATTGGCATCCGATGGGTGAAAACAATTACCGTTAATTTTGGTGGTATTGTCCAGTTGGAATAATTTGGTACAACTACGGGTTTCAACTTTAAGCGGGGCGCAAATCAAGATGCCTGATCAGAAGAGAATAACAAAATTATATCAAGATGAGATATTTTGATATGCAATTTAGCCTATCAAAATAAGATATGATTTAGTACTTGTAGGATGTCAAAATGTCCTATTTTATAAAAAAAATCCATGCAAAACAACTTAACTATATCATCCTTTGATAGTCATTTTTGTCATTTTTGTCATTCTCTGTCATTTTTGTCAATTTTGTCAATATTGTCATTTTTATCATTTTTGTCGTTTTTGTCGTTTTTGTCATTTTTGTCATTTTTGTAATTTTTGTAATTTTTGTCATTTTTGTCATTTTTGTCATTTTTGTCATTTTTGTCATTTTTGTCATTTTTGTCATTTTGTCATTTTTTGTCATTCTCTGTCATTTTTGTCATTTTTGTCATTTTTGTCATTTTTGTCATTTTCGTCATTTTTGTCATTTTTTCCATTTTCATCATTTGTGTCATTTTTGCCATTTTTGTCATTTTTGTCATTTTCGTCATTTTCGTCATTTTCGTCATTTTCGTCATTTTTGTCATTCTCTGTCATTTTTGTCATTCTCTGTCATTCTCTGTCATTTTTGTCATTTATGTCATTTATGTCATTTATTTCATTTATGTCATTTATGTCATTTTTGTCATTTTTGTCATTTTTGTCATTTTTGTCATTTTTGTCATTCTTGTCATTTTTGTCATTTTTTGTCATTTTTGTAATTTTTTTAATTTTTGTCAGTTTTGTCATTTTTGCCATTTTTTTTTTAAATTTTTGTCATTTTTGTCATTTTGGTCATTTTTGCCATTTTTGTCATTTTTGCCATTTTTTCATTTTTGTCATTTGTGTCATTTTTGTCATTTTTGTAATTTTTGTCATTTTTGTCATTTTTGTCATTTTTGTAATTTTTTTCATTTCAATAATTTTTGTCATTTTTTGGCATTTTTGTCATTTTGTCAATTTTGTAATTTTTGTCGTTTTTGCAGATGTTTTGTTATTTTTGCAGATATTTTGAAACTTTTAACATTTTTGTCATTTTTGTCAATTTGGTCAATTGTGTCATTTTTGTCATTTTTGTCATTTTTGTCAATTTTGTCAATTTTGTCATTTTTGTCATTTTTGTTACTTTTTGTCATTTTTCTCATTTTTGTAATTTTTTGTAAATTTTTTCATTTTAATAATTTTTGTAACTTTTGTCATTTCTGTAAATTTTTTCATTTTAATAATTTTTTTAACTTTTGTAATTTTTACCATTTTTGTCATTTTTGTCATTTGTATCATTTTTGTCATTTTTGTTATGTTTGTCTTGTCATTTTTGTCATTTTTGTCATTTTTGCCATTTTTGCCATTTTTGTCATTTTTGTTATTTTTGTTATTTTTGTCATTTTGTTATTTATGTTACTTTTGTCATTTTTGTCATTTTTTGTCATTTTTGTCATTGTTGTCTTGTCACTCTCTGTCGTTTTTGTCTTTTTGTCGATTTTTGTCATTTTTGTCATTTATGTCAATTTGGTCATTTTTGTCATTTTTGTCATTCTCTTTCATTTTTGTCATTCTCTGTCATTTTTGTCATTTTTGTCATTTTTGTCATTTTTGTAAAATTTTTCATTTTTGTCATTTTTGTAGCTTTTGTAATTTGATCGGGTGGCTTTTCTCTGTTGAAATTTCGTACAGAGTCAGATTTTCGTGTTCTTACATTTCAAGAATTCTCAGGCTGAGTTATTCGAGAGAATATTTTTTAAAAATCCCAACAAACCTTTTTGTAGCTATATTCTAATCACTCATGCTGTTTTGATATAAGTTCCATATACATTATGAAATGATCGTATGAATGTTGAAAAAAAAAACAACATTTACCAAAGTGGAGGCAATATACATAAATAAATTTCATTTCTTTCTAAAGCGACAAAAATACACTTATTGTACGTTATCCGACACCAAATTAGTACATATCGGAAGAATGCAAGAGAGTGCAAGATTATGCTCTCATAGCCTTCAAATCGTTGCCAGCGAAATTTTTTCCATATCTCTCATTGGCAAATATTACTCCATTTTCATCTGATTTTTAGCCATCTGGATAAACTGCTGGTTGCAGAGAGAACATGACGATGATTTTCTCACTTGCAGCCCGAGCGGGAGCAAAATCATTTCAAAATATTGAAACATGGCGTACTTTCTATCATATCCGATTTTATCTGACTTTATACAACATTTTATACGATCTTTCCACTATGCAGTTGGAATTGCGATTCGATGAACCATTGTACGACTCAAGTTATCATTTCTGATACGATTTCATGTTTGCTGGGACGAATCTCGGAAATGAAAATTCACAACATGTTTGATTGAAGTATCTGTACTCTTGAACCCCATTTTTTTTATGATAGACACAAACGTTTCTCCCAATTTCCCCGGAACATTCTGTAAGGAGTATGTTAAAATCGCAATCGGGATGAGAGATGTTTCGTTACAAATCGCTGCCCGAGTTCAAGGTCGTCATGATCGCAAAATAAAGAAAAGAAAGAAACCATTGATAAAATTAGGCCACTATTACCCCTATCACGTTTTCAGTCGATCACGAATCCGAATCCAAACGAGAGAGAGATATCATTCGGATGAGAACCGAGTCGAGAGGTGAATGACAGGCCCACCACGATGGACGATGCCTGAGAAGGAGGAGGGTTAAATGTTCAGAAAAAAAGAAACGAAACGCGATCAACCTCCTCCAATTTTGGTGCTCGTTTTCTATAGTCTGAGTAGACACTCGGATCGGAGAAACCCCGATGGCCTTGCATTGCTCAACGATTAGCTAGCTGGCTGACTGCAGGTGCTTTATGTATGTTGTTGTTTTTTGGTCGAAGCTACGAGACAGTTGCTTGTTATGATTTGGTGTTTGTTTTTTTTGGTTTGTCGTAAGATGTTTTACATTTACTATTTTTAAACTTGAGACGGGTTCATTGGCACATAGTGCCAGAAGAAAGAAAGCTGGAAGCTTAGTGTCTGGTAGTAATGGAGTTCTTTTCAGTGTTGACTCTTGGGGGTATTTGTCATTTGCCATTGATGTTTTTTTTTTGCATTTTCTAATTTTTGAGAAATTCTCTAAAAATAAAAGGTATTTGATATAAATTAGACTAAGTCGATTTTAAATCGTTCTAAAATTTCTCTAACCATGAGGTCTAAAAAGCTTCTTTTTGATTCAAAACTCATCCATGATTTTTTGCAGAATTTTTACGTAACGTTTAAGTAAATTTGAACTTTTAGGTTTGTATGGGGAAATTGAATATTTTGTTTTGGTTGTTGTGCCAATTTCTAAATTCTCTAAAGGCAATTTTCCGCTGAACAACTCGCGAAGCTTTTTAGACCCCAGGGTTTTAGAAATTCATAAATGAACCCAAATCGACTCAGTCTAGTATCTCATACTTAAGGGTAAGCTAATGGACAAATGTCTATTAGGTCGTTTTCGGATTTTTTCTCAAAATATTATCATGAAGGACAATTCTGACGAGCAAATATCTAACTACATTACATCAGCCCATTTAAAACGAGTGCCAATGTTTCGGAAACAAATCTCCAAACAAACAATTCATGGTCCATTAATCATCAAACGCATTCCAAAAAAAAACATCACCCAGAGAAGTTGACACCTGGTATTTAGTGCTCCAATCGCCGAATTGAATTCCAATTCGGAGAAACTACGGATATTGACGGGTGAATGGAGCCAGCCACAAGTTCATGGCAAGGCAAAGGCGCTACTCAGCAGCACCCTGTCGGAGGAGGAATGTTTTCTCGGAAACCGTCCCTGGTGGTGTTGATATGATAGATTTTTTTTTTATTATTTCGAAGTTCATCTCGCTTGATTGGCTCGCTCTACTGATGATGTTGAGGGTACTTTAAAGTTTTCTCGTGCGAACGATCACGTCCGATATTGTTGGTGAAATGAGAGGTGATTCAGATCGGAAACCGGAAATAAATAGCTGGGGGAAGTCCTACTATGTGCTGAGTCAGGCCTCTAGTTTGCGGTAGAAGGTTCGACCAAGCTGATACTGATTTATTCATTAGAAAACGTTAGAATTGTCTAGATATTGTTGAAGGTTTTCGAGCGAAAAAAAAGTCTAGGACACTATTACAAATCGTTTGCATCAAATTTTGTAATTTACTATATTTTTCATACAATTCCTTCACTCATTTCAACATTATGAAACAAGTCGAGAACATTCAACTTGTTTTATTGACAAATAATCTCATAAAGTATGTTCTTTAACATTCAACTGTCATTTACTTTGATACTTTTCCCAAGAGATAACTATCTTCCACTGTAGATAGCCAACATTTCACTAAACATGACTGGACATTTTTTGCTTGCGCTTGTGATCGTTAACAAGCAAAAGGAGCGAAGTGATTTGAAATTCACATTGATTTAACACCGTTATTTCGCATCCTTAGATCGTTGCTACTCGCCTAGAAGATCTTTGGCTTATGATATTGTAAAAATATTTATGGCTTCATTGTCTCGCAGCGTTTCGACCGAAACAAGTTTCGGTTTAATGCGCTGATGAAATGATTTTTTTATGGAATTCAGTAGCTTTAGATGACCATCAAATTGATCGTTATTTATGAACAAATTTTCCAATCTTTTTTCTACAAAGTTTATGGAACAAGCAATTTTTGTTAACAATAACAATAAATCATTGGAATTTAACGAATTGGTTGGTTGAAAATAAACCATTTGAAAAAATATATAAAAACAATTATAAGACTCATTGGCTTACCGTTTAAGAGTGACTTGCACTTTGGTGAAGACGACGAACCCTAATTGGAATTTACACTGATTAACACGAAATTGTGGCAGAGCACAACGGTCCAATACCCTAAAAAAACCTGTCAAAAAGTATGTTTTCAACATTTTTGTCTCTGAAAATTACTTAAGTTATTCAATAATAATGATTTCTCTGAATTTAACTTATTAGTGTCATATCTACTCAAAATATATTTTTACTTATTTTACCGAAAGAATTTTAAAAAAAATTAAAGTTCAGTAAGCGGATCCCAGTATTAAAATTTTCTAACAGCTTGCTGCAAAATGTCTCATATCCTAGAAATGTTCAATCAATCTTAATCAACTTAAATGTAACAAAAATAAAATTAAATCAAATACAATGACATAAATTAAGGATCTGGTGCTGAACATTTTTTTCAATTTTTCATAATGTGAGAGAGCTTCGCATATATTCATCAAAATTTTGAAGTAAAGGTTATTAAGGAGATTTTTTCTAAGGTTATCATTTTTTCTATAATTGGTTGTTTTTATCATTAAATACTTCAAGTCAATTTTAAACGAGAACAAAATTTCTAAATTTTTTTTATATAAAAAATTTAAAATTTTTTTGTTCATATTTTGTTTGCTTAAAAAATGAGGTACTATTAAAGTTTCAATTTTTTTCCAATGGTTAAAGTTTCCATTGGTTTTTATGATTTTTGACCAGCAAATAGGTTCTATGATTTGATAAATAATCGTAGAATATTTGATAAACCGTGATTAAACCGTGTTTGGCAATTATTGTTGATAACTCTTGGACACTAATAACATCGAAATTTAAATTAACTTAGTATAAAAATATTAAAGGGATGTTTTTTAATTAATTCAAGAGCAAACTGCATTTGAAGAAAGACACAATAAGGAATCAATCTAGTTCGTCATCCAAAAGATTCTTTGCTTAAAAGTCAAATTTGAAAAAAAAAGTGCTTCTACTGTTCGAAGCCGTTCTCCAAAATAGCAACCAATTTTGCAATATGTTGTTGTCCAAAAATGTGAGAATCTATCCAACATATATAATTAGAGTTGAGTTATGCGGAGTTTTTTTTTTAAATCTCTAGTTGAAGAATAAAAGTTTAAAAAGTTTATCGTTTTTTATAAATAAATTCCATATAAAAAATTTCGAGTTCATCTAAAAAAACTAATTTTTATTCAATTAGATGTGAAGTATGCCAAAATATGAAAATTATTGCAAAGCAAAATAGATTCGTGATTTTAGTATTTATTCGTCATACAATGTAAGCAAATTTTTGAGAAATTTTTAAACAATATTCAAGCTATTTCTAGCATTTCTTTGAGAACTCCTGAACTAGTAAACTCATAACTATCATCTTCAGGGTTTCGTGTAGCCTTTAAATCCCGGAACTTCACCGTGGATAGATAATTTCGGCCGCTTCAAAAATATACTTTTTGCCAGCTTTTCTGGGTTTTTAACCACTGTGGCGGAGCCACACCTTTTTGGGCATCAAAATTTCGATAGCAGAAACGGGTTTTGTCGAATACAGATTTGCATTCTTATACGAATTCAAATCGCACAAGTTTATTTAAATATTTTAAAAATCTTGGTTCGAATTTGTACAAATTTAAACACTTTCCACTGCCGTCTCATATTGGACACTGAATCATGTTTTTGATTGGAAACATTAAAAAAAAAATTAGAATACGCTACGTTCTAGACGCTTGAATCTATTTACACAGATTCTGGTAAATTTATCTAAATTTTAAGTCTGGATTTTCAGTCCTATCTCAAAACTGCATGTTTTTTTCGATTTTTCAATAAAAAAAATTCTACTAGTTTAAGAGAAAAATGTAAACAACAATCACATAAAACTAAGTATTTTGTTACATCTTCGTTTATCAATTAACAGAATAAAATTGTGGCATTTTTTTTTGTTTGCGAATTTTTTCCGCATGGGACGATTTCCGATTTTCAAAAGTTATAATTGAGCTAAGAAAATATGTTAGAAACCAAATGAGATAAGTAGGGGAGAGGCAGGCTATATGCGCATATTAAGGAAAGCACTCATTTTCTCCCATATTTCAATAGATAGAAGTCTGAAAACTATATACACATGAGCGGACATCTGTTTTATATACGATAGAGCAATTTTTCTGTTAAAATCTCTTGCAGTTTTTGTGAAAATAATTTTTTAATAAAAGAAGTCAAAATAGCTGATTTCCGAAACTGGCGGGCTAAATGCGCATATTTATGTTTTAAGCTATATGTAATTAACACTTGCAATATTTTGATATTATTTAACTGAAAATGGTAGAAACGGATGTTAAGCATACGTCAAGGCTGAAATTTCGGTGAAATTTTTTACATCACTAGTTCTTTTGCATGAAACATAGTTAAATATTCCATATGGCCATATTTCATGGTAATATTTTGTTCATATCGTATTTTTATCGGATCAGTATGAAGTTCTTCTTTTTTCGCTGTAAGATCGTGATTTGAGCGTAGATTTAATGTTTAAATGATCAATAGTAAAAAAAATATAAAACTAATCTATTTTTCTTGATATAGGCATTTAACCTGCCTTGATATGGGCATACAGAACCTGTCTCTTATTCCAATATCATTTACAACTTTGTCAAAAGCTTCAATTTGTTGAATTTCCGATTTCCAGACGAATAAGAAAGAAAAACTATCAAAATTTTTGTTCCCGGAATCTGTACGCACGATAATTTAAGTTCAATATATTCTAACAAAACTGACAAAAATCTTGTTTGAATTTTTAAATTTTTTCTACTTTATATAACAATTTAATTTTTTCATGCCATGTGTTTAAAGCGTATTACCCTCAAACTGCACTGATTAGATATGATGAATCTCCAGCCATATCGTCAATCGGCTGTATGCGCATATTACCCAACATGCGCATTTAGGAACACTTCCCCCTACTTCGAGGTTATGCCGTTTCTCAGCAATTTTATGTTTGATTTTCGAACTTTCGTTTTGATTGTTTTTGTACTTATTAGTGTGCTAGTAGATAAAAAATAAACAAGAATTTTTTTTTTAGATTTTTTTTTTGGATTTTTTTTTTAGATTTTTTTTTAAATATTTTATCAATCAAATACAAATTTAAAGTAACGTCTGATTAATTTTGTTACTTTGATAGAGGTATTCTACACTCAATTTAAAATAAGTAAAGTCAAGTCAAAAAATCTCATTGTTTAATTTTTTTAAGACAACCTCCAAGACCCTTGTAAAAAATTGCTTTTCTGAAAATTAGTCGACCGAGCTAGGGCTTCATGGATGAATAACTGAATTTTTATTTCTCTTCAAACGTTCGTTCAACATTTAAATTATTGCATCAGATTTATTTGATATTTTAGTCGGACTCTGAACTCCTACAGTTGAAATGTGTTTGTTAGATTTTTGCTAATTTTCTCAAGTTTAGCTTCAGCATAACGAGTTTTTCTGAGAAAAAAAAGCTCCTGATGCAGATGCGAACATCATCAATTCTGGACTAGTGTATAATAATTCCAATCATATGATAGATGTTTAGATTAAATTTAATTTTCAAGACGTGGATTCAATCGAAAACTGTCTGATTTCAACGTATAAATTCACATCAGAACTATAAAGTCGCAACATTTAAAAATTTTGTAAATTCCTTTCACTTTTTTTCATAATGCAGATTCTGAAAGTAAGTGATTCCACGATGTTTCTTTGCTCGACAAATGTATGTGTTAATTTTTTTTTTCATATATTTTCGGTTTTTCCCTCATGAATATGATATCTCGACATTTCCCCCGCCTTCCCGAATGGCTAACAATCCTGAAATAAGCGACTATAGAATATAAAGTTTCTGAGAAAAAGTTACGTCATTAAGGAATTAATATGTTTTTATATGGGGAAACGTAAACCATAAATCATTTTCCCGGTTTTGATTTGAAATTCCCGGTCTTTTCCCGGTCCTATTTTCAATTCCCGTTTTTTTCCCGGTTTTCCCGGTTCGCTGGCCACCCTGTAATTTCCCAACTGTTATGAGGGAAATATTTATCCTGCTTTCAATGAAGCACATAACAAGCTATCAATGATGAAATAAAAATATTTTATTATCTAACTTTGATTTTATCTTTACTAGAAAATTTTAGTTGCTGATAAAGGTATAACATAAATTATGAAGCAAATTTTGAAATAAACAGAATTAAGAGTTTTAGTTTTCGATTAGTTGGCATATTAAGAAAAAATGATTCGTAGGAGCCCCCGAGAAAATCCGGCCCTGGTTACCAATATTTGGCGAAACTGTAGAATGTTCTGAAAATACCTGAATGAAAGGTTTTAAACTAAGGTTGCCAGATTTTTTTCAGCACGTATCCGGGCCGGACAAACCGAACAATTTTGTTTTGTTTTTTTTTATTTCAAAACTATATGGTCCCTGAATGAGAATTCTAATTCTCATTATACAGCACATCCATTGATTTGACTTGAATATTTTTTCTTTCGATTGTTTTATAAAAACCAGATTAAAAGGCTTGAAAGCCTGTGCATTTTTGTTGGTAATATAAATTTCTGCAATATTACGAAATGTTCTCTGCGTAACAGTAACCATTTCAAAAGAACAAAAACCACTATCGGTGCCCCCATCGGAAAATCCAATCAAACTGGTACCTGATAGATTATCGCCATTAAATTAGTCGCCACGTCATACACGAATCGTGAACGTGAATTGACAAGACGAACGGCTGCTTGCTGCTCACAACCGAACGAACGCAATTGAGCTCAATGACAGTAGTGTTAACTTCTTGCAGTACCTCGTTAAATGGCTGAATTCAATCAGAAAAAAAAACAGTCAAATAAAATTCAAACTCGAACCGATCCTAACCGCCTTCGCGGCAAGAGTCTTTCCAGCCAAGTGGCTGGCGCCATCACTTGCAAAAACATGTGTATCCATTAATCGAATGCTTGGAATTGCGCTGAAAAAGCCTCCCCCGTCCTTGTTGGTCGTCATCGTCGTCGTTGTCCATGTTTTATTTGGCTTGTCAGGGGGTTGCAATTTTTAAAATGAGTGATAGTTTTTTTTTCTTGTAATCTATCATGTGGCTTATTCGGTTCATGGAACTAGCAGTTGAATGGGCAAATTTATTAGAATTTGTGTTTGGAATTTTCAAATTAAAATTATGTAATTATTAATATTTTTTTTAAATGATTGTATTTCATATCAGATCCTTCGATTACCAACATTTATTTTTTTTTCGATTTATAAAAAAAATCGACTGGCGCTTAGGTCAATTTGTTTGAATTTTAAGAAATCGGTACCATACTCTTCGTCTTTATCTTGAGGAAACTGGTTTCAACTCTGCCATGAGGAGGTATGATGTTTTTGAGTTATTTTTAGAAGCCGTCATGAAGCTTTCCCAATTAAAATGCATTTATTCATTTCTACCCTCAAGCGGTCTTCTGGGTACGAAGTTCGTCAACGTTAGTAATAGCCAGCCATCTCTCGCTTGTGGACATTTCTCTAATATGCATCGACGAGAAGCTGTCATTTTAGATGAAAATTTTCAAGAGAAAAAAACCGTCACCAGTTACTTCTAACCTGCTGAAGTATAAGATGATTGATAATAGCCTACGGCAGCCGTCGGCAGCCATATAAATTAAGGCCGCTGCAGAGTTGTGAATATTGAATAAATTTAGCAGGTTGGGACATTTTCACTCAAACTATTCTCGAGTAATTCAAATGATTGCATGTCATATAATTTGGAAAAAATGCTCGGTACAAATTCAATTGCCAATTATGCAATCCTAAGGACTGTTCTTAAAACAAAAACAGCTTGTTTCTGTTTCAAAATCAGTTTTTCTTTTTTATTTAGACTTGTTGGCTCATCAGTTAGCAAAGATCAATTTTACTAAAAATCGGTCCTTTTTAAAGTTTTCACACGTCATATCACTAAAACGAGCTGATAGACAAAATCTGGCAAATGACAACAGTTACCAAAACATAGGCACCAAAATGCTGTTCCCATGCTGTTCAATTGGTAAATGCATGTTTTTTACAATTTAGATCGTGGAAAATCTTGGTAATTTGGCACTTTTTATTGGCTTTTGAAATTTCACTGGTTTCATTGTAAATATCGAAAATACAAAGGAAACCAGCATTATAGGTGCTCATTTTTAGAGCTGCCCCTTCTTCCAGATAACGGTTTGTAGAAATTTAATTTCAAAATGACAACGCAGTTTCAGTTCCACACGGTTTGAGAACTTACTTGTTCCTTTAAGATTGAATTGATTAGTTCCAAAAGAATCGATGACCGTTACCATACCTTCAAAAACTATTCAACGTCATTCAGCTTCCACAAAAATGCATTCCTGTTGTATCGCCCGTTCGATTTCGGAATTTGGTACGCTTTCATCGAATGCAGCAGATGCATCGTGGTCCAAATCGGGTTTCGGCCCTTCAAGGGGACACACAACTCATCAGGTATCATTTGTTTTGAAACTCCTCATTTGCATAAATGATAGCGAGCACGAGAGATTGCGGGCGGTAAAAGGGAGAGGTAAAATAATACCATTCATGGTTAGGTTATAAAATCGGAATTACAGAGGGCCCTCTTTCAGTACGAAGACGGCGACAACGACGTCCGTCTTCATCGTCATTTTAAAAGACTCGGATCGAACACGGAGATGAAAACGGGCCAAAGCGATTAACGATCCTTGGATAACCGTGCAGCGTTGATTTGAATCGATTTGAAGTGACCGGGCTGTGAAGTTTTTGTAATGGCTGTCAGGGAGGGAGGTATCTATTAATAGGACTGCAAAAATTGATCGACCGATCGATGATTGAAAGAGCGCAATCGTGTCGATGCGATGTTGAGGGTAGGAAGAAATTTTCGACGCATCGCGGCCAATCAACAATGACTTCCTTTTCTGCACAGATCGCGGCAAATGATCCCGGATCTAGGGAGCAGGTTGACTCGGACGCTAAGGAATGCAGTTCGAATGAATGAAAATTAGAATTTGTCAGGTCATTTAGAATCTTATTCTTGGCAAAATAAAGTGCAAATTTTGAAGCAAATTAAAATATAGATATAAATACAAAAGAGTGTATTTCTGTCTGTCTGTCGTCTGTCTGTTGACAAAATATTTGATAACAACTGGACAGATTAACATTAAAATTGGCATGGAGAAATTTCTGGGGACGGGGATGGTGTCTTTTATACTCAGAAACCTTTACCTACTTTTAACAAGAGGGCTCCAACACATTTGGTCAAATAATAAGTAAAATTGCCGTCTGGTGTACATACATACGCATCTTGGCTGCTGGTTTTTTGCAGTCGGATGGAAACAAAAAATGATTGTTTTTCTAATGATTGTTTACTCAGGACTCAGGAGAGCATATCAAATTTTTACACAACCCCATCTCAACGAGATATTATTAACTTATTTAGATATCAGAATCTTCGTTTTGGTCGTTCCGGAAAAAAACAATAATATCTCTTTAGATACAATCATTTGTTTTTTGCTGCAGGCAAGCAAATGTTTCGAAAACGTTAATTGGAAGTTTGAACGTCTCATTTCAATGCGCCAGGCATGGTTCTGTGGTAGCGTGCGCGTCTCTCAACCTGCAGGTCGTGGTTCCAATTTCCTGGCTGGTATCCGAACTTTTCAAGAATTGTTCATGTTGGAAACAATGCATGAAAGTTCGAGTACAAGTCAGGAGGTAGTCCAAAATTGCACACATGTAATGCGTGTAAGACAAAAATGGCATACAAGCTCGTATGAGAAATACTCATATTTTTGCATTTTTGGTGGTCTAAATCCTATCTGAGTGAGATATAATCTTGATAATATGCTATTTATTTATTTATTTATTTATTTATTTATTATAAATCAACGGATCACATATTGATCCAAATGAAAAACTATAATTTAAGACAATGTACATACAAGCGGTAATCTACGTTAAACTTAAAACTCTAAGAATTTTTCTTCGGAATACATCACATGAATACATGCACAGTAAACGAAAATTACCGAGTTCGGTAATTTTTTTTACCGAAATCCTAACATGTGTAAATCGTTAAACTGTTCGGTAATTTTTTCGGTAAAAATTAAACGAACATCGGTAAATGAAGAGTCGATTTACCGATGTTCGTTTATTTTTTACCGAAAAAATTACCGAACAGTTTAACGATTTACACATGTTAGGATTTCGGTAAAAAAATTACCGAACTCGGTAATTTTCGTTTACTGTGTGGCATGATTCACCTTGTCGAAAGCAGCTGACAGATCAGTGTAGATGACGTCGGTTTGAGATCCCATGGCAAAACTGTCTTGCACAGTAGACGTGAATGGCAACAGGTTTGTAGTCGTAGAGCGCTTAGGCATAAATCCATGTTGTTCATTTGAGAAATAAGGCTTGCAATACGAAAAAATGGGTTCCAAAACAACCAGCTCGAAAAATTTGGCTATCGCACATAAGGCAGAAATGCCACGATAGTTGTTCACATTTAATTTGTCCCCTTTTTCGTGCACCGGAGACATATAGGCCTCTTTCCATATGGATGGGAACGTAGACTGATCGAGTGAAACTTGGAAGATTATTTTTAGAGGTATCAGCATATGAGATACATATCGCTTCAAGAAGGTAGCTGGTACGCCATCTGGTCCTGTGGAAAGGCTGTGTTTCAGCTTAGCGGTCGCTTTCAAAATAATATCATCGTCTACAACAATTTGATTCAGCCATGTGTTCAAATGAGGGACGTTACAAGCCGCGCTGGTAATTTGGTCCGAGGATATTGAGTTTGAGTCAAATACACTACGGAATTTGTCAGCGAAGAGATTACAGATTTTAAGTTCCGAAGTCGCTAAATTATCATCCAGAAACATGGAGGGCGGTAGGCCGGATTCTTTCCGCTGGTCCTTGATGTACTGCCAAAATGATTTGGGTTTTGTTTTGAATCATCAAAACTTGCACAAATGCAAAAACTTGCACTAATTCCATTTGCACAATTAGTTCTCCAGCTATGCAAAAAATGTATGGAGCCCCTCCCCCTTCCTATCTCATAACTGGCAGGAGGCAGGGATCTCAAATAATATTAGAAACATTTCCTGTAACCAAGTACTCTCCTATGTCAAATTTAGTTCATAAGCTCGATAAATTCGAGGGTTATGCAAAAACAATTGTATGGGTGCCCCTCTCCCCTTCCTATCATCGTACTTAAAAGAAGGAGGGGTCTCAAAAAGTCAAAGAAATATTTCCTGTATTCAAATACTCTCTCAAGAAAATTTTGGAACCATTTTCTCAAATGTATCTTGAGTTTTGGAAAAAATTGTATGGGTGTTCTCAAATAATTATAGAACCATTTCCCCTACCCAAATAATTTACAATACCAAATTTGGTTCCATATGCCCGATTAGAACCCGAGTTATGTATGTATGCATGTATGGTTTCCCCATCGGTAGCAAGGTCCTGCCTATGTCTGTGTGGCTTGACCTTCGAATTGCTTCTAGGGCTTCCACAGTCGATGGTTCGTCGAGGGAAGGCACCCAACCTTCAGAGACCAACAATATGGTTGACAATCCACTTTGCTTGCAATAGTCTTTTCAGATTAACCCCAAATGCATTCCTTCTGAAATATAGTTTTTTTTTTACAATGAATACACATATTAGCAAATGCGAGCAATTTCATCTAAAAGCCTGGCAAAATCCGGACATTTGATTTCAAAATTTTCAACCCGAAATCCGAGCAATATCCGGGCAAATGTGGTCAAAACCACAAAATCTATATACATATATAAAAATGAATTTCTGTCTGTCTGTCTGTCTGTCTGTCTGTTCCCTATAGACTCGGAAACTACTGAACCGATTCACGTGAAACTTGGCAGGTGGGGGTATTGGAGGCCGGGGAAGGTTCCTATTATGGTTTGAGACCCCTCCCTCTCTCAATAAGGGAGCCCCAAACAAAAGACAATTTTTTGCATAACTCGAGCACCCATCAAGCAAATGGTATCAAAATTGGCATGGGGGGTTATTTGGGTACAAAGAATATTCCTATGAGTATAAGGTACCCCTCCCTCCTCTCAGTGGGGTGATAGAAAGGGGGGAGGGGGGCTACCTTACAATTTTTCATATAACTCGAAAACTAATCAAGATATTGGAACCAAATTTGGCACGGGAAGGTATTGGGATACGAAAAATATTTCAATGATTATTTGAGACCCCTCCCCCTTTTTTGTGGAAAGGCGGAGGGGGCCTCCTTCATATTTTTTTGCATAACTCAAAAACTAATAAAGCAAATGGAACCATATGTGGCATGGGAGGGTATTTGGATACGAAAAATATTTCTATGATTATTTGATACCCATCCCTCTTTCCAGTAGGGAGAAATAAAGAGGGGAGGGGCCTCTTTTATAATTTTTTACACAACTCAAAAACTAATTAAGCAAATGGAACCAAATTTGGCATGGGCGGGTATTTGGGAACGTGACATGTTCTAATGATTGTTTGAGAACCCTTCCTTCTTCCAGTGGGGAGAAAAGAAAGAATAAGGGGAGTTTCATACAATTTTTACATCATAACTCAAAAACTACAACAGCAAATGGAACCAAATTTGGCATGGAATGATATTTGGGTACGAGAAATGCTTCTATGAATATTTGGTATCCCTCACTCCTTCAAAGAGGTGGATGAAAAGGGGGAGGAAAGGTCTCCCTTACAATTTTCAGTATAACTGGAGAGTTGATCGAGCTAATTGAACCATATTTGACATGTGAGGGTATTTGGATTCGATAAATGTTTCTATCATAAATTGAAGCCCCACCTTTTTTTCAGCGGAAAGATATTAAGAGGGAAAGGGGAGCTTCCATATAATATTTTTTATGCATATCTAGAGAATTTATCGAGCAAATGAAACCAAATTTGGCATCAAAAAGTATTTGAGTGCGAAAAATACTTTTTGTATGTGAAACAATTCCTTTCTTGCAGAAGGATGATAGAATTGGGAATATAGGAAGGGAAGAGGAGGCTTACAATTACCTTTTTTTTTACAAAATCTGAGAAATGGACAAAACTTAACATGGAAAATCATTTTGGTATGATTCTATGATTATCTGACACACCATCCTCCTTTCAGTGAGTAAGTACATAGGAAGAGGGAGGTGAGCCCAATACAATAGTGTTAGCATAAGTTCTCAACTCATGCTAACGAAGCCAACAAATGGAAACAAATATGGCATGGAAAGGTATTTGGTTACGAGATATCTTTCTACGATTGTTATAGATCCTTACGCTTTACAGTGTGGATAGGGGAAAAAAGGAGGAGGGTCCATGTAAATTTTGTTGTAAAGCTTGAAAACTTATCAACCAATGGAACCATATTTGATATAAGAGGATTTTTGGGAACGAAAAAATTAGGTATTATTATTAAAAATCACGACCTCCATTCAGCAGGTGGTGAAGGTAAGGACAGAGGAGGGGCTTTCTTATCAGTTTTTCAGCATAAATCCAGAACATATTAAGAAAAAACAACCATATTTTATAAGTTAGATTGTTTGCGTACGGTTAATTTGAGACCGTCCAGACAGCTTAAAATTATCAGATCTATAACACAAATTTATAGAGCAAGATTTAGAATATTCGTTTAAGTTATCTTTGTGTTGCAATTCAAAACTCTAGCTGCAGCTCTCATTTTATAGCGGTTTCTTATAAATTATGTTATAATTTGATTTAATTTTTTTCGATTATAGTCGTTTTACCATCTTTATGGCATTCGCGACTTTATATCAACGTTGCAGTTGGCGGACAATTATTGAAAAACTTATCCGGTAAAACTGTGTTCGATGTTTACTCTTGGGCTCGAACTCGCGGACATCGGCTCAGGAGGCAACTGACTTGCCGACTGAGCTATATCACAAGCCCTATTTTGATTTAAAGTAATGCCAATAAAACAATAAAAATTTGAATAATTTTTGAAAATATCATTTGATTTTGAAAGGTGTAGCAAAGCACACCGGGTCAGCTTGTTATACAATAAAAATCATGAAAAACATTTGAAATATTTATGACACGAATGCCACGAAGATGGTAAAGTGTCACTAATAAAACTTAATAATAAAAAAATAAATTTGAAATATCGTTTTTCCACAAAAAATACCTCAGAAATCCGAGCAAAATCCGGGCAAATGGTCGGGTCAGACTTTTTCTACATTTTGTGTTTAATATTCGGGCAATTCCGGGTAAAACGGGGCAATCTAGCAAGCTTTATTTAAAAAGAACATACCTAACATATGTAACGAAAAATAACAAGCTTTCTTCGTAAATTTCGTTCTTAACTCTTTCAACTCTAAGAGCAAGTTCACTGGTGTTGGGAAAAAGTGGTAGAAATTTTGACACTTACGGCACATTTTGAAAATTTTGCCATGCAAAAACATTTTCAAGATCTGTGGCCTTCTAGTTTTTTTACAACACGTGTTGTATTTTCGCATGCTGTGATGCAAAAATAGCAATAATTCTATCACATACAACTGAAATATAAACAGTGTTGCAAAAAAAAAAATACAACGCCCCAAGATCTTGAAAACATTTTTGCATGGTGAAATTTTCAAAATTTAAAAATTTCTACCACTTTTTCCCAACACCAGTGAACTTGCTCTAAGAGTTCAAGTGAAAAACTGTCGTAGTGGACAGAAATGACTACTTTGATCAAGTTTGTTATTATTTCACAATTCATGAGTGTCAGAAGAAGAAAATTCCATAACTTTTTCTCAACCCTAGTGACATTGCATATTTAAAGGCGCTATTCTACATATAAAATTGGAGACGTTTTCTTTGTAACACCATCACTTATAAACGGACGGTCGAAATGAAGTGAAATTTGGTATCCGAGGGTTTTTCAGGTCAGAGATGGTTTGTATAATAGTTTCAAAAATCTCACTTTTTATGGAAGGAGGGCTCCCATACAAAATCAACTTGAAATGGGACATAACTCGAACCATTTTAAGACAAATTTCATGAAAATTGATTCACGAGCAATTATTGGATAAATATTTGTTATTGGATAAATATTAGACACTTCTACCGTGACGTGAAATTTGCTTTTCCGGACTGTTTTATAATGTTATCATTATAGAAGTCAACTAATTTATTTGAAATGAAAAAAAATATATATATAGTAGCAAACGGTCCAAATTGACTTAAATAAGTACATAACACTTTGATTTCCTGTTCTCTCTGTTGAAATAGGATATCAGTGTCTTCAAATAGTAGAGAAAACAATTAGATACCCACAATATGATATTCGTAGCTTCTCGATTGAACAACAAAGACCAAAGTTATGCCTTTTCAAAGTTGTTACGTGAATTCACTCAGTTTAAATAGAACAGGGTAATGGACTGAATTCATGTCACGAAATTTCAAATTATTCTTAACCATTGTTTAGAGCCTTCAGCTTTCAAAGCAAATTTCTTCTATAAAATTTTAGAAAAAAAAAACTAATTTTGTGACGTGGATTAACTCATACGCGCTGTTGTAGCTCAGCTGGATTCCAACCGATTTCTATAAAATTTAGTATTTCCGAATCGTCTCATCATTTTCAAACAAGTTATTTTTTGGTTATAAAATGTCGAATTTATCTCGTAAAATTAAAAAGTTTCCTTTTTTATGACGTGAATTCACTCATTTGAGACTGTTTTTATTCGCTTTTTCAAACAACCCTTATTAGATATAAACAATTTATTTATTCTTCACAATGAAGCAGTATATTTTGACTTTTAAAGGTATTAAAAAAGTCCAAAACAAATCAATATATTTATACATTTAAATTAATTGTTTTTTTTTTAAGTTGTCAACATTTACAATATTTCCAACTTGATTTTCAAAATTTTATAAAACATGTCATTTTTTTCTCTTTTTCCGTTGGTTTTGTGTGATTTGATTTATCAAAATTATTGAGAAGTTTGAGATTATTTGATACGCAAACAGATAAACATCATTTGTGAGCGATACAAGTGCGTGGAGTAATGCATTAGTAATCTCGTAATTAGCAATGATTACGATCCATTCCGAAGAAGAATATACCTAATTGAACTGTAGGGATCAATTGTACCCATAATAAACATTTCAGACTCCTTTTTCTGAAAAAGTTGAGAGTTTTCTATTGCTTTGAAATATGACATTATGAAGTTTATATTACGCTTTAACGATTAATATATTGGAATAAATATTTTTATATAATTTTTTCACGTAAGAAACATTTTAAAGTTGTGAAGAAAGATCTTTAAATCACATTTTGTGAAATTTATCAAACTAAGTTCAATAACACAAAAAATTATTTTGTTAAAATTCTATGTTCTAGAAAATGTGCCAAATGAAGCAAAACAAAAATGCTTTATTGTTTAGCTCCATTTGCAACATTTTCTAGAACATTTAATCTTTGGATGATCAAAGGATTAAAGTTTCCCCAGAGTTCAATTATCCTCATTCTCGCCTTTTGAAAAAAAAAAAAAAAACGAAGTTTACTACTGGATGGAATAAACAAACTTTCAACCTAAGAAAGATATTTTTTTCTCGGTTTTGATTCTTAATTCTCTGAATTGGCCGATTTTTCCGGTACATTTACAAGATTGCAGATTTCCCAGTTCTGTTAGTGCCTTGTAAAAGCTCTATTTTGGCACGATCTACCGTAGAAAAAATATAAAAACATAAGAAATTAGGTATTGCACTGCACGTGCACTTCAAATATTACCAGACTCTTTCCACATTTCCATCACATAAAAAAGGCAAACAAGAACACCTGTAGACAAAAAGTGATCTAGGCAAATTGAATAAGTGCACTACCATTTTAGTACAACGAAAGGATCAAAACATGGACAAATCAGCTCGTGCCATCTGCCATAAATTGCCGCCTCTCGTTCCAATGGTATAAATACCATCACTTCTATCTGCTCTCAACACGACACAGCACGGTCGCCAATTATCGAAACCATTTGCGAGCCCATTGAAGCTCGCGCGAGAAGACCCCAAGAAAGGGGGGAAAACCACCACGTTCATTTGGTACATGTTGTTGTTTTTGTTATTAATGATGGTGCGACAAAACGCGTGTGCCCGCGCTCGATTCGAGATTTATTTTTAGACAGTACCGTGTGTTTGCTTCTATCTATATACAGAGATATTTCCTTAGCTGGTTGACAGTCTCCGTTCAAGCTCGGTTGAGGAGAAGAGTTAGGTGGAGAACGGCATGGCAAATTTGTTTTCAGCTCAATCATGCTGATATGCGTCTGCTCAGACATTGTAGCATTTAGAAGACAACTTTGGGCTTACTCCGCGAGGACCAAAAGAGCTCTATACATGGAGCAACTTGAGCAAGCTCGGGCACACGCTTATCCATATTTGTTGTGAGAGGAGGCTTCATCTTGTTGCGAGGGGGAGTTTTCTAACGTTTCCATGATGATTAGAAACAGATAACCCCCGAGCTTCAGGTGCTACTCTTAGGGGCACCTCCATACTATATTTTATTTAAAGATGGTGCTTGCCCGATCCAAAGAAGAAGCTAGTGCCACTGTTTATGCGCAGCAGCAGAGGCACGCGTATGCGGCGGCGAAGAATGTTGCGTTACTGGATTTGGAAAGTTGACTCCGGGCCCGGGCTCCGGAGATGGCCGCAGCTCGGGTTAACCTAGATAGCAGGATGCAATGCATATCACATCGAAGTGTGAATCTCGATGTGTAAAAGTGGGTAGAAAACTGCGTTTTGATGCGATATCTTGGCGTTATTGGATTGGACCGCTTGGGACATATGCTGTTCTTAACATAGATATTTACTTCGATGCAATCGAGTGCAATGATTCAGATGTTGAAATTGGAAAGGGTGACTTACCTGTAAAGAGAAGAGAAGAAAAACGAATTTAATATGGATTGTGAAATGTTTAAGGTGGAGCTTAATACTACGCTAAATCAAAATTCAAGCACTTGAGATTACCCAAGGAATGTATTCGAGAAAAAATGCAACACTTCGATTTGTGAATAACTTTTGGAAGCATGAATAGGAGCTGATATAATTTTAAGTCAAGCTACCCAGTAATGTAATGAGTACCTTTACTAAATTTGGTGAAAATATGTCAAGTGGTTTTTGAGTTAGCGTCCAATACAGAAGCTCACAGACAAAATTGTTTGGGCAGGGCAGAGTAAACTTCAGGAAAGTCCCAGTGGGAGACACAAAAACAGCTGGAATAGTTGATATTCGACCAAAACTCATTTGGTAAATCTTTTAAAGAGTCCTAGGGGGTCTAACAGTGAAAATTTGAATAAAAGTTAATAGAATTGATCCATGAATATGAAAGTTTCTATAAAGCGCCATCCGAAAATATCAATAAGGGAGGTGTTAAAAATCATACATTTTTTTGGCTGGTTCGCCTAAAATAGTAATTTTCGAATGAAATTAGGTCAAAATAGGTGACCAGGTAAATATCTCATTAATAGGGACTTAACAAATTTCAACCAATACATTGAATGAACAATTTGTCAATTAAAAACAGCTTTTTATAAGGATTGCTTCAAAATGACAAAAATGTCAAAAATAATAAAAATGACAAAAATGACAAAAACACAAAAAATAAAGTTGATGGCATGTTACTACAAGTCTGGCATCAGACTGAATCAATTTTGGGTCTTTTTTTATTTCTAAGGACCTGAGGTCTAAAAATTTTAGTTTAAAAGTCATCGTGAGTAAATCTTAACTTTTAGGTTTGTATGGAAAAAAATTAAAAAAAATTGTATTGAAAAACAAATACGATCTTTCTTTTTACTATGAAAAGCATTTTACCGTCTTTGTGTTAAGTTATAAATTCTTTGAAGGATTTTTTTCCGATGAAGAACTTTGTTAAAGACTTTAGCCTTGTATCGATTTTAATGCACCAAAAATAGTATTGGCAGTTATAAAACCTAAAAAAGAAGAGTGTTAAAAAAATTATCTCGTTTCTTAAACTTTACAAATGATACTGAAAAAATTGTTTTGTTTTTCTTGCATGAGTTTCTTAGTAAGAGATCAAAAAAGTTGTTTTCATCGACCGGAAAAAATCTCAACGAATTCATAATTCATACAGCAGCGGATAGAAAAAGACTCAGAATCGCCTTGCATGTTTTAAAGGACATATGTACGTGTAGAAAACATAAAAATCTTGAATAAATTTTAGAAACATTTAAAATTTGAGTTGATTTTTCAACTTGAATTGAGAATAATTAAATTCATGCTCTTAAAAAGACATAAAAATACTTAAATATGAGAACTTCAGACCTGAAATGAAACACTGTATGAGTGAAGCAAAACGCCACTAGCTAAAAAAAACTATCAACTAGAGTAGAATTTACGAAGCAAAAATGTATTAAAGACTATTAAAAAAACTTTAGGTATTTTTTTATATTAATTTGGTATTCTAGAAAATGTCTCATATTAAATTCCGCATTTGAATTTTATAAACTCGTAAACCCACATTACAAATCCGAGAAACAAGTTACCTACTAGAACAAATATATTAAAAAGGTTAAACTGTACTTTAAAATGAATTTAAAAATTAAATGAAACAATGATTTTAAGAATAAAACGAAATATAAAAGTTTATTACGCACGGATAATTGGATCTTGAAAATACCATTAGTGGTTCTAGGTCCTTCCTGGTCGTATCATACGCCTTTACTGATTACGGACAAAATGCATCACTTGTTAGAATATCTAGAATTTTCAATCGCGAGATTTTAATTTTAGTTAACCTCGCAGCACATTGAAATGTAAATTTCGCAGAGAACTTTGGAAAAGCTTAATCCAGGCCTAAGATTAACTGTACAAAATATTGCCCAAGTTTTATGAGCTTTCTCCCCTCCAATAAAGATAATATGAAATGAAGTAAAAATCAGAAGCAAATTTTTGAAAGGTTAAATGTATTCATTTGTTAGGAAATAATAAAAAATAGTGACTTAAGTGACCAAATTTCAAAAAAAGTTACTAATGAGTTACCAGCCTATAAAAAGTGACCAACTTCTAGACCTCTAACTTCAAGTTAACAACGTGAAAAAGCTGCCTACTGGAAAAATTACCAAAACACGGCGATTTGAAAAACACTTCAACCACTTTCGAACTCTGAGTTACAAAATGTCAAAAAGGTATGTATTTGAGGAAATCTGATAAGCTTTACGGATATGAATAGTTTGAAAAGTTTTACTGAAAAATGAAACAAAAAATTAAAATTTCAGGCAATAAATCGGTTACTAAATCTTCACGTTACGCTGGAATGTGACATATGGGCAAAGTTCACTCCAGATGTCGCTTGAATTTTAGGAGAATTTTTTTTGTACGTTGTGTACAAATGTGTACATTTAAATTAGAATTTTACCCACGGAAAAATAAAAAAAAAGATAAAATTTACCTAGATAGCAAAAAGAACGCTCGTGAAAGCATAAAAGGTATCTTCTACCTTTTCGAAGTGAACCTTATCTAACAGCGAGGTAAAGTTTAACTAAATCGTGCTGAAAAAAGGTAAAATTCACCGAGAAAAAAGATAAATCCAAAAAAAAAGTAAATCTAGCGTAGCGAAAAGAAGTTCACCTGAATTTCGCCGAATTAAAAGGCATAATTCACCTAGAAAAAAGGGTAAATTCTACAAATTCGAGGTAATAAAACTTAAATCGCTGCGAGGGGAAATTTACGTGGATTGAGCTGAATAAAATGCTTCAATTCACCTAGCAAAAAGGTAACTATTTTCCGAAGCCGTTTATTCAAGGTTAAGCAATTTATCGATCAGGAAAGGTTTGTATTTGTGCGAAATATGTGAAGTTTGGAACAGAACAATGAATGTAGGTGAAGTTAACCGAGCCGGATCGTCGAAAAAAAGAACATTAATTCAAACAGAGAGTCCCGGAACAATAATCATAAGGTAACGACACCGTTTTTTTGAAATAAAAAACAAATTGTTAATAAATTTGTGTTTTTGTTTTTTTTTTTTTAATTGCAATGGTGCCCAGCCAGAACAGCTAGCATTTACCTTTTAAAAAGGTGTACAGAAAAAAAGATTAAATTCACCTTTTTAGTCAGTATATAGGAAACCGGTAGAATGTACCTTTTAGACCTATGAATCCGAAAAAGGTAAAATTTACTTTTTTTCTAAGTGAAAAGAAAAAAGGTAAAATTTACCTCGAAAGAGGTTGCTCCTTTATTAAGTGTGTGTGATGAATGAAATGTCACCCAATGACAATTAAAGTAAAAAAAAGTTCTGTAAAAAATTCTTTTTAAAAGATTAAAGAACAATATAGTCTTCAAAAGCTTCAACATAAGCCCTTTATGGAATACAATGACGGCATAACACATAACTCCAATGTAACCACACCAAATTGAGGTTCATATGCTGGATTAGTTCTCCACACACCTAGCAAACATTTTTGTAGCTATGTTTTTATACTGTTTTTAAATATACGTTCCATATACATTATAGAATTATCGCTTAAAAGTTAAAAAACAGCCTTTACCTACCAAAGTGGAGGCAAGGTACATACATAAATCTTATTTCTTTCTAAAGCGACGAAAACTGCACCAATTGGGCACTATCCGACACGTTATTCGTAGCCACCGGCTATCGGAAGAATGCTAAAGAGCGAAAGATTTGGCTCCCATAGCCTTCAAATCGTTACAAGAGACAACATTTTCCAGTTCTCCCATTGGTCAATATTACTCAATTTTCATCTGATTTTTAGCCATCTAAGAGAACATTCAAAATTTACAAACATTTCAACAATTTAAAAATTTACAAACATGGCAAACTTTCTATCATTAGGGATGAATCATCCCAGAGGATAAAAATCCCGTATAAAAAAAAAAAACTTTCTATCATATCCGATTTAAACTAAGTTCAGACGACATTTTATACGAATTTTTCACTATGCAGCTGGAATTGTGATTCTCAACACCATTGTAAACAACTTAAGTTATCATTTTTTATACGATTTCATATTTGCTGGGCATTCATGATACATATTGTATATCATGATTGCAAAACTTTGTGACCAATTGCTGTGATGCTTTTGCTATAAATATCATAAAAATGTCTTGTGAAACATAACAAATCGAGTTATTTTTGAGCTTTACAACAAAAAACCAAATTTTATTACTAATATTATAACATTTCATTTATTAAGGTCAGATTTTCGAATTCAGTATTAATATGAAAATCTATATTTTGTGACGGAAATTTGCAGAAAATGTTGTGAAATCACAGACTTTTCTGTAATTTCGGTAGCTTTGCAACGGAGCATGCTAAATTGGATTCGGATATTGCGTAGTTATCTAAAAAAATTAACAACATTTATTTTACTGTGTGAGTATGTAAACCGGCATTAGAAAACAGTTTATCGTTTTCCATTCCCATCCCATTCCCATCAAAGATAAGGAGCATGAAAACAAACTATTGGTTAAACGGCAGACGATCAACGCAGTCCGTTTTTTGATGATCAGGCGTGGTGCACTGGTTCAATTATCGGTCTGGCAAGTCGAAATGAGAATGTCGTATCGAGTTTGATTCTCACTGTATTTTATTTAGGGAAAAATTATCCTATAGTATGAAATTTCCATAAAATGTTTTACTTGTTTCGCTTCAATGTAGTGGTCATGCATCATTGCATCATGCATCAAACCACCTCTGGATTAGGAGAGAATTTCAAAAATTTATCTGGATACAACATCCGAAACATCTGGAAACAGGGTTTGAATTGTGGTTTTGCCTGTTAAATTAAGAACCATATAGGAGAATAACTGAAATTGAACAACACACATTGAAATTTAGACTAAAATTTTACCAATTCCAATTCATGAGAGGAATTAAGGGCAAAACGAGAAACCGGGATGAATTAAGCACACCTTTTTTCTACGAAAGTAAGTTTTTCTTTAAAGTAATTTATGAGTACTTTTTGAATTCTATACAACTCGAAGGCTTTTGTTTATAAGGATGCTTAGTTAACTCCACACGGAGACTTATTTTTAATTTTTCAAATACTACTCTAAAATGCATGTTTTAACGTTATTTCCTACTTTTTCAAGTTTCATCTGCCAGATAGTAAATGGAGTTATTCTATCCACATGGAAACATTATGGCGGCGATCAAGGGAGATAAACTAGACCAAAAGATTTTATTTTCACAAATTATTTTTCAAGGAATGATGTTTTAAGGAAATTTTATATATATTCTCTAAGCATGCTTTCCAATCCAATTTAAGCACTCTGAAAAAATAAACACTATCTTGCTCCCTGCGGTAAGAGCAAGTTCACTGGTGTTGAGAAAAAGTGGTGGAAATTTTAAGATTTAGAAAATTTTACCATGCAAAAATGTTTTCAAGATCTTTGGGCGTTGTATTTTTTTGTACAGCACTGTTTCTATTTCAGCCATACGTGATAGAATTATTGCTATTTTTGCATCACAAACTTCTACCACTTTTTTCCAACACTTGCTCTAAGGCAGTCTTCCGAAAATCACTCGGAAGAAACGCTCATGATAGGTTTCTAGTTGGAAACATTCAAAGCCGATTGCTGCTGCCTGTTTTTCCCTAGAGAATCGGCAGAGCGACAATGCGAAGTCAATGTAAACAAGATTCAAAAGCGAGAGCGGACTCGCATCTAAGTCGATCTCTCAAGCTCACTACCTGGTGTATCAGAAGTGATTGAGACCCTGACTGATACAAGATCCAATTCGAAAATCCACTCACTCACTCACTCAAACTCAATCAATGCGGCCTTGCATCGGTTCATACTGCCTGCGTACTTTCTGGCAAAGCGGCAGAAACATATGTTCATACGTACTGCCTGCGTGTTTGAATGACTATTTCAATCCTCCCCAACAACAGCAACAACAAAGCCAGATGTATCAGGCAGACAGCATTCGATCATCGATCAGTAAACGAGTGAGTGAGTGAGTGATTGAGCAAGAAAAGTTATTGACTGAAAAAAGAAACTGAAAATCAGGTAGCTCCTCACTCAGTTGAGAATTCCAACTGGAGAAGAAACGTCTCTCTTTCAAATTTTATTTCTTTGATTCTCGGAGCAGCGCTGTCGAACACAATCTTTGCCCCACTGGGAGATAAACCAACCGACAATTTAGGTTTTGCTTTCGCTGCTGAAAACGTTTCAGTGTCTCTCATGAGAATTGAGTGATATTCGGAACACTGCTCTAAGGTTGCCGAAATCACAGAAAATTCAGTACTTTGACAGAAATTTAAGCAAAATCATCTGTATCATAGATCACAGATTTTTGAAAATTTCACAGATTCCATAAATTTGCTAAATTTTGTACCACTATTTTTTTGTCAATGTCACTTTCGATCCTGTGTTTCTAATTCCGGTTTATAAAATCTGATGACATTCGTAAGGTTTATTGATTTTTCCCAAGTATAAAGTTAATAACGACTCAATAAATTAGTGGAAATAGTACTACAGATAATCGTCAAAGAATTTCTGGTTGAAATATCAGAAAAGCAGATTTGTTTTTGTCAAAAAACACAGAATATTTGCTGGCAACGTTACTTTGCGTATGAGAGAGTAATTAAATGATTAAACTCATAAGCTTGGGATCACTCCCTCAAAAACATGCAAATTTTGGATGACCATATCTCAGTCATCTTATGACATATTGTATTTCTTTTGATCTTATTCGAAAGAGCAAAACCTTTTTCGTAAGTTTGTATTTGCCGAAATGTAAATTTTCACTTAAAATTCAAACCCGTTCAGCTCAGGGTGGGGTGCAGGAAATTTCAAAATTCAAGTTGTATTCGAACCCTTTTTCTATGTTTATCAAAACACATTTGTTCCCTTTTGTGCAAAAATTTTTAGCACATATCCGGGCCGGACAAATCCTGGCTATTTTGTCTAAAAACCTGACAAAATCTGGGCGAATTACTCAACAAAATAAAAAAAAAACCAATTTTTTCATTAAAATTTCATCTGTAGACTTTAAACCGTATTTTAAACTTAAAAAAAACCTTTGATTATTATTTTTTAAGAAACTTCCTCAAAAAGTTTCTTTTTGGACGGATCAATGAAAAATTTTCAACACAATTTGCATTTTTTTTGTTTGATTTGGAAAATCAAGTGAATATATCCGGGCAAAAACCGGGCTTTTTTCAATGAAATCTGGGTGACCGGGCCGGACTGGACTTTTCCCAAATTTTGTTTAAAACATCCGGACAAACCCGGATAAAACCGAGCAATCTGGCAACCTTAACTTAGATGTTTTTTTAAATCACACAGAAAATTGCTAGACAAACAAAATTTTTACTTTTAATTTAAGCCGGTAAGAGAGTTTAATGCCAAACAACGAACCCTTTTTTCAAAAAGATTCCAAATCACTGCATTTCGTCGAACATTTTCTATTTATGTTGATCCTTAAAAAAATTCAACGATTATTTCAAATCCATTTAGTTCGCGAAATGATTGATCATCTTGGGAAAGCTCCATCAATCTTCGTAGAACTTGTCACGTTATGTCGCACGAATACGCATCACGCCGGGGGGAATTCGACAGAATTATGCTGCTGGTGCCATGCATCGCATCATCGGTTTAAACAATTAGGCAGTGAAAGCTCGCTCGTTAATATGTTGTTGAGAAGCGAGAAAAAAATAAACATCTCACGGCTAATGGGAAATGCTAATATTGAACAGCCTTTTTGAAACGTCGTCGTCGTCGCGACGCGTCGTCTTCACTCAGTGAAACAGCAGAAATGGGCTGGAAATTTTCCCTCTGGGTTCGTTGAACGGAACTATAAATCTGAGTTATGACCCAACTTTTCATTCACTGTCCAGAAACAACAAGTAGGTACAAACATGATGTAAGTGACCTAATCGAGTAACTTCGTTGAATTTCCATTTAAATGTTAATCGAAACCAGATGATAAACCATTGTCGGGAAGGGCTAGCCAGTTGGAGGCGAAAAAAAAAACAATTAAGGTTATAAACGTGATTTCCTGAAAAGTATATTGGCCCGGGCTGGCAAAAGATGCTCAACTGGACCAGACGTGAATACCTTGAGGAATTGCAACAATGGTTGAAAAGCGCATAATCGAAAAACCGCAAGGCCAAGGAAGGTCCGGTCGACTTTTTTTCCCCCTTCAACATATTTATCTTTTCAACATTACAAGATTTCGTTTCTCGTTTGTTTTTTTTCGTGTTACGCCCCAAAGGTGTACAAAATTAACCACACCATTCCGATGTTCAGAAATGACACCCCGAAAGGAATATGAGCAAATTTGGTTGGCAAGGTAGAATCGCGCAAAAAAAAAAACCAAGACGGAGGGGTTCTCCATTAGCAGGCTCCTGATTCATCTGAATCTTCAATCGAAGCTGGTTTCTGAACACAAGTTTTGCTTGTTTTTTTATTTTTGGAGCTTTCCTCGCCGTAAACCTGTTTTGTTGTCAAACCTGATCATAAACACTTGCAGCAATATGTGAGAGACGAAAATAAAAAATGAAAACAACTAATGGCTTCTATCTTTTTTTTGGGATAAAAGCCTCCAAACTTTTCCCGAAGGACTAAAGGGCGCAACATTTTAAGAATTGATTCAAGTTTCTTAGAATCGTTTAAAAATTCTCTTCAAGGAACTTAACAAAAATGTGTTGAAACACTTTTATTAAAAAATCGGTTTTATAGATTTCTTCATAAAAATTTTCTTCCATACACCCTTTCCGGTTAAACGTTAAGAAATACCATCCTTAAAATAAATGATCGCCCTAACAAAGCCCAACGAAGAAAAGATGCGCACTCCCAGAGTTCCTGGAATTGGTTTCGGTGCAAAGATAAATTTGAATTTGCATGCCCTCCGTAATTTTTGCGACTTAAATGCATTCCTCGAAGGAGGAAGGCAACCAAACAAAAAAAAAACTTCCCGCAGGGCTTAAATACTTAAATTTCGCGATACAGGGAACAAGAAATCGGGACTGCAAGTAACATCAGAATTTGGATACCATGAACGATTGAATATTGGATTCATAAATTTGCTGGAAACTTGAGAAGTAAACTTTAATAATTTAATATTTTCGTCTCAGTTACATTCGCTTCAAAACACAATAACAACACTGATTCATGGATGTTTGGAAGCATTAATAATTATAACCTGACAATAAAAATAGATCCATATGAAAGTGTAACCTATCAACCAACTTGAGGCTTATTTTTCAGAAATAATTCAGAATGGCTTTTTGTTATTGTTTAGATAAAAGCCGTTCCAACCTCTTTGAGCAGAAGCTACTGAGCTAAACCTCTAAAAGTCTAAAACTTCTTGCATATTTTTTCGAGTTTGTGAAAAATAATATCTGTTATGTGTTTGATTATTACTTCAAAAACTTGTAGAGTTAAGTGGGGTGGTTATGAACAAAATTACTTAATTTTCAATTTCAACAACTAAAACAAGTCTTTCTTCAATGGACAAATTCTGGGAAGTAGGTTAAAAAAATGATTTCTTTTCTCATTTTTAAGTTGCAGCTTGTGGTCGTGAAATGTCTGTTCATAATTACTTGTATGTATGTTCATAATTACAGCGGTGCTTTTTGGGAGTTATTCATTATGTCTAAGCATGATTTTGATACAAACCCTGCTCATTCCGGATGAAATTCTAACAGCTGATAAACGCTGTGTTTTATTGCTTACAGTTAAACTTAAAACTCTGTGTATCGCGAGCTCCAAATTTCATAATTTTCGTGAAAATGAGAAGCATTTCCCCAGAAAAGTGCAAAGATATTTTGCACTAATAGTGTACTATCCCCAACATTTCATTGAGTCAGTCGGCGAAAATGGAAGAAGTAAGCATTAAATACGATTTGAAAGTATAAAGAGAATTGCAGCAAAAAATCTGGGGGGAAACCGAGTCTGGTGGACAAAACTTTGGACCGGAATGCCACGCCAAAAAAGTTGGAACCCCTCACAGCACCGTCCATTGTACCAGATTGGGTCAAAAGTAAGGTTGCCAGATTTAATTCAGCACATATCCGGGCCTAAAGTGGCCAGCGAGTTTCCATGTTCAAATGCCCGGTAATATTTCAAAAAGAACTCCCCTTGTTTAAATGTGTTAGTTAGAGCTCTGCTAAAGTTTCGTTTCAGCATAACATGTTTTTCTCAAGAAAAAATGAGCTCTTGATGAAGATTCGAACATCATAAATTCTGGACAAGTGTTTTAAAATTTCAGCTCTAAAATAGATGTAAAGCTTAATTTTTAGTTTTCGAGATGAGGATTCAATCTAAAAATGTCTAATTTCAACGTATGAATTCACATCAGAACTATAAAGTTACAGCTTTTAGATTTTTTTTAAGTTCCTTTCACTTTATTCTTCAATCAGATTTTTAAGCTCTATTTTTCCCATATGTTGGCAAGAAAGTGCACAACGGTATAAAATCTATAATTAATTGAAGCTATAAATGTTAACTTCCTAGACTTGACGTATTGAAACTTCACAATTGTGAAATGTTTATTTAATAATTTTTTTTAATTCACTGCAACGAACAATATGTGTGAGCAAAGAAATATTTTATGGTCGAGAAATTTTTCTCATCGTTTCTTTGTTCGTCAGATGTAAGTGCTGAGTTAAAAAATCTCAGTTTTTTATTACTGACATTTCCCGGCATTTTACTCATGAATACTAAATCTTAACTTTTTTCCACTCCTCCTGAATGATAAACAATCCGGAAATAAATGAATATAGATTGTAAAGTTTCTGAAAAAAAGTTCCGTTATGATGAAATGAATGAAGTTTTGGATTTAATAGGTTTATATATGGAGAAAAATAATCCATAAATAACTTTCCCGGTTATGATTTGAAATTTCAGGTTTTTTCCCGGTTTTCCCGGTCCCATTTTCAATTCCCAGTTCATTGGTCACCCTGCGGGCCGGACAAATCCGGGCTATTTTACCTAAAAACCAGGCAAAATCTGGGCAAATTGTCGACTAAAAATCCGGGCAATATCCGGGGAAATTACTCAACAAAATTCAAAAAAAAAACTCGAAAAAATTTTTTTTCCCATCAAAACCTATTTTAACCTTCCAAAAAACCTTCATGATTATTTTTATAAGACTTGCTCACAAAGTCTCTAGTTTGGAATACCTTCAACATAACCAAATACATTTACAAAAATCTCTATTCAAACTATGAGTTGTATTACTAGACTGAGTCAATTTGGGTTTTTTTTGTTAATTTCTAAAGCCTTGGGGTCTAAAAAGCTTCGTCTTGGTTCAAAACTCATCTATGATTTTTTGTGGAATTTTTAAGTAACGTTTACATGAAGGACGTGGCCGGCGCTGTTATTGATGTGTAAAGAGAGAGCATCAGTTTTGTGCATTGTGAATATGTTTCCAATCCCCGGTTCCGTTCATTTGACCTTTGAACAAAATTGATGGCCTCCGTAACTTTGGCAAAAACCGTAACTTCGTATCTTATTAGACAAAAAAGTTATTAGATGTTTAACAGGGGTATGTCTCTTGGCATTGAAAAACAATAAACTCAATTGATATCACTGCAGGTGCCTCGCGAACTATTGCATAAAAAGTAGTCATGGAATACCTCGCTAGGCACCTAGCAGTGATGTCAAATGAATTTATTGATCAATGCCAAGTGACATGCTCCCATTCAACGCCTAAAAAATGAAAGCTGAACAACTTCCACAAAGTTGTTCAGCGGAAATTTTCCTTTAGGGGAGTATGAGGATACTTGATCCCTAGGGATACTTGATTCCTCAGCTATATCTCGAAACTGAAATATCTCACATAGATTAAATGTTCTAGAAGAAATGGCCAAATAGAACAACACAACTAACCTGTTTTCTAAAACAAATTTAAAAATTATATCTTTTAAATCATAACACTATGTTTGAAAAATCTATAAAAATGTGACTCGAAGTTCTATTTTTATCACTTAAAAATGTATCCCACTCGAAAAAAAATAATAAAACACTTAGTCCCATATGTGAATCGTTAGAGTATAATATTAACTTCTTAATGCGATATTAGCAAAACAATATTACACTCTCAATTTTGTTTAAGAAAAAGTTTCCATAATTTATGTTATGGGTTCAATTGATCCTCCGAATCCCAAAAAATTTTTTTTTCCTTTGAATGGATGTTGATCATGGCTAAGACTAAGTACGAAATTATTAATATTATCCTTTGACTAATATTCATCAAAAAATTTCCTGATAAAAAGGACTCAAAAATGTTTTGTCTAAAAATTAGAAAATTTCCTCTTTTAGTATGCAGTGAAAATAATGCAGTGAAAAACTAATTTGGCTAAAAAAGTCAAAGGAACTTTTAACTCAAGATTTTGCAAGATTTTTGCCAAAGCTAAGGGCCCCCTGATTCAAGGATCAAGTCTCCTTTAACATTCAAAATATCTCAATTTTTTTAGTCCCACGAAAACGCCTCTAGTTCATCTATGAGTTCATGTTTCGATCTAACTTTTGCAGCATATAAATTTGAAATTACACGGTAAGTATCCCCATTCTCCTCTAAATAATTAATAAATTGGCACAAAAACCAGGCTGGATTCCACAGAAAAAACAAAAATGATGTTGATTTTTCAGTACAAAATATTCAATTTATCCATTGAAACCAAAAAGTTCAAATTTACTCCTGTGAACGTTACTTAAAAATTCTGCAAAAAATGATGAATAAGTTATAAACCAAAGCAAAGCTTTTTTCAGGCTTGTGATATAGCTTAGTTGGCAAGTTAGTTGCTTCCTGAGCCGATATGTCTGTAATTTCGAGCCCAAGAGTAAACATCGATCCTAGTTGTACTGAATAAATTTTTCAATGACTGTCCGCCAACTGCATCGTTGATATAAGTCGCGAATGACATAAAAACGAATATAATCGAAAAAAAAAAGTTTTTAAGGCTCCAGGGAATTAAAAAAATTATTTTTAATTTTTTTCGTGTTCTTGAAACGTTCTCAAACAATCAACTTTGAATTGTAAGGTAAAATTACCAGCTACCGATATATTCAAATTTACAACTAACAAATCATAACTGGTATTACGATTTGTCGTTCCCCCTGGATATGTATTTCTTGGATGTACGATAAAAAAATGTTGGCTTCCATCGAGGCAAAAATGTGAGCGCTTTACCGAAGATGCCGTAAACTATGGCTTATCATCTGCTGCGCTTTATCTAGGTCATGCATATGATGATGCTCCAAGGGCTTATGATTTGCTATTGTTGGTTAGGTCCATCAATACTGGGATTGCATTGATTATAATTTGGTTAATTTAACAGAATGCTCTGATCCGATTATGACATTTTTTACTGTTAACCAGGCGACTATCAACGGATGGCCTCCGTACGCTATTTATTGTGACAAAGCCGAAGTTTTGTTTTGATTTCTATGGAAGTTATGGAAATTGTGATGTGAATCTGTTGATCTTCTGCTCAAAAAGCCTTATCGTCCCAAAGATAGTCCGGTATATAGTTCACCGATGTGACATAACTCCCTATACCTAGCCGAGAACTTTCCGAATAACTGCAACCGAACAAATTAGAGACCTCAATAAAATTGCAACTACTGTTGTCTCTCCATATGCAGAAGTAGGTATCGATGTAAGATATTTTTGTAGGCCTGGCCAGGAGGTAAAGTGCATTCACCGGCAGCAGCAACAGTAAATTGACACAGTAGCTGGCAGGTCTATCACGATGATGGACGATGACGTTCAGACGGATTCAGAGCTTGGATCGGACAGTATCGAGTCTTGGAGAGAAGTAAAACGGTTTCGAGAAAACGAACTCGAGTATAGAGTAAAAAAAACAACCTGGACTGGACCAATTTCTTCTTGTGTAACTTCAGAAAATAACAGCAAGTGCAAATACATCAGTATCAGATGTAGGTAGTTTAATTAGGACGTGTCGTTTTAATAGCTCTCGACTAAGATCATATTAAACACAGTACTATCAAAATTAGGAATGTTTATGTATTCTTATACGTGGAGTCTAAAGATATTTGATCAACACTACATAATTAAACAGGCAAAATAGAAAAATCGACACAGCGCTGACAACTGCAGTCGGTGATTCAAAAAGCATTAAGTTTTTCGGCGATCAACATCAGAAGGGGCGTCATGCTAAACAATAGCCATTATTGATTACCATCGATCCAAAACCGTCCGTCCGCCAAAAGGGTCGTTGAATGATGGGAGGATAATATTAATATCGACCGTCGAAGGCGGTTATGAAGTTGATGACGACAACGTTGATGACGAACGACGTCAACAACAACGCGCCATCAGCCATCAAGAAAGAGTTGATTGAACTCGGATGCAACTCGGCTAGCGGCGCAAGGTCAAAGGCCCCAACTGAACGAACGGGAACGTAATAAGAGAGCCGGCTTTAAAGTGGGTACCTACTTATGTAACATTGTGATCAACATTCTAGTAGAAGAGTAGGCCCTGAGGGTAAGATCTCCGCGGCACGTGTAGTACGAGGTAGTTCTGATCCGCGTCGCGGATACCCATTTATCACGGTAGATTGATGAAGGAGGAAACAGGAGACCGAGGATGCTGTAGCTAGCTAGAGTCCATATCCAATGCGTGGCTGCAGATCGTTGGCCTTGGCCTAGGCCGGTTTCTGACGAGATCTTCGCTGTTGCATAATCGTTTCTTGGTCATGGCATTCTAGTTAGTGCACATTTGTTGCATAAACGGTTCTTCTAGATGCGCTGCTGATGCTCTGCATCCTTTTTTTCTTAGATTTTTTCCATGCCACTGGAGTAGAAGGTACGGAAACGACAACAGTTGGGGGCCTCGTCGTCGTCGTCGGCTGGACTGAAATGGACTGGACGGAAAAAGGTGAACTTGACAGAATGCGGACAAGACCCGCGTGGATAGAGCGTGTTCTACCAATTTGTTCTGAAGCCAGCTGGACCCTGAAGGCATCACACACAAGTTGTTGTCTGTTGTCGGTATAAATTACTGTTTGTTGGCTCTTTTTTAATGCAATCTTAATCGGGCGGAAGGAACAACAACCGTACAACTTGTTGCACAATCCATGCTATACATCCCCAATGGTTGTTAGGGCTTTGGAAGCCCTCTGGTCGATTGGTGTGATAAAGAAGAAAAAACTATCTTGTGTATCACACGTTAGCGATGACGTGTTCGATATAATTAATGATTGAACAGAGCTGTTTTACAATGTTACATTTAAATCGCTATGAGCTGAAATGACAATAACAAGGACTGAACATGATGTTTTACAATAAAATATTTTTAATAAATTATGTATGTACTGTAATACGGGTAGGTACGGGTAATTATGAGAATGGAGTAGTTCCGAACGAAAGTTATTCAAATGTAATAGTCTATCTTTCTATAGGGTGTTTCATAATGTTTAAGCACGATTTCAAATGAACAGTATAAACACACCGGTTTTCCCGGTCAAAAATTCAGGGTTTCCCAGACTTTTATTGTCCATTTTCGTCGGAATATAGCAAAATTTTCAACATATTTCATTGATTTGATTATTTCATAGCTCTTGAATAATTGAACACTAAGATATAGTCTATGCTATTTTAAGTTTTTTAACACACTTTCTAAAAAGTTAAAATCAAAAACATCCTAAACAAAATTTTTATGGGGTTATAAATCATGTTTACAAAAGTTTAAAAATACTGGCATTCTATCATTTCTTTGTAAGTTATAGATACCAAGTTTGTTACAACAGCTCACAAAATCCACGAGAATATTCAAAATTTTTCTGAGGGTGTTCAATCAATAACCTCAGTTGACCCTTCCGTTTTCCGAAAAACTTAGGAGTGTATTCGAAAAAAATGCAACACTTTGTTATTTTTATTACCTCTGCATGCATGAATGAAAATTGATGAAATTTTCTGTGAAGCTATCTGTGAAGCAGTGTATTGTTTACATGTGCCAATTTTTGTGACGTTATGTCAAGTGGTTTTTGAGATATCGTCCAACACAGAAGGTAATTAAATAAATTTTTTGAGCAGGATTACGAAAAATTCAAGAAAAGTCCCAGTGGGAGGCTCAAAAACAGCTGGAAATCAACTATTCGACTAAAGCTTATATGGTGAATCGTTTAAGGAGTCCGAGAGAATCTAAAAGTGTTCTAATTCATTCTAATTTTCACTATTCATGGAGTGAATATGATGGATTCCATCAAGGTATGCAATATTAGAGGTTTTATCAAGCGCAAATCAATAACTTCAATTAAAGAAATGAGAAAAAAAAATGTATTTTCTAATAGTTTATCTAGCTAAAAACGTCTGACTTCATTTCTGCCCACCATGAAAATACGGTGGTCAAATCGTGCGCAAAATATTGAAACCGCTAGCGGGGATATGTTTTAAAAAATTACGTGAAGGACAGCAAATCGAACTATTTCGCGGACACCTGGCAGGTTCCAGCTAAAAACTTATCGTTGACAAGTCTCACCTGGATGTTCCGGAGATGAACAAAGAGAAAAAAGTGAATTTTTTTATATCTATCACTTGAGGTCTTGAGGTGGTTGACGATCTGTGAAAGCTGCAAATCAGTTAGTATTACATACACATACACAATGAATGGCTAAACATAAAAAGAAGGTTGCCTCCAAATGCGACTTTTTTCCCCAAATAATACTTCCATAGATTCGAAATAGTTGATACTATGTTTTGGTTGGATCTAGAATGGTGCAATTACTCGAATTCAGAGGGGGAGTGATTTAAAGTCAAAAATGTTGTTTTTGTGTAGAAGTAGAACAATCTGCTAAAATTGTCATAACTTCGATCTAATTAAAAGTTTTAGTTGTTTTGGAAGTCAAACTTCAGGAAACAAGAACAGTAATAAAAAAAGCCTTGATTTTGAAAAAAAATGTGATTCATAGTATGCATTATAGATGGCGCACGTGGCGCCCAAAAATTTAAGTCGCCTAACTTCTTCATTAGATGCTATCTCAAAAACCACTTGACATAACGTTACAAAAATTTGCACTTGTTTACATTACATTACTAGGCAGCTTCACTGAAAATTTCATCAATTTCCATTCATGCATTCGAAGGTTTTTAACGAAACAAAATGTTTCATTTTTTCGAATACACTCCTTTGTCTTCTGCTTTCAGCCAAGTTTAAAAAAGATTTTCTTTAGAATTCAGTAGAGATTTTTATATTGAATAAGTCAATATTTGAAAAAAAAAACAAATAAATTTTTAAATCGTTCTTATAGCTGGTTTTTATGCAATCCAGTGCTAAAAAGTTAGCTTTTCGGCCCTGAAACAATATCGAAAGCGATAATTGTCGATACCTATTGATTTTTGCCTGGAAAAGTACACTTACTTGATTAGAAATTTTCAGTTATTTTGCCTTTTCGTTAACATGTGGTTATTTGTTAGGACACAATTCTTGTTGGTCAACTAATGGATATTCAAAGGAAATTTCCGACTTTGCTTAAAATTGTGTATGCCATTCGTTGCAAGCTTCGACTTTTTCAGTACTCGACGTAATTGTCCAACTCGGCAAGCTCCGTTGGATAAATTTACAACTCGTGCTAAAGAAGTCAATTTTTGCAACTTATTGTAATAAATAACCACTTAGAAACTATTCCCCAAACAATGTTTTTGAATCGTTTCAAAGTTCTAGTTGCAGTTGCAGAACTTGGGAATCACGATCGCTTTTTTTAATTCTGACTTCAAAAGTTTAAAAACAATATGGACAAAGTTTGAGAAATAGAAAAATTAAAAACATTTAATGAATTTACATTACCGGCTATAATTGTATAGAAATTGGAAGCACGCGCACTGTCACTTCGACTTTGAACTTCCATAACTTTTTACTCTGATAATACTTTTTGATCAAATTTTTTGCGTTAGATAGATCAACTATCACACTACTACATAACAAAATTGAGCTTTCTGGAGTTCGTGTGGCCTAAGAAACAAAAATTCTACGAAAATCGGACTTTTTGGACTTTTTTCATTCAAACTGCAATATCTCTGAAACTACGCTACATTTTTTATTGAAATTTTGCACAGTGATTGTTGAAATATAAAGCTAGCATGTCTGAAGTTTTCGAAAAGTTCTATCGATGAGATCAAAAGTTACGCGAGGTGCAATATTTCAGGCATGAACCTAGAAATGCAATTTCTATAGAATTTTGGACGAATGTTTCCATAGGAAAATCATATTCTCTGTTTAACAACCAAATTTGGTGATATAATAGTGTGATAGTTGATCTATCTAACGCAAAAAATTTGATCAAAAAATATCATCAGAGTAAAAAGTTATGGAAGTTCAAAGTCGAAATGATAGTGCGCTTGCTTCCAATTTCTATATAATTATGAACGGTACTGTAGGTTCACCCACTGTTTTTTTTTTATTAAAAAAAAGGAATTTCAATTTCGAAATTAATATTAAAAAAAAAAGCAAAATGAGTTCAAAATTTTGATATCTAAATTCATATAATAAAATCAGATGTCCTAAATCTATAAAAAATAGAAACAATCATTTTTTATTTTCGTTGCGTAGTGAAATTGTAATTTATGATTTTGCAGTTTAAATTGATTCAAACTTGAGTTGACCTACATATACTTAAGAAACCGATCTTTAAGTTCAAGATGAAATTTTGATTTAAAATTTAACTACAAATTTTGAAAGAAATTCAAAATGGAACAATGTTATTTTCGTATGGTAGCCAAAAAAGTTTTAAAGTTAAAATTTCTAAATTAAATCCTCTACTGCATATGGTATCGAACTTTTTAAAATATTTAAGCATTATATAGTACTGTAAAACATTGCAAACTATATCAATAATTAAAAAAAACTGATTTCCTAAATAATTCAAACAATTTGAATGATTGCAAAACATACATATTTAATTGCAACAATTTAAAAGCTAGAGGTCAATAGAATATTTCCATTGAAAAAAAAATTCAACGTTTTCATAGTTCATTCAGTAGAGGGTTAGCCTCGTTATGCAGAAAAATGTGAAATTGATTTCAATGAAAAAAGTTACAATTAATTGTACAACATATAATTTATTTCGAATCAGTTTCTTGATTTTAAATATGAAAAAAAAACTGTTTCGACACTAAGTGAAAATTTTAATTTTTTACATTCCGTAACTGTTCTACAGTCTATTTTCCAAAGTTTTTTCGATTTTTTCTCTCTTTAGACTTTGAATAACGGAAAATTGAATATTGTCTGAGAAACATATTTAAGTTACATTACGAGGTTTCCAAAACTATAAATTTTGTTAAAATCGGTTAAGAAGCGACAGATATATTGATTTTAGTCAGGATTGTCAAATTGACACTCCAGGGGCTGTAACGAGTAAAAATTTCTGAGACGGCCCTCATCCTCATTACAAAACCAAAAACTGATTTAGAATCTATTTATTATCCTTCATTTCATAGAGAATTAATATATTGCCTAGCTATTCTGGTTTCAAAGGAACAATGCTTGAGAAAACAAATCCTCAAATTAAAAAAAAAATCAATAGAAAAAATCTAACTTTTTCTGACAACATTGAAGAACATTTATGAGCTTTCGGTGTCAAAGATTCAAATTCCCTTGACAACTTTATTGGATACTGCGATTTTTTTTACTTATTTTTTGAAAAAAGTATTTGATTCTCTTTGATTAATAAAATAATCCAAAATATTCTTAAATTCTCATATTTTACCACACTGTGATAAATAAATTTAAAGTACGACTCAGTTATTTCAGAAGTTTAAACAACTCGCGGTCTTCAAAAAATTTATGATCATTGATTCGAAACCTTCGATTCCAGTATCCTAGAAATGTTCTGAAATTTTGCTAAAAAATCCCAAAAACTAGAGCTAGCAAAAAAAAGAACCCAACTGCAAATTGCAGTGCATATTTGAATATGTCGTCCTCAAATCAGTCAAAATTTGCTTTTAAACCCTCGGCAAACAGAAAAACGAACATTTTGAATTTAATGTTCTTTAATGCCAAAAGACAAACCGCTGTTAAACAGCTAATAACTTTTATTCCTAATATGATCCAAAGTTAAGGTTTTCGACAAAGTTGTTCAGCGCAAAATTTTTTTGGGAGAATTCATAAATTGGCATAAAAACCATAATCAGACTCGGCTCCACAGAATAAACAAAAAATCATGTTGATTTTTCAGTACAAAATATCAAATTTTTCCCTACAAACCTAAAAGTTCTAATTTACTCGTGTAAACGTTGCTTAAAAATTCTGCAAAAAATCATGGATGAGTTTTGAACCAAAACGAAGCTTCTTAGACCCCCGGGTTTGAGAAATTCAAAAATGACCCCAAATCGACTCAGTCTATTAATAATGTTATTTTATTACAATATTCCACTCAAAACACAATCTATGTATATTTTAAGTGAAGTTGCATGCAATGTTTAATAATTTTAACATGTGTAAAGAATTTACATAGTGTCTTCTACCGACATTAACAAACCTTCATAAAAAGCTCCAAAAAGTTCTGTCCAAAGTTGCTAAAAATTCATATGATTATTTGGAGTATATTGTCTCTGAAATTTTCTAAATTTTACTTCAATTTTTGAATCTTAACACATTCAAACTTAAAAAAATATAAATTTAAATTTTCTACATAAATCATGACCAGTAATCTAATAAACTTAATTTCTGAAAACACAACTTGAAAAAAAGATCTGGACCCAGTGAGTGTTATGAGTGATGGATATTTCAAGTGTTTTTTTTTCTTGATTTTTAACTGAATAATTTCATGGTTTTGAGCAAATTTGCCTGTATATTGTCCGGAATTTGAGTTGGAAATTTTGAAAGCAAATACCCAGATTTTGGTTTAGAGAAAAAATTACCCGGATTATCTCGGTCCAGATAGTTTCAGGAAAAATTCTGGCAACCTTACTTTAGACTTAGGTTGCCAGATTGCCCGGATTTATCCGGACCTGCCCGGATATTTCACACAACATTTGAGGAAAGTCCGGTCCAACGCGGTTGCCCGGGTTTCGCCAGGATTTTTTTTCATTTTATTTGTAAAATTTAACAAAAAAAAAACTCAAATGGAGATATTAGATTTTTTTTCCATTCAAAAAGTAATAGTCATAGCAAGTTTTATCCAAATAATCATGACCGGTGTTTTGGAAGCGTACAAATACTATTTTAAATCCGCTTACGTGTTTTGATGAAAAAAAAATATTTCCAGAGTTTTCTTCTTGATTTTTACTGAATAATTCCGTGGTGTTAACCAAATTTGCCCGGATATTGCCCGGATTTGAGGTTGAACATTTTGAAATCAAATGCCCGGATTTTAGCAGGATTTTCAGATGAAATTGCCCGGATGTAATACGCCCTAAATAAATTCTCCCATTTTCCCATAGGGGAAATGGGAAGGGGGAGGAGTGCTCTCATACATTTTTGTACATAACTCTAGAGTTTATCAAGCAAATTGAAAATTGCAGTGCAAAATGAACAAAAAAAAATGGGTTTGTTGAATTTCTGCTCGAAATAACAACATTTATTTCAATTCGAAACGTAGGATTTAAATAAATTTTGTTAGAAACAAGACTATTTTTCTGATAATAAATGATAATGATGATAATGATAATGATAATGATAATGATAATGATTTAGGAATTAACTTTTAAACTCTAAATGTCCTTTTTTGTTTCCGGAATCTGAAGGAGCTATGTGGATAGTTCTTTTACCTTTTTTTAAATATTGTTTCTTTTTAAAAGTTTTACTTTTGCAATATTTTGAAAGAAACTATAAAAAATAGTAGATATAAAATTTCTAATGACCAGTGTTCTCTGTCGATTTTTTTGACAATTAGATTGTTTGACATCCAGTTTCAGTTAATAACATTTTTGTTTTGATTGCTGACGAGAAATCTATCACGCTATTTGGAATGCTCTAATAAATTAATTTAATCATTATTATGAAAAATTTTTTTGAAAGCGTTTTCGAAATGTAACTCCCAAAAAACGAATAAATTTTGAAGGGTTTAACTTTCGATAATAGGAAGTAATTTTTTCTAAACCTTGAATTCAAGATATTTATTGAAATTGAATTGAACATAGAATATATTTCCAAATTAGTTGGAATTTGTCATCAGTAGGTCAATTTTCCTCTTATTTTTAGAAATCAAATTTCTGTCGACCAAAAACTCCTTTTTTACCAGTTATTTAGTGTAAATTTATTGGTTCTAGTTTGCAATACTTACAATTTCTCGTTCAGGAACTCCCCGCGGGTGAACTCCGACAGCCTTCGGGTACTCTTTTTACTCTGCCCGGAATTGGCAACAGAACTCTTCCGGGGCATCACTAACGGAGAAAGCTTCCGGAGGGGTTGCTTACACCAACGATAATTTTTAGCGAACTTTGCAGGAGCCAACATGTCCAAAGAATTCGATTTGAAAATGGCCCCCGGTTGGGGAACTAACATCCTGGCGATCGTCCGCTCATGGTGTCTCGGGAGATGAAGATCGATGGGGAGCACACTTTTCGGGAGTACCTCCTCATCGATTTTTGAACAGAGGGCACTGGAATCGGTAGCCGATTTACGGAGTTTTCCGATGCGGGAATAGAGGTCGTCTTGGGGGTTAGGGGAGGTTCGAGGGTGTCGATTTAGGGGTTGATGGCGAAGGGGGCTGTTGGTACGTTTGTAGAGGTCCTCGTCGCTGGCGGCGATTTTCTTGAGCCGGGTTGGGTTTCCGGATAGTTTGTTGTCGGTTTCACAGGAGAGTTTATGGTCGGTTGAGGTGGAGCGGGGGCTGTAGGATAGGATATTGGAGAAACGGCGGGCTCGGGTAGGTTTTTTAGAGGCGTCGCCGGTTTTGGGGGAGGTGTATTCCGGGGAAGGAGGAGTGTGTTTGATTTCCGGAATGGTGAACTTGGTGTTAAGCTCGTTGCGATTGTTTTCGTTGCAGTTCTGGAGCTCCTCTTCAGTGATTTTCTTTACTAGGAAACGATTTTTCGTTTGTTGTTTAGGGGAGTCGGCCTTCTTGTGAATGATGTCGTAGATCGTCGAAAGGGTATTGGAGTTGCTGATGGAATCCGGTTCCTTTTGGGAGCTGCTGCTGTTGCTGTTGAGGGATTGGTCACTGGGTCCACTGGATTCTATAGCAGCTTGTTTGCTCTGAAGGATATCGTAGATGGTTCCGCACTTGAGGGAACTGTACTGCGAGTTGACACTGGATTTGCGGCGGCCGAATTTTTCCGAGAGGGCTCGCTTCCGGAGGAAGACATCGTCGGCGGCGTCGGATTTTCGATGCAGGATTTCGTAGATGGTCCCGTAGGTCATGTATTTGTCGTACTTTTTGTACGCTTTGCTGCCGTACGAGATAAGTTTGTCGTAGATTTTGTAGTTTTTGCGATAGATTTCTTCTCTCTGAAGGGCAGTGGTATCCCGGCCGAGGGAAGCGGTCGAGTTGCGATGTTCCTCGGGTTTGCTTTTGTTGCGCAAGATATCGTAAATTGTACTGTTTTTGACGTGATTGTTTTCGCTTTCCGAAGGGTTAGGTTTGGCCTCGGGAGTCTGCTGCTGTAAAGGGTCAACCTTATCGTTCATTTTCAGTTTTTTAAGGCTCAAGCGCCGGGAGTTTTTACGCTTCATTTTGAACAGGCCACTGACCCCGGACAGGGTGTGTTGCGTTTGCTGCTGCGGATCCTCCTCAAGCTCTTCCTCTTCAGACGTCGGTTTTAAGTTACTAATGCTAGTATCACAAATTTTGACTAAAGCTTTAAACTCTTCATAAGATTTTCGTCTCGTTTTAATGCTATCGCTAGAGTTAGTGTTGGTTGATGTAGCATTGGTGGTGAAGTCTTTTTCGTCTACTACCGAGAGTCGATTGCGGCATTCGGTTTGTTGTTGTTGGTGCTGCCGGAACAGGGATTTGAACTCTTCGTAGGACTTTCGGCGGTTCCGGGATTGGGTCACCAGACACTCTTTGATCTGCAGCTTAGAAAGCTCATTGAGACGGTCAACGTCGTTGTCGTTACTGGGATTAGCCTGGGGCTCTTCGGCTGTTTTGAAGCTGTCCACTCCGTCCAGCGGGGGTGGGTTGGAATTTGGGGCAGTTGGAGCATCTCCGGGTTTGTTTTGATGCTGCTGTTGGAGTTGTTGCTGAAGCTGTTTTAGCTGTTGACGCTGTTGCTGATCGATGAAGCCCGAATCCATGGAGCTGACGGTGCAAGTTGAATCGAAACTAGTTTTTCTGCTGGAACTATTGTATGGCTTGCCACTTTGGGACGGAACTGGTAGGGCGGTGGGCGAAGATGATGAAGACGATGATTGATTATTATTGAAGAAATTAAGGTCTATCGTGGAGTTGGATCTGCCCTTGATCAATTGTTGGCTATCGAGGGCAATTTGGAGAGCGAGCGCGTCCGCTTCGAAGTGTTGCCTCCGGAGCGATTCCAGACGGGCTTTTAGTTTCATTTTCTTATTGACCGTGGCATAGATCGGGATATTTTCGGTGCTCTTCTTGATCACCTTGCCCCCGGCCGATCGATCGCTGCGGATCGAACTTTTGCGCACCACATTTCTGCGGGAGTCCGACCGAGATTTGATACTTTTGTAAGTGGCCAATCGCTTAAAGTACCGGTTTGAGATATTGTACAATGGATCACAGTAGAGCCGGCCTTTGGCGCGACCGTTAAGGAATCGGGACAAAAGCTGCGATTTGTTGTTGAGTGAGTTCAAACTACGACTACGATGACTGGGCGGATTGGAGCAACTGGACGACGGATCGTTCATGCATTTGGCACAGCAGAGAAACTCGTACATAACCTCACCCTGACTGCCGCCACCAATGCCGTACAGATCCGGAGGTTTGCACTCATCCGGACTTAGCTCGGTTAGGAACGCATCGACTCGACTTTCCTCGGGCTCCGAGCCACGATCTGCCAATTTATCGTCTATTCTATTGCCGCTGCTGGCCTCGGAACCATTAGTATTATCGTGGCTTTTTGCCGCCGCCGGTTCCTTGGAGATGCAATTACTAACATCACTATCGGATGCCTCCGGCAATGCCGGCAGGATTGATTTATGATTACCGAACCTCCGGCCACCTGCCGCCGCCTCTGCCGCTTCCTTGCCGGCCTTTCCCTCGATCACCATCGATCCGATACTGAGACCGCAATCCAACAGGACAATGGCACCATCACTGGGCAGCAGCAAACGACCTTCCGAGGCGGCATTGATGAGCTCCTTCATGGCCAGCACATGCTTCTCGGTGATGTTGCCCTGCAGCTGGATTCCTTGCAGAGCAAACGGTTGTTTCTTCTCCGACGAGTTCGGATCCGTGCACCAGACCACGGGCATCGTCGACATTTCGCTGTCGGCAATTATTTCCCCGTTTCCCCTTTTCTGATTCTATCGGGACACTCCGCGCTTTCCTATTAGTAACGTACTAAAGTTGGGACCCAAAACACGCTTCAGTCACATTTGAGCGCCTCCTGTCCCGCCTCTGCCCGGGAGCGCTTAAATCACTCGGAATCTACACTCTCTCACACTGTAGAGATGAAAAAAAAACACAAACCACTCGTATTTGTAAGTTAAATAAATATATTTCCCTATCACTCAAAGCGATCAGCGATCGCGTCGCAGAACTTCGAATAGCGATTGAATTACACACCGAACACCTCCTTCCTTTCACATTCGGTGAGTTTCGTTTTTTCTTCGCTTTTTCACTATGTATTTTGTCGATTCCCTCCTCGGGTCTAAATCAACTTCAACATCAACCGGTGGGTGACGACTCCAAACTCCAACTCGCTGGCAAGATAGATTTCATCACATTTTCACTCGCGCGCGAAACTCACACACTTTCGCGATCACTGTTGCTATTTCTTCCAAGCAGCAACCAACATTTGTAAAGTTCCGTGAGTTCTCGAAAAATTGTTACTGCTGCAAGCAGCCCCTTCATTTAATATCTAGTTAGAACCTGTGGAAACTTAAAACATTAGAAATCTGGTTGGTGCCCTCACGAAAAAAAAAACAAGAAGGAAATAAGAAGGCCCTCCCCCCGGTGAACCGGCATGCTCGGAACGTTCCCATCCATCGATGGATGGCGGCCACCGTTTCGCGAGAATCATTGGTATTGTTTGGTAACAGAACTGACTTTTGCATGTGCGGCGGTGGCTTTTGGTTTCGAATCGAATTTTCCATAAATATTGTCTGGCTGCGTGTCGCGTAACAACAAAACCTGATGGAACAACACAATCTCCAGCTGTTCTGTAAAGGTTTCAACTACAAATTTTTCTCCTTCCCTTTTCCACTTAGAAGTGGAACGACGGCCGAGCACGGCAAAAATAATTTGCCGTGACTAATGGTTTTTTCAGATTTGTATGCAACCATCACCATTCGAGAGTGATGGTTGGTTTGGTGATGTCAACATATGAGTTTTTTTTTGCGAAAGAACCCCAGCCCACTCTTTCGAATGGAATTGTTAAGTTGAGTTGTTTTTTGACAGCTTCAATCGGAAGTCAGCTGTGGCGATGCGATGGTACTTACGATGCATGGGCACCATCAATAGAGCAGCTACACCGGTCTGGATGCTCTTTTTCCAGGTGCGATGAATATTTATATGGGATGACAATTGTCCAATCCATCCCGCCCCTCCTCCCCGCGTAATGATCATTAGCAATTGATTGGCTAAAAATAGCACCTTTATTTGGAAGTAGGTTATGGCGTCGGTTATCATTTTCAAGGATTGTTGAACTCATTTACAGTGATTCAGCGTCAAATGAGTTTCAAATGAAATGGAGAAATTGTTGTGATCTGGCTGATTTTTGTGATCCGCATTTCAAATACATGGGACTCCGAAGGCCAACATTATATATTCACGTATTAAACTAGAAGAATTTTGGATTTTTTCTAATGTTAAAACCAGTTCATCAACAGAATTATATCAGTCAATTTTTATTTTCAGAAAAAATACCTTCATGGCGACCGTCATAAGTTTGGTTTATGATTACAATTTTGAAACGGATTTAAGTCGTCATCGAGTCAAGAGAAACTGCGATGTAACAGAGATAAAATGCACTTTTGATGATTGTTTGAGTTGAGCTACATTAAATATTTTCACTATAATAATTCCATAATTTGAGGCTATGAGTGCAAATTTCACTTATTCTGGACAAAAAGTGCCAACGCGAGGGGATACTTACGATCAAATTTGTCGAATTTTTCACTGGTCTTTAGCCTCCAGATAACGATCATGATAACAAGTAAATTGTGTTCACCTTTCCCTAAGTATTAGGACAAACTGCAAACCCCTACCTACCAAACTGTTCAAAAGAAAGTTAATTTTGATATTGAGAACCTTAAATTGAATAAAATTTGACTACTACAGGGTGACAATAAAGTTTCCGTACTATTTAAAAATGCTTCAAATCTCCCTGCTTAGTTGTAAATTAAATCGAACCACTTGAATGACAAGCAACATTCTATGAATCCTTGGTAGCAACATCAAACGAAAAAAAATCAAAATTGGCTCGAAGTTCCCTCCCACGACCTCAATACATTCATTTTGCCAGTTGCGAATACCTCCGAGGATGCTCGCTCGCACATTTTCCGTAAATGTCGTTCTAGACTAAGGTTCCTAGAAATTTTTCAGCACGTATCCGGGCCGGACAAAAACTTGGAAAAATCTGGGCATTTGATTTCTAATTTTTTTACCAAATATCCGGGCAAATTTGGTCAAAACTCAAGAATTATTCAACTCAATTTAAAAAAAAACTTGAAATATATTTTTTTTTCATCTAAACTTTTCAGCAGATTTCAAATCGTATTTTAGGCTTCCATAAAACCTTTCATGATTATTTTTTAAAACTTGTTCAAGAAATTTCGTTTTGGGCGCATAATTAAAAAAAATTTGTAACACAATTTGTTGTTTCATTTTGATTTGTCAATTAAAGTAAATAAATCCGGCCAATATCCGGGCTTTTATCAATGAAATTCGGGCAACCTGGCCGGACCGGACTTTTCCCACATTTTGTTTTAAATATCCGGGCAATCTGGCAAGCTTATACTAGACCCTATCTGTACCAAATCGTTAGCTGAGAGTTTTTCCAACAAGATGGATTAAATGGCATGTTCCTTTAGGTATAGACCTGTGAGCAAGGTTGCCGAAATCACAGAAAATCAATAATTTCACAGAATTTTGTGAAAAATTTCATCATAGAATTCTGAATCACAGAACACAGAATTTTGGAAATATTCACAGATTTCACAGATTATTAAAGTTTTTTACGTATTTCCAAAATTATTTATTTTATGTCAACATAAATTTTGGATTTCTAACTTTGTTTTTCAAAAACTTGCAAAGTCAATTGATGTTTCTTCAGTGAAATGTGAAAATGACTCATTTCTTCGTGATTTTTCAACGAAACTTATGCTGTTTCCTTCTGGCAGGGTTGCTAGCGTTTTTTTCCTTTTGAAAATCCAAAGTTTTTCCCGGTTTTTCTCAGTTTTTTCCCGGTTAATAACCGGTTAAAAACCATGACAAATACTTCTAACACGTAGTCTTTTCATATCGAATTGAAAGTTTTTCTGTTTTTTTAAATGAATCTAAAGAAATTTGCATCTATTCGTTGTTTTGCTCCAAAATTTCAACAATTTTGCAAAAAATAAGTCAGGTTAACTTAATCTATAATGTAGTAATTTTCAGCCACTGTGAAATTTTCCAAAAATTTTTTAAGAGTTCTAGAAAAAAATTGTATAGTTCGTATAGAAATATGTACAAAATACATCGCAACATGATATCAAATCAACTTGAATAAGGATTTATCTGACAAAACTTAAAACCATCAGATTACAGGAAAATATTTAGTTATTTTCTAAATGCAGTTATATTCTTTTATACAAATTAAAAGATATGTTTTAGAAAAAAATGTTTATTTAAAAATACAAAACAATGAATGACTTTAGTTGTAGTCATTTGAACTAAAGATTCGTGAAAAGGGCTGAACTTTAACCGTTTGAATGTAAGATATCATTTGGTATCAGGGTAAACCCCTTGGATTTCGACAGGAGCTTTTTTTCGACTTAACTTTTACATACGACATACAGTTGCGTTCAAAAACGAATGAAATCGCGTGATGTTGTTCACTCTCTTACAACTTTGACAAGCTGCCATTTCTCTCTCGGTTGATATTTGTTCATGAAATTTGGCTGGAAACGAAGATACTGCTGCTCTAGTAAAAATTGGAAATTTGGAATTGCTTCCCTAAATTCGCCGTTTCTTTGAAAATTTTCATTAAAAATCACTTTAATTGTGTTTCAAATTTGGCATATTCAACATATTTAGTAAAGCAATTCCCAATTTCTCTTTTTTACGGAAATAGTTGTATCTTTGTTTCAGTCATTGTAAAGACTTCAAATTTTGTGGAGCGTTTGTTGGATAATTGAACTAAATTGAGTGGAAATTTTATTAAAAACTTTTGGAATATGTATATCGAACACTGAATCATTTTACGTCGACAACTAAAACTGGTACAGTCGAACCTGGATCATCGAGAAATCTCTTTAAGTTAGAGAAAACACCAAGTCCCAAGCTTCTAAAATCACTTAAATGAGAGTGTAAAGCCTCTATAAGCTAGAGTCTGTTTCCTGACTAGACCAAGGAAATTAGAGAAAATACCACTTTTGTATTGAAGTTTTGGTACCAAAATGATATTGGGCTACCAAAGAACAATTTATCCATTGTTCCTTATTGAAACTCACTCGAGAAAACTTACAACTGGCTTCTTATAAATCAGTGGATTTTCATCAAATACACATTGAATAGTTGCAGATCACTTTAATGCATTTATTTGTTGCTGACCCTCTAGAAAAGAGAACCTGGTTAAGTTAGAAACTTCTTTAAGCGCGGAAAAAGTTCAATCCTTTGGACTCTCGCTTATCCAGGTTCGACTGTAGTTAGTTCTGTGTTTAGTTTTCTCGATAACAGTTTCATTTTAAAATTTATAACATTTGAGTTATGCTCGTAAGTGTAGCACACTTGCGGAGAGCTACAAAATTAGATATCTCATATTGCTCTGCAATTAGTTAAAAAGCCGATTCATTTTTCGTTTGTTAACAAAAGAACTCAAATAAGCATTTATGAGATAAATCTGTTTTGGGACTGTTAAAAACTACTTTTAAAAGGAGAATAATTTTAAAAATATGTTTGTTATTCCGTGAAAAAATTCATGCATGACAATTTTCCCGGTGAGGTGCCGAAATTCCCGGCTTTTTCCCGGTTTCCCGGTGACGCGATGAAATTCCAAAGTTTTTCCCGGTTTTCCCGGTTTTCCCGGTTCGCTAGCAACCCTGTTCTGGGTAAAATCACAGAAAGTCAGAATTTTTTTCGCCAAAACACAGAATTTTTTTTCTGCAACCTTGCCTGTGAGTTCAGGCGAATATTCTTGACCCAGGGTGGCCAGCGGATGTCCACAATTAAATTCCCGGGTTTTTCCCGGTTTTCCTAATTAAGATTTTAATCTTTTTTCCGGTTTCAATTTCAACATACCCAGATAAATACTTTTGTATACCGTAGAAAAGACTTTTCACAGATTTTTAAGGTGAAAGTGAATTAATCGAATTAAAATTTCTAAAATTCTATGCTAAATTCATTGCCAACACAGGTATACAATATTTACTATTTCTGAAGAGTCAAAATTTCAAGAGCTGATTTCTATTTGAGGTGCTGATTCCAAGAATCAGCTTTTTTTATCAGCTTAAGAGTTGATCGAGATTTTGTTGACCTTTGAAAAAAGTCTACATTTATTTTGAAAATATGTAGCTTCCCTTTATTAGAAAAACTGGACAACATTCGTAGGATTTCAATATTTTAGATATTTTGTCATATCAATTTAATTGGAAATCGTAAGTTGTATTAACTTCCGAGTAACATCAGTTTTCATTACGTTTATTTTTTCCGGTTCTGTAAAAAACGGAAATTCCGAAAGCATTTAAAACTTTATGGGATCTACAACATCAAGGAAACATCTGAATCCTTGAGGGCAACATAAGTTGATAGAAATCGTTTTCGATTTTCATATAAGGCCCTTTGATCCAGAGGGTATAAGTGCATAAAAGCTAATTTCGAGAAAACACGCTTTAAAAATGAAGTGTTTGGTTATTTTCCGTAAATTAAAAAAAAATTGTACTTTTCTTTTGAATTATAAAATATAAAAATTAAATATTTTAAATCTAAATAAAAAAAAACAAAATATTACAAATATGAAGAATCTAATGGCGTTATTAACTCAAAATTGAACATTTTTGCACTTACACCACTTTGGCTCTAATGGCCTCATAAAGATTATTTAGCTCATCAATTCTCAATGGTCATTTTACTTAGAACTGATGAGATTTAGAGTTTCCAAAAGACTATCATATCACTTAAAATATGAGAAATTTTGAATTCAGGACCCAAAAATTTCCAAAATCAGCATTACACGTTTCAGAATCTAAAGTGCTGGTCACCTGTAACAAACATGCACAAACAAATGGCTGGTCACCTGTGTAATTTGAAAATGGAATTTATATTTTTAATTTCTTTTCTAAGTTTCCAACTTAAAAATCTAGGTTAATTCGAGTGGCATAAATTGAGTTGTTTTTTTTTTTAATTTATCTTTTCCACAGAAATTCTTGAAGCAGAATCTGATTTTGAAGCTGTTCTTTTTTTTTCAATTACAGTTCAATCATAATCTTAGATTGTAAATTTGAAATTTCAGTCTGATTTCTAAATAAGAAATCTTAATCTTAATCCTGAATTCTGAACATGAATTTTCCATCTGCATTTTGAGTCGGACTTCTGTATAAATAATAGAAAATTCAAGCCTATCTCTTAGTTTGAATTTCCTACCTAAATTTTGAATTCAAATCGAAAATAAATTTAGATTCTGAAATTCTTATCATTTTGAATATATAATTCTTTGTGATTCTTTTTCGGCAAACAATCTATTAAATAGCAACAACGACTTTTTATTTATGATTCCAACGTATCGATCCTCGGAATCATAAATAAATAGTCGTTTTTGTTAGGATGCTAACCGAATAAGCATCCCACATAATCCATGAAAAGTCAACCAATCACATATGAATATTATTTCTAAATCTGATATTTGAATTTTTAAGTAAAGTTCACCATTCTGTTTTTAATTTAATTATTTGAAACACGTTTTTCCAATTCAGACTCTTATTGCTAGTTATTTCTAACATTTGAGTGAAAAGCTCAATTGGGGCACAACAATTTGCAACTCCATCTCTCGTTAAATCATAACAGAACAAAATTGACAAATTTGTACATAAAGATTCTGAAAAAAATTCTTTTGATGAACTTTCCTGTTTTGTATGTAAGTATACAAGACATTACTCACCTACATTGGAGGAAACAGAACTAGATTTTCCAACGAATAAAACCCATAAAACAGTTTTCCGCTTTTAGGGCAAGTTTGACGTACTGATGAGCTATGATTTTTAACAAACTTAAGTTGTCAATACTGAACTCTGGTTTAAGGGGTGCAGTTTTCAAGTTTGGCTAGTTTCGATTTTTGGTGAAGATTTTTGGATTTTTTGAAGTGTTTAAATTTTTTCGGACAAATCATAATCTGCCACCTTAAACTGTTTTGGAAAATAGTTATGCCATCGTTCTTGGAGATTATTTCTGTTTTCTTGAAAAAAAAGCTGATCTTTAGTATTAGAAAAAAATGAATCGATAATCAATGAATGCAATTTAGATAGATTTTTTTCCTTAAATGGCGACCGTAAAAAATTTGCTTGACGAATTTGAATTACAGGTGTTTAGGTTTCAGAAAATGGCTATCTAAAAAAGACTAGCAAAAATTCTTGCATAAAACAATATTAAAGTAATTGAAAAAATCCGTTGATTTTGTTCTATCAAAGAACAGCTTTCTCGAAGGCCAAAAGTAATTTTATTTTACACAAAAAAAGGTGTGGACTTCACTTTTTTGATGTTTTTCTTTATAAATTTATTTTGTGCAATATAGAACAAAAATTAATACTACAACTTTTTTACACAAGTTTATATATTCTTGGGTGTTCGAAAAAAGTTTCTGAAAACTTTAAATCAATTACATATCTATATCAAAAACTCAGAACTATATAATGATAATTGAAATGTTTTTATGTTGGCAAATCAATTTCAAAGGTTCTGGAATAGAAAAATCTGACAGCAGATTAAGATAAAAAGTACTGTGTTCTATCAGATGTTCTATGTAGGTTTCTCTTGAAATAAAACTTATAGAGTAAATCTACCAACAGTTTTGAATTCGAGTTATAAATTTCAGTCAATTAACAACCAGCTAGAAAAAAAACTGTTTTTTTTATTTGGATGTCTAAGTTTTGATTGGGATTTAAAAAAAATATCTTTCAAATCATGTTTATTATTGATTTTTCATTTTCAAATTTTATGCCAAATTTATAAGATTACTTTTGAAGAAATCAAAATTTTCCCACAGCACCCTTCCAAATAATCGAATTTCAAATCAAATCAAATCACAATGTTCTGCAGACTTCAGCACTGTGTTCATGAAAAATTTTCTAACCATTCAACGGATTCGAAAATGAATGTATTCCAAAGGCAAACTTGATTTATCGTTAATTGTTAGAGAATGACGACAAAGCCAATTCAAAGGTTTTTCATCCTTTTAAATGAGGCGGCTTTCGAAGGCTAAATAGAAAAACAAATGATGTTTGATGAATTATTTTTGAATACAGGGATTTAATTTCTGTTTTACTGGATTCGGTTATCCAGCTTTTATGTTGAACTTCATTATAATTTTTTAGCAAAAACGTTATGTACTCGCATCGTAATACAGATTGATAAAAATGAATGTTGAAATTCTTCAATTTGTTAGGAATCAGTACACAAGAAAACGTCTTTTTTTTAATCTGGAAAAAAATAAAACTGAACGACATTTAAAAATGATTTTCTAAATATTTTTTTTCTATAACTTTCATAAGCTTCAAATATTCTTGCTAAAGGAGAAAAATTTTCATCGGTAAGGCTGATAAATTCGTTTACTATGTTTTCCTTATTTTAACGTTAGAACCCAACTCGAGACTACGTATTTAATTTTGAAAACGGAAAATGGTCAAAATTTTACGTCGGAAGTTAAAAACAAAATTTTAAAAATTTAAAAATAAATTAAAATTGCAACTTGAAAAATTACTTAAAATTTAAAGATGGATACTGATGTGATTTTGACATCCTTTTTTTTTTTTTAAAATCTGCAGTTGTTGCAAATAGCAAAAATGCAAAATCAAATATCATGATTCCTCGTTCAGAATTTTGAGTTTGGTTTTATTATTTATGACCATACGTTTGCATAGTCAATTTTGGATTTTGCACTGTGATTATTTTTTCTGATTGTATGGTTCGAAATTCTTAGTCTTGACTTCTTAACACACTAAGGATCGCGAAAAAAAAACTAAGCCGAAAAATACCGAAACTTTGGTATTCTATATCTCTGAAACAACTCTGACCAAATTCTACATATTAAGCATTTTTAAGTTTCGGCGAATGTTGTAAGTTGTAGCTTTAATTTTTATTTTTATTTTTGAGCGGTAATTCGAAACTAGAATTTCTCAGTTAGGTTAAAGAAACTAAATAATTCCTTTTAACCCTCATCCGCATTAGATTTCATTACCCTAATCAGCACTTGTGGTGTCAATTTGACACCACAAGCTCAAATCGTTATAACTTTTGGCGTGTTAGACCAATTTAAACAAAACTTACATCAAAAGAAACCTTGTAATGTCAGTGAAATATGTTTAGAACATTATATATAGCTAAAGTTACTAGTTTTCTCGTTATTCAGCATGAAAGAAAAAAAATCCGAAAAAACATGCCTCACGAAAACTGCTGTAGTTCATATGTTACAAGTCCAAAAAAATATTTGCCTTATGCATATGAAAGCTGAAGTTAATGCCTACATCATGAAGACAAAAAATATTTTTTTAAATTTTTTTTAATGAAATGGTCACAAAAAGTTCAAAAAAGTGGTCTAAAAAACCTTCTTTTCATTCGATTGCTAGTAAATACTGTTTGAGCGATGGTAGAGTTTTGAAAAAAATATGACTACAAAATGTATTAAAATTCCAACATTTTGCTGTCTTTAGATTTTTGATGCAACAAAAATTGAATTTACTGGAATTTTTCAAAGTTCACTACTTTGCGCGATTTTTTTACAAATTGAAATTTCATCTGTTTTTGTGGTCCACCGTCATGTTGTACCCGGATTATCAGTACTTTTACTTTGTTTGGACCAACCAAGAGTATATTCATTGGAAAGCACATTTAGTCTACATTCTAGTGAGGTGCAACAAATCACGCTGTGAGATTTCCCAAAAATATGAAAATTATAAACGTAAAATCATTCCTGAATTTCTAGAACTACAAGCACCGCGTCCAACAAAACGTGTTTGTTTGCTCTCCGAGTAGGTACGGTGGGTGGTGATTCGGGCAGAGAGCGAAGCCGACAGACCAAGAAATGCACGACACGCATCGTTATTTCGTCTGTCGGCTTCGCTCTCTGCCCGAATAACCACCCACCGTACCTACTCGGAGAGCAAACAAACACGTTTTGCTGGACGAGGTGCTTGTAGTTCTAGAAATTCAGGAATGATTTTTGTTTATAATTTTCATATTTTTGTGAAATCTCACAGCGTGAATTGCAGCACCTCACTAGAATGTAGATTAAATGTGCTTTCCAATGAATATACTCTTGGTTGGTCCAAACAAAGTAAAAGCACTGATAATCCGGGTACAACCTGACGGTGGACCACAAAAACAGATGAAATTTCAATTTGTAAAAAAATCGCGCAAAGTAGTGAACTCTGAAAAATTCCAGTAAATTCAATTTTTGTTGCATCAAAAATCTAAACACAGCAAAATGTTGGAATTTTAATACATTTTGTAGTCGTATTTTTTTTTAAACTCTACCATCGCTCAAACAGTATTTACTAGCAATCGAATGAAAAATAGATTTTTTAGACAACTTTTTTGAAGTTTTTGTTACCATTTCATTAAACAAAATTTAAAAAAATATTTCTTGTCTTCATGATGTAGGCATTAACTTCAGCTTTCATATGCATAAGGCAAATATTTTTTTGGACGGGTAACATATGAACTACAGCAGTTTTCGTGAGGCATGTTTTTTCAGATTTTTTTTCTTTCATGCTGAATAACGAGAAAATTTGTAACTTTAGCTGTATATAATGTTCTAAACATATTTTACTGACATTACAAGGTTTCTATTGATATAAGTTTTATATGAAGTTCATAATAAATCAAACGACTTAAATAGATTTTACTTTTGTGGTGTCAAAATGACACCAAAAGTCGGAAAAGGGAGTTTTTTTGTCCAGGCTTCCAGGGTTCGTCCATAAAAAAAGTAAAGATGCAATATTGAAGAACTTTTGAATTCATTTAGGGTCCCCGAAGAAATTTTTGTATTTTGAAGCTTCTGAAAAAAGATACAAGCCTTCAAACTTGCAATGGTGTCAAAATGACACCCTAATGCGGATGAGGGTTAATTGACCTAACAATTAATTCTTCACCAGTATATTTTTTTAGTATAATCTTTCGAATCTGTCTGTCTTGTCTGTCTGTCTTGTCTGTCTGTCTTGTCTGTCTGTCTGTTTGCAATAATAACTTTTGTCTAACAAGATAAGTAGTTATGGTTTTCGACAGAGTTGTTTAGCGGAAAATTTCCTTTAGAGTATTTATAAATTATCACAAAAACCATTAGCAGGCTCGGTTCCACAGAAGAAACCCAAATGATGTTGATTTTTCAGTACAAAATATTTAATTTTTCATTACAAACCTCAAAGTCCAAATTTGCTCATGCAAACGTACTTGAATATTCTACAAAAAAACGAAGTTTTTTAGACCTCAGGGTTTGAGAAGTTCAAAAATTACCCCAAATCGACACATTCTAATGTGTATAGCAAGGTAAAATAAATGTCAAAGTTTTTTTGCGTTCATATTTTGTATCATGACTGTATTTCTAGATTATTTTTCGTCTTATCTCGATAAACAAATCCTTTCATTGAATAATGAGTTAGACACTCTGTTTCTTGAATTTCTAGCAGATTAAAGATTACAAAGGTGCTAATCAAAATAAAGGAAATAACGAGAAGGAAGAAATCAATAATGTTAACATGAAAACCACTTTTTGCTACGATGAGTATTAGAAATCGCATCCATTTCATTATTATAATATCCCACTATTTCTTTCTCTCAACTGTACAATACAACAATAACGAACAACTAATTCAATGTTCTATTTTACAATTCAAATCAATAATCCATTACGTACGGAACATGAATATTAAAATGTATTCACTCAGTGAGTCATATACGACTACACATGGAAGGCGTGAAAAAATCCATTGCGAAATGTTTATGTAATTATAATAAACATCAGTTCCCGTTTCCTAACTTTAAAACATTATGATTATTTAATTGTTTTAACGAATATCGTCCTATTGTAGATCATAGAATTGAAAACAAATAATCCATTCAGGAAAAAACATGGAAACTAATTCACAAACGCCTCAAATGATATTACCCAACCCCAGTCGGAACAGGAAGAAATTATTATCAGTAGCAAATAGCACTAGCTCATAAATAACTTCCAAGCCCCGGTTTAATTGTTGCTTCCGAATAACAAGCTCTGAGAGATGTTTCTTATTCGTAGCAAATAAAAAAAAACAAAATACCTGTGCTCGTTTCCTCCCCCGCTTGACTCGATAGCTAGGTCCAGTAACATCACTGCTATCAAACTAATAAACCGATTTGAAGCCGCACTTCCGATAATCACCCTCTTTTAGAGAAGCTTATGGCAGATATTGGGTTCCGGAGTATCACCTGTTGTGCTCCCTCGAGATTGCAACTAAGTACCTGCTAGCTTACAATTGTACCGTAATGGACGCAAATAACTCGAACGAAATCAACTGAACTACTGAAAAGCTGCTTATCGTACCTATGAAGTCGTTCATTCAAAACGCCACTTGAGTCCGGATTCCCTTGAACAGACAGAACGGACTAAGTACGGTCAACCTCGGTTTCCCGGTCAGCTGATGAACTCCACACCAACGATATGCCACCAACAACTAGAAGACAGGCAGACAGACACACTAGTAGCAATGCAGAAGTTATGAACAGCGTAACTAGAAGAAGACTCACAGCCATGCCACTTCCTGGCCATCATCAACCATATCGATTGGGGTTGTCCCGTTGAACGATTTTGATGGGTGCCGAACGCCCAATAAAAATCGAGTACGTATATTGGTGATTTCATGGCAATCGCCATCGTTTTGTACCCGAAAATGGTAATCACAACACTAAATGAGCAGCAATGAGCGGCGTCACGCTACCGGCCCGTGTTCTTTTAGAGACAGAGCAAAAAAAATAATTTGCAGTACTTGAACCGGGGCCGGCTTTCAATCGCGAACCGCATTCTTGCCAATCTGGATGAATGGTCACATCGCTTGGTTGTTTCAGTTTAGAAGCAAAAAAAAAAAAGAATTAACAACAATATAACGAAGCTTGAGCTAGACACTTCTTAAAAAAAAATAACACTTTCGGTTCAGCAATGAGTAGAAACGGTACGAGAGAGCGGCTCACAACAGGTCCTTGAAAAAAACGCCGGTAACAACTTAATGAGGTGTGAACGTACACCACACTAATAAACGGCACACGGTTTGTCCATCGGGGCAACAGAGAGTTGGCCCGAAAACTACACACAAACACACCATATTTTGTAGTGATAAAATTGTTGAGCTGTTACCGTTTATCTGATAAACGATTTTGGTAACCGCTTAAGCGATCCTAATGACCTGAGATTGTAATCAGAATAACTTTCATATCTCTCTGCGTGTGACATGATCATTGATCGCGCAGTGTAATGCTCAAAAAATGAACGAATTGGGCAAAGCGAACAGAGTAACCCAACTAGATAATTTTGAAATAAAAAAAAAATTGTCGAAGAAATATTTAACATACCCCTTTTTTGCAGGGCCAACATTCAATAATTGAAAATTGAATAAAAAAAATCGCAAAATAACACTAGTGAATTTTACTGTATACTGTAATCACCAATAGAATCTTAGATTATAAACTTTTTGTACAGCTTAACGCTATATACACAGACATGTCAAAAGCATTTGATGTGACCGAAATCAACGCTTTACTTTCTTTCTTTGTAAAAGTGGAATTGGTGCATACTTCATTCAGAATTCAGTACGGTAGCTAGAGAATGTCAAATACATGACTTTCTTGATTTAGCTAATCAAGGTGTTTCGCGAAAGGATCATGTCCAAAGTAACAATTTTAGCTTTATAAGGTTCAACACAACTTCGTTGGAGCTATAGCATTAATCTTTATGAAAAGCTAAAGCGCCAGAACTCTAATAACGCTAAAATATGGCTATTTGGCACTGTTCTAGAAACGCCATCATGAATATTTTTCAAATCTTCGATAAAATTATTATGGTTTCCGCGTATGTTCAGAATGATGCTAATCACTGAAAATCGCAAAAAATCCCCACAACATTGGTTTTGGGTGAAAAGGCTAAGCTAAAAGAAGTCGAATCTCGCTATCTGACGCTATCTTGAAATCCAAGATGGCGGCATCCATTCAACTTTAATATCCGGTAAACGACTAAAAATCACATAAAAAACCCAAAATATTGGTATTGGATGAAAGGGCTAAACGAGTAGAAGTCAAATTTCGCTATCCATATTGTGGGCGTTTCATACGATTTTCAATAATGTTCAGCATTTTTAAGTTAGGTGGAAGCCTTTTATACTTGTACCCATACTATAGGGGTTTCAAGCGATTTTCAATAATATACAGGTTAAAAAAGAAAAGCCAAAGCTGCCATCTTGGATTTCAAGATAGCGTCAGAATATCAAAATTGACTACTCCTTGTATAGCCCTTTCAACCAATACGAATATTGTGAGGGTTTAATTTGATTTTCAGTGATTTACATCATTGTAAACTTTCACCCAATACCCATTTTATCAGCAGCAATCAGTATACTGAACGAATATAACATAAAAAATCCAGTTAGGCCCCCCTTTTCGAAATTTACAAAAATCACGAGGGGGGAGTGAATGAAGTTTGAAGTATTTTATGGAAATTTCGAAAAATTTATCAAATATTCGAAAGATTACAAGAGCAAAAAACAAATTGTAAAAGATGACCTGACGACCTGACGATTTTTGGTAATAGCCAGTGGCAGAAAGACTATGTCAATAAACCATCGTTTGCTAACCGACTCAGATAGTGCACTGGTTAAAATATCGGACTGGCAAGCCGAAATGAGATGTTACAGCGAGTTCGATTTTCACTAAATTTTTATTGAATGAATTATCAAATAGTGGTCATGCAGCATTTTGCTTGGGAGCTCGAGTCTTTATGCCAGTTGTGCTTTTCCAATCATATCTTTTTTGGTACAGTACACTTTTCAGCACAGAGATTTGCTTAATATGCATTGGGTTTTTGCAACCTCTTTTATGGGTGTATGGATTATTAGATTAACATTCTGAAACATTCCGCGCCAAAAGTAAGTAAAATTTAATGATTTGCTTTGGTCAAATGTGCAGGAAATGTAAAAATATGTTTTTTTTTAACATATCTCTCAAAGTTTTTTCAAAAAGCTAGTAAACCAGTAGGAAAAATACCATGAACAAATTCACTTCAATCTTCAGCCTTATTTTGCGGAAATATGACTTAAAAATTTCCTTGCCTATCCTAGATAGTTCGATTTAAGGCATTGTTGTTTGAAATCAACATTGAATTGATTTATGAGAGTTAACCTTTGCTGCAAATTTTCTTGCCTTTTCGCATCTGAACATATTTTCTTTACAACTTTGATCAGAGATCCTGTTATAAGTTTGCCCATAAAAAAATCATCTTCGCATAGTTTTCGAAATTTCAACTTTTCTCGGCTCTGTCCCGCTTGTTTCGTTAAAATATTGACTCTAGGATGAGTCAAATTTCATTTTTTTTCTCGAATTTTGAAATGCCTGAAGCTCAACCATTTTCTTTTTTGTTCAAAAAGATTGACAGAATTTTGGAGGTTTAAAAAAATTGAAATTAAAAAAAAAGTTAATTAATTTTCGGAGATTTACGTTTTTTTGGGTTTTCTGAACTATTCGCATCTCAAAAGAAACTTGAATATCTAAGTCTTAACGGCAATTCCTCTGGCTCAGTCTTTTTTTTTCATGAAAAGAATCTAGAAACACTGTCAGATTGCTAGAAGGAAATCTTCCGATGTTAAGAAATATTTTTCTAGCAGTTGCCAGATTGACCGGTTTTATTCGTGATTGTTCGAATATTCGAATAATAAGATTTAAAATCTCTCGATAAATTTTAATGAAAATTTTTTGAAATTTTTTTTCTTGATTTTTGTTGAATAAATTTGGGTTTTTGGTCGTCAATTTTAAAGTCGAATGTCCGGATTTTGCCAGGTTTTTGTATAAGTATAAAATTGCCCAAAATTGTACGGCTCGGATTCGTGCTAAAAAAAAATTTGCCAACCTTATTCGAGCAGCGAAGATTTGACTTTTAAGTCTTTATATGTTCAGATAAATTCATCTACATGAAATTTACCATCATTTAAATTTTTTATTTAGGGTTAACAGAAGTTAAGGAGTTACCAGATGCCATTATTTGAACCAAAAATGACTCTGTAATTGTAGTTCCTCGAATTTCCAGATTAAATCCTCTGAAAATGTTTCACAAATCAAACTTGAAAAGTTGTTTTTCTTATCACAAATTATAACATCAAACCAGGGCCGTAGGAAGAACCGACTCATGGGGGGAGGGGGTTTTGGTGACTGATTTTTTGCCCAACAATGCACGAAAACAAAAAAAAATTAAAAAAAAAATATGTTTGTAACTATATGGTAGTTCATTTTTAAGTACTTAAAAGTTTTCGTATTAATTGTAACTTTATAAAATTGGTTCTTAACCTTAAAGATGAGCTTTATTCACTTTCATCGATGGTTAAAATCTTTGAATTTGTTCAAGAGTCTGGTAGATCAAACTTAGTTGATTTCGGCTTAAAATAAGCTTTTTTAGGAGAGTCTTTCATTTCTAAAAAAAAACTTATTCTATACTCAAATCAAACAAGCATTATCTTCCAAACTATTTTTCAAATTCAAAGATTTCATCTTTTGATGAAAATAAATCAAATTAAAAAAAATAGCGATTAAAAATCATCAGGATCAAATTTTAATGAACCAAGTCAAAGATTTTAGTATGAAACTGCAATACATTGCGGACCAAATACGAGATATCTAGTTTTTTCGCTTGCCGCTAGTTTGTTAACACAATTCAAATGTTATGAATCTAATAACAAAACCTCATTCTAAAAAATTAAACACAACACAGTATTTTGTTCATTGGTTCCTGAAACTTAAAATGACAAATTTTGGTGTCCTTAATATGTCAATAATGTTGAACAATACACTGGAAAAATATAGAATTCTTTCCAGAATTTTTGGGTGATGATATTTTTTAACAGTAAAAATTTTTCGTAAAGAATCGATTCCATAGAGAAAATTCTGTAGATGATTTTTTTAAAATTTGGGTTTTGAGGATAAAAAAAAATTAAATTCTACCTTTTATTTGCGATTTTCAGCTGAATTGTGTTTACAAACTAATTTTGTATAAATAATTGAAATCTGAAAATTGAATTGACAAGCAATCTTAACACACTAAGTAAGGACCGCAAAGACGAGAAAACCAGATATTCGGCATTCAGTATCTCAGACACCCCTGAACTAAGTTTTAAAAACTTAGCATTTTTAAATAACGGAAATTGTTGTGTTCAATTTTGTCCAATAAAGTTTAACGCTTGAATTCAGTCAATTCGAGTTAAACTTCGAAGTGTTGCACACTGTTGGCAAGTGAAAAACCAATATTTTTCGTTTGGTCTGCAATATGTTACGTTCATGATCTTTGCATTGCTCAACAATTTATGTAGATTGTAAAATTTATTTACAAGCTAAACCATTTTCTGTATTTTGAATCTGCATTCTGAATATGAATTCTAAACCTGAATTCAAAAATTGTGCTTTGAATTTGTATCCGAATTTCCATACGATTTCCGAATCTTATTCCAGATTAGAATTTAATGAGCAAAGTTATAGAGCCGTTATTCATGAATTTATTATTTAAATTCTTTGGTTCAGGTTTAATCCAAATTCAATTTTTAAATTATTTATTTTTAATTTGCATTGTGAATCAGAATTAAAATATAAATTTACAAAGATCTGAATCTTACTTTTAAATTTTGGATTACCAATTTGAAGCTTAAAATTTTTTAATTTTGTGTAAAAACTATGTTCAAGAATTACGAATTTGATTATAAAACTTTTTTTTTTTCTTTTTTTCATATTCAGAAAGCTATTATCAAAATATTGAAAATGCACCAGGATTTCAAAGCAACTTTTCATTTCTAATTTCTTATGATTATTCGAACTGAAAATCATCAATCCTGAACTGGGTACAGAATCCAAAATTCGAAAAACTTTACCATAAATACACTTTTTGCTATGGGAATTACGGAATCAGAACCTCCGAATTCGAAATTCAATATTCAGACCTGAATTTCGATGTTAAAGTAAATTTTGAAAAAGTTTAGCAGAATTTTGGACTTGGGTGTGGGTTTTGAGGTCATGGCATTAGTTTTTAGTCTAGATTGTGACTGTTCGTTAACCTTACTCTGTTATCAAAATTTGGTTCGTTCGTAATTAAAATTTTTGAATGTAGAGTAAAATCTCTCGCTTGCTGTTTTGGATCCTCATGGGGGGGGGGGGGGGTTAACACCCAAACACCCCCCCCCCCCCCGGCCATTCCTCAAACACTTAACGTTGTTTTTTAGTCTGTTAGAAGACTCGATCGAAAAACAGGAGTCTCTGTGTTACCGTCTAGCCTTTGATCCGTTCGGAATATGATTGAACAACAATTAAAAATCAGCCGGCACCAAAGTAGAACGAATAGCCATCATATGTGAACAACGACGATAAAACAAGCTTCTGACTGTCTTGTCTACACAGTGTACGTACACTTTGTCAGCCTTAAAATGGTATCAGGTGGACAAAAATCGAGTAGAACGTAGCCATTTGCCGGGTATTATATGGGACTCCTAGGCGCCTCGATGCCGACATTGATGGTCAAACGCGCGTTTCGAGTTATTTCGATTACCCTTTATATTTAACAAATTCATCAAGCCCGGATTGATCGAAACTTACCTACCTGGCAGGTTTAGCTCGGCTTTTCTTTTTTTAACAAACTCTCTTCCCATAAGGACTTCAAAATAAATAAACTTCCCTCAAGAGAAAATTCTTTGATTTCAAAAAAAAAATGTATCAAAAACTCCCGACACCGCTGTTTCAAACTTACAGATCGAAAACAAATCAATCGTATCACCCGTTGTCTGTTTTGCATCTTTCGGTAAACGAAAGATTTGCCAGGTTTGTCGCTTTAGCCAATACGAGGCGTTGTTGTCTTTCGATGGGTGTGAAATATTTCAGCAAATACAGATCAGGCACATCGTCATACTCGTTCATGTTAAACAATTAATCATTACACATGAAGAAATGTGTTCATGTTGACAGATCGATTTTCTTTTGTATGTGATCGATTTCGAAACCAAAACAAATCAACAGAAACTTGAAAACAGGGAAAACATCAGAATAACTCGCTTCATTCTATGCCACTAAGCTGCGCGGCTTTAGTTGTACAACAAGCCCTACCGAGGAGTGATAATTACTGGTTGTTAGCGAAAGTCGTTTACATCAGTTTTTAACACTTTAGAGTAGGATGTGAAAAATTCTACTCTTAAAACGAGTGGTTCAATTTTGTTTTCAGTTTATATGTATATACGAACAATGAGGGGGGCACATTACAAAATGCAGGGGATGTTATGTACCTAAAGGTCTAAAATTGAAAAACTTCTAACTTTGATTAAATAATAAGTTTTTCATTTGATGAAATACATAAGATGTATATTCGATGGACAATTGCTTTTTGCGAACATATTATCTTATGTTTAATTGGAGTAGAACAGCACGAAGACATCCATCGTAAAGTTTGCCATTTCCTTTGGAGATGCAAACCACGTACTTTGGAGTGTTTATATAATTTCTGCATGGCATAGTGACAGCAGCGGCGGGATCGAAAAAGACAAGCCTGAGTCTAAACCGAGCAAACCGAGCGAATGGCCCCGACTTTTGCCAATGAACGATTGGAAACAGCTGGCTGCCAGGCAAATGCATAAAGACCCTCAAAGTGCACGGATGGAATGAAACAGTAGACTGAGTCGATTTGGGGTCATTTTCGAATTTCTCAAACCCTGGGGTCTCAAAAGCTTCGTTTTGGTCCAAAACTCATTCATGATTTTTTGCAGAATTTTTTAGTAACGTTTACATGAGTAAATTTGGACTTTTAGGTTTGTATGGGAAAATTGAATATTTTGTACTGAAAAATCAACATCATTTTTGTTTCTTCTGTGGGTCTGAGCCAGCTGGTGGTTTTTGTGCCAATTTATAAAATTCCTAAAGGAATTTTCCGCTGAACAACTTCGTCGAAGACCGTAAATTCATATCTTATTATACAAAAAAGTTATTAGCTGTTTAACAGGAGTATGTCTTTTGGCATTGATAAACAATAAATTCAATTGACACCACTGTTGTGTGCCTTGCGAGGTATTGCATGACTACTTTTCATGCAATACTTCGCGGGGCACAAGCAGTGGTGTCAATTGAATTTATTGTTTATCAATGCCAAAAGACATACTCCTGTTAAACAGCTAATAACTTTTTTGTATAATAAGATATGAATTTACGGTCTTCGACAAAGTTGTTCAGCGGAAAATTTCCTTTAGGAATTTTATAAATTGGCACAAAACCACCAGCTGGCTCGATCCCACAGAAGAAACAAAAATGAAGTTGATTTTTCAGTACAAAATATTTAATTTTCCCATACAAACCTAAAAGTAAAAATTTACTCATGTAAACGTTACTTAAAAATTCTGCAAAAAATCATGGATGAGTTTTGGACCAAAACGAAGCTTTTGAGACCCCAGGGTTTGAGAAATTCGAAAATGACCCCAAATCGACTCAGTCTAATGAAACAGCCCATTTGGAGATACCCGGCAAACGGAGCGGCAGCAGCCCCTCAAAGTTGCATAGTAGATCATACTAATACAACAGATTTGCTTGAATTGTGTGGTGTGGTGTACACAAACCACGAGGTTTCACTGAGCTTTGAGTTATTAAGTTAATTTGTAGTGGTGTAAGATCGACCCCCAAGCAGTGATGGACATTTTTTGACAGTTTCAAGATCGGCCGCTGAGAATTGTCACAACGCCCGACATCATCCATCAACCGGCTGACTACCACAACAAACTTGGTCTAGCCGACCGAAGACCAAAGTGTCCCCAATTGGTCAAATTTTCTATGTTAACAGGCAAAGGCTTTTCGTTTGCTGTGCTTGTTGATGGTCAATTGTGGGCTAGTGCCATCAATTGTGGATGTGCTGACACGAGATACGCTACTGGAAAGATAAAAACTTCCAAATTAAGTGGTGTTATACTCCTTCATGTTTGTTGAGTGGAGTTGTACTTGACTAAATATAGAAGAAACAGTCCATGCTATGCATATTTTTGTATAGTTGGAAACTCCGAACTTGGGTGGCTACGGGTGACATCGTGAAGGTGCAAAGTTTTACTTTCAATCGCCTTTGGATGGACTTCACAAATAACTGAATGACTGAAAGCGCCGCCACAAGTTTCGAGGTTTTTCCTTTTTGCTGTTTGTCGCTTCGCTTTTGCTTGTGATTGCTGTGGTAGTTTGGCAATGAAGGCCCTTTTTGCTTGAAAAGATATCCATAGGACGTAGTTCTTTGGAGCCTTTTGGGCTATTCCATTTTATTTTTATTTTATTTTATTTTATTTTATTTTATTTTACTTTATTTTACTTTTATTTTACAATTTTTAATTTTTAATTTTTTTTATTGTGGGTCTTACGGGGAATTTATCGAAGTTAATTTTTCGACATCATGAAAAAATGAATATTCTTCACATTAAACAGACAGTGAGTGTATTAGGATATATTGACAGTTCTACACAAACATTACCTTAACAAGAGGCCTCAGTCCTTAACGTCAACCCATGGGAGATCAGATTCGATTTTTGGGAAGGGTGCACGATGAACGCGATATTCCGGTACTAATATCGACAAATTCGCCATGTGGAAAAGCGAAACACACATGTTCGTGTTTTGATTTTGTAGAATGCTCAGGGGTGCCAAGTGCATTGCTATTTGAAAAATGTTTATAATTATTTTAATAGCATTGTTATTGAAAAATCTTTTCGTAATACTGAGAATTTGCAACTTGTCGGTAGATTTCTCGGTTCGAATGTGTAATTATGCTTCGGAAATGAATCCAGACGTTTAGCTATTGATAGTTATTTTTTTTTTAAATTCGGAAAACGAATAATTAGTTGAAAGCAGAGTTGCAAGATTTCAGATAATCATTTGAAATTGATACTCACCTTGATGAGTATCAATAAGGCAGCACAATGAATTTCGTTGTGATGCTCAAAGCTTTCGATGTCAAACGAAATTCGCTGAACATCACATCTAGAAAAAAATCACGAATCCAGAATTCCATTAGAGAAATCTTCAGCTATATTCCCCACTTTTTCCCCTACTATTTTTTGACGACAGTTAAATTTGTAACGAATCTATGGAATATTTGAATGTATCATATAATGTGATTAGCTTTTCACACTAGCGACACTCCAAGTTGAACGACTCCAAACGCTTTGATGTAAAAAAAATAAGAGCGCTTTAATGATTGGAGTTTATTGAAACTTTTTAATAACTAAAGTGTTAAAGCTCGTGGTACCTATGTTTTAAAAAGTGTCTTTGTACACAACACACTACCTTATAAATGTTGAGAACAACACTTTAATTTTATAATATTATTTGCAAATACGGCGCTTCGGTACTTAACAATTTATAACATAATTTCATAGTCAAGACGACTTAAATAAAAAAAATATATAAAATTTAGTCGTTGACGCTTTGTTGGTTTTCAAAATTAAAAGCAACAACATAACATGGGATTAAAAGCAACATTTCTAATCGATTTTCTGGCTATTTGGAATCAGTAAAATATGCTTAGTTAGCTAAGCATAGAATACATTAATAGAAAAATCGATATTTGTTTAAACTCTCAAGGGCTGAAATTTTTACAGAAAAAAAAGATCAAAACTCAGATTTTTTTAGGTTTTTTTTTGTATTTTCTCGGCTGTTGACATACAAAAAAAAAACATATATTGAACTGTAATATGATCACAGTTATCAAATTTCATACGATCCCTTCTTCAGAGCATGTTGTGTACGAGTGAAGGATATCTAAATTTGAAAATATTAATAAAGATCATGTATTCTAACAAATATGCATCTGTACATTCAGAATTAAAACCTACTTTTGTATATCAACTAAATGAAAAATTTAATTATAGAAGCCGTGATGTCAGTGATAAGCTGTCCTTTGTTTCAACTTTTATTTAATTTTCTTTCCAAACGATCTTTTTTTAAACGTTCTTGGTCCTTGACATCCCTTCTCTGTTCCAAACTACTCATTGATGGTGCAATTTTCTGCAGAATTTTTGACAGTAATAGTCACTTAGAGACTGTAAAAGATCCGGAACAACCGTAGAGAAAACCAATCTTAACATTCCCGATTTCACAAAGACCACTTCAAAATGATGTAATAGGCTGTGAATGATCAATTAACAGTCTAAACTAGCCATTTTACTAAAATTGAACAGTGTTTTTTCCAAGGGTTTCACGAATTTCTTTTAAAGGACATTTTTAAACGTACTCAAAAATCGTTGAAAAGAAATCCAGCTATGATAATTAAAGAACAATTCATTTCTGATGCATGTGTCTAAAAGCTCATAAGTTAATAATCGAAACATTAGAAGTAAGGCCGCTTAACAAAAGAAGCGATTTTACAATTACTCCAAGTGGTAGTACAAAAATATTTGATCAATCTTAATATTCAATGGCACATTATTATTTCTGTCATATTCTTTTTTATATTGAGAATTCTATAAATCTTCTGGAAACGCTCTTAATAGAATAAGTGAATTTATCGGACATTAGATAGGCTGGTATGAATCATATCCTACTTTTTGGTGCAACGGTCATGTTTTCTACTTCAGAAATTTCCCACAGGGAATTTCAAACATCATGCGAGTCGAGATAATATTTGATAAAGATCTTTGAGCCGGTGCAAATAAAACCGGCTTTCCTTCTTCTGAAAAAGAAAATCTTTAAAATGCATAAAAAATCATCAAAATGTCTTTTTTAAATTAAAAAGTTTAACCGTTAGGATAGAAGCTACAAACCGCCGCTTTCATTTGAAAGGGAAAATTTTGATATTTCTTTATTACTTTTTATTTGGTTCATAAATGCTTTTCATATGTGGTCGATTCCAGCCGGTTGCATAAGCTGGGATGCCATGCGTTTTAATTGGAATGGTTTTTCGTCGGTAACAATCTTTTTTTAATTTTTATATTTTAAAATTTAATTTGTTTGGAAGATTAGGAAACTATTTTCTTCATTTATATTAAAACTCTACATAGCTACCTATAAATTTCAACTTCGTTTTTAAGGTTGCTGCTACAAGTAAAAGCAAAGCATAGCTCGAATGCTATAAATAAATACATAAAACTTTTTTCGGCAAAATTGACAAAAAAACTTTCGGTAATTCAAAGATACTAAATTTGTAAAATTAGGGTTGATCCCTATAATTTAAATTCTGAATTTTAGTGTTTCCCAGCTTAGTTGTCTTTGCGGTACTTTTTGTGTTAATATTTGTAATAATCATACAAATATTTAGCTATTCAGATTTTGCTATTTTTTTTATAGTTTCTTGTTATGTCCAGAAGATTTGAGATGTTTTTTCTGATAAGCACATTATGCCATTGGGGGTTTTTTGAAGAATTTTGAGCTTGGGCATTTCAATGTTTGCGGTTCTTTTCCATGATTGCGAAACTTTGCATCAACGTTTTTAAGAGATTTAAAAGTACAATACTGTAGGAAATACAATTTCATAACTTGCATGTCTTTAATCCTCTGAATACGAGCGAGACTCATCAACATATTTGGTCATAAAAACTTTTTGCTCATTCTGTAAAACTTTCATTAAACTAAGACATAAATATTATAATCAGATTCTTACAAATCATGATAATACATTCTTCAGAAAGATGATTTAAAATCAAAACTTTCATTCACAATCAACGTTAACGTTTCACACTGAGATTCAAAAAGGAAGAACCTAACTCGATAAAATATTAACTGAACGAGATTTCGCAACTTTGCTTAAGATATAAATAAAAAAAAACAAATTCTTATCATCAACCTGATTGTACTGAGCTTTTAATAGTATGTTCTCTAGAAAAATGTTTAAAAAAAAGTATAACTGGCATTTAACATTCATCAAGTATAACTGACAGTTTTTAAAAAGTCGTGGTATGTTCAGCTTTTTCTGAACTATAAAACTTGTTTCATTGTTCATGAGCTTGTACAAATATTATTCCATGGTATCTCTGTCTTCCAAAAAGTAGTTTTTCTGCTCGTGATTCTCAGTCTGAGAAAGCGTTGACATTCAAGACAAGAACCGTTTGTGATACTCACGATGAGATTACCTAGCATCACACTGAGATTCAAAAAGGGAAAATCTCACTCAAAAAAATCTGAATCTTATGAGATTTCGCAACCTTGGTCCTTGCTGGCTGGTTGTTTACATCCTGCTTTGTCTTGTGATAGGATATGGGATAGGTATGTTTTATTTGGTTTCTTTCAGACATATGCAATGCGGTGTCGCTGGACAATGGACAATGCCAGTATTTAGAAAGCTTGTTGATGCCGGTCCGGCATAGAATCTTATGCCAATAATTCCTCGTCCGAGGAAGTTCATTATTGGAGTAGAGTCAGATTAGTGGGTGTACTAATGAAAACTGTTTGACAAGCAGTTGTCAAAAGCTTCAGCTAAGAGAAGCTTAAAAATAGGAGAAAACTAGAAATTTAATCTATTTTTGGTTTTTATTTTTAATTTTAGTAGCTTCAGAAATTCTGGGTTCATGAGTTTTTTTTTAGCTTAAAAAAGGATTGGCAGTTAAGGCTAAGAGTTACCACAATTCTGAGTTGATTTTTTGAGAAAAATATCACTCTGTTGTGGTATGAGCCTACTTGGTTGAATAATTCAACTGAATCAAAGCAATCGAAAGATTCCTTTTAATTCAACCACGGTAAATGAAAAGTTCATATACCAGTATTTCGATAGCAACTTACTACCTTCTTCAGCAATCGAAAATGTTCACTGAAGAAGGTAGTAAGTTGCTATCGAAATACTGGTATATGAACTTTTCATTTACCGTGGTTGAATTAAAAGGAATCTTTCGATTGCTTTGATTCAGAGAAAAATATGTTTAATATTTACATTTTAAACGTGTAATAAAATTTGTTAATATTTAAGCAAAAAAAATTGAGTTTAAGAGGGTTAATAGAAACCGTAACTGAAATCATCTCAAACATCTCTCAGCTGCCAGCCTGCAATCACCAGCGCCAAGTGAACGATCGAACATTCTTTTAGAAGCACATTTTCCATCTTGATGGATTTGACCATGGTCTTCTTTTTTTCAGCATGTATTTGACGCGCTTCGTCACGAAAATCATCACTCAACTGGTGCCTGCGCTGAGTTACCTCGGCTGATGTAAATGCAGGCAAGTGCATATTGCAAGTTGCATAAAAAAACGGGCTGCAACAAACGACGTGCACCCACACTCACACACGTGTGCTAGTGGATTGTTGTTTCTTGCAGACAGACAACAAAACACATTTGTCAAACTTAAGGCTTCTACTTCTTCTGTTTGTTGTGAAGCGGACAGACGAATATTTTTACATGCTCATCAATATACTTATATCCAACATGTAGCTGCATGAGCTCTTATGTTAGGAACAAACAACGAACGGCGGGTAATGTACAACCTTGCAACGGTTCAGCATCGGATCGGATCGCCAAATGGATTGTACCAATCGGAAGCAGACGAGCGATCGATTATTCAGCTGCAGTCAGGAAGCGATATTCAATTTGATGAGTTTGAGCCGAGGAACCAATCGATGTAATCCGAATCAATCAATGTATTACACTGCAGGCAATTTATATTATGTCAGTCTCGGAGAATTCCGTGTAAAGTTTGGACTTTGAGTTTGCATCAGTTAACATTCAATTAATTTAGGAAAATGAATACTCGAAAACATTGCGAAAACGTGTCTCGTTCTGATGTTAGTACACGTTTTACAAGCATTGTTCTTCCTAGGAAAAATTGTTCGACACTACAACACGCACACATAAGAGAGTGATCAATCATCCGAACGGAAAACAAACAAACACTCTACCAGCATAGGGGAAAAGTTCATATAACGCCCCATGTGGCTAATACGCGCCACCTTTGTTTTGAAGAATCTGAAACATTTTAAGCCTGCAAAATATTACCAATTTGTTCTAAATGCTGTGATTGGTCATGGCAAGGATGAATTTTTCCTTAAAATGCCCCTGTGTTGTGATAATTTCACAATTTAGGTTTTTCGTCATTTTGATCTAAATTTAAAAACACTTTTAATAAGGTGTCACCAAGCAGAGAAAAACGAATAAGACAATATTTTCTGACACATCGATAGAGGAGAATCTAAACTATGATTTTATGCTAAAAAATCATACTGAACTCGCAAAGGTATGCTTTTTATGGGTATGTTCTATCACGGCCCATGCGCTCGTTATAACGCGCCAATCGTAGTAGGCTGAAAATAGCATTAATTTTTCAAAAAGGCCAATTTTCATTGAAAATGAACAAAAAGTCTAAAACCATATTTTGAGCGTTAATTCAGCCCAAAAAATCTACTTTTCATATTTTTCAAAATTTTGATTAGTCCATTTTGATTTTATTTTCAGTCAAAGTGTCTGTAAGTATTGGTGTGTTTTTGGTCTTCGGCTGCTTTCGGGTGTGTTCGGCTGCTAGGCGCATATTGAATACACAGCGGCGCGTATTTGCAACACAGTTTTGTTCTGTGGCTTTGAATATGGTTTTTAAAAATCAAGTTTTTGAAGCAACTATAGCAATTTGAGTAATAAAATATCATAGGCATTTCTAGAAAACACTTTTCTTCAACGATTGCACCCATTTTCAACACAATTTGTACGTGGAATACATAGAAAATCAGCCATTCGCTTAGGTGGCGCATAATAGGGCATGTTCCCCTACATGTTTGATCAGTAGTGACGAAGGCTCTCTCAATCACCAAACGCACCTACAGATTTCCCACTGATTCGAACAATGGAAAACCACGATTCGGCGCACACACATCGGCATCTGCATCATCACAGATCGGTCGTTATGCTACACTTGATGGTTTTCGCGAGTTGCCCCTTCGCTTTCCGATGTTCTAGACTAGGTAGTAGATACCTAGCTGAGTAAGTGATTGGGTACCTATTTGTGTTTGTATGCACCCTTGCAGGTTCGATAGGTTTTCTACTAGCGCGCACGCGTTCGCCACTTTGGAAAAACTTTTTACATCTAATCAATTCAGCTGACCTTGAAACAGATTCATACACAGCAGCAGCAAGCAGGCAAGCAGGCAGGCGTGTCTATATCGCAGCGCGGCAAATCGAGCAGCAACCTCGCTTTGCGTCTCACCGCACCAACTGCTGCTGCTGCTTGCTGCTACCCGATCAACTTTTGCTCTTGTGTGTTGTTTTCTCGCGTTGGCATCTATACGTATAAGAGCGAGTGGTTTCGGTTGTTTGGTACTTAGGATTTTTGCACACCGGTCCAGATGCTACGGATTTGGCAGCAGTGTGATCTGGTCTTTGTTCTTCTAGTTTTGTTTTCAAACAAAGCTCAATTAAGCAAAACAAACTGGTATAGATTTGTTTTTTTTTTTAAATTATTCACGAAACTACCAAAAAGCTATGGAAAGTGAACTTTTTGGTGAAAGACTTAGTATTTCTCACCTAAATTTCAATTAAAAACTTATTGATGAAGCGTTTCTAACCCAAAACGGTCCTGAGATCGATCCATAAAAAAAATTAAAAACTTTATTTTTAAAGAAGCGCTAAATTTTGTCGAAAAACGACAGAGTGAGTAAATTTTCTTCTAAGAATATTATTTTTTGTTTCGATTAGAGTCGTTTTAACGTTATTATGTCATTCGTGACTTATATTAACGTTGTAATTGGCGGACAGTCATCGAACAACTTATCAGGAACATTTTTACTTTAGGGCTAGAACTCAAGGACTCAGGGGGCAACTGGCTTGCCAACTGAGCTACATCACAAGCCCTATAATATAAAAATAAATTTTCAAAACGCTTGAATTTTCCAGTGACTAAATCATCTAAATCGCAGAAATAAAAAGTAAGAAAACTCTTTATACATGACATAAAGAGTATCTAGCAAAGCAAAAAGATTTTAGATTTGGCTTTTGGCTTTCAGTCAAACTATATTTGTTTTTTTTTTGTTTTATTGTATGGCCAAACTCATATTATTGCATGGAACTAAGAAACCTAATTTACCTAGTTTTGAAAACTTAAATATTATTATCTGATTATTATTAATCACATGATTGAACGTATTGACGGTGTTAAGTACGCACCAGCATTTTAGAGCACTTTTTTTACTCCTGTAAAATCCTTTCATGCCTTCCCGACGCATTGAAGTAACTCGTATTTTCAAGTTTGACAACAACAACGTTCCAAACTAGCGTCCAATCTCAACACTCTCAGTCTTGAAAAAAAAATTTGGAAAAAACATCTTGTCATTAGAATAAGTGAGTACCGTAAAACGGGGTAACTTTGATCACCGGGGTAACTTTGACCATCAATAAATTTTTCCACATTATCATCAATAACTTAGTTTATAGTTTGAATTTTTGAAAACTGTTTTCAACGTTTGAAAGCCGATTAATTGAGTATCAAATAGATAAAGTTTGGTTTGTATTTTAAATTGTTTTCTGTTAGTAAAAATGTAATCTCTAAATCTTAATATATCTGTTTTTCCAAGGCTCGCAAAGAAACAGCTCTCCTGATGATTCCAAAAAGCATATAGAAGCAAACGGATTGTTGAATGTGAAAGAACAACTTTTTTTCTTTGTATATGTATGTTATAGTGCTATTTTTATAGTTATTTAATGTTAAATTTTTTATATTTAAATGATAGGGACATTTTCCAAGAGTTAGCCCGTTCTGGAAAAACGGATAGAAACCCTTCCAAATGGTTTACTTTGAGAAAAAATTAAATTAAAAAAAGTGGGAGGGCCTAGGGAAATTTGTGAAGGTAAAATTTCATTTGTATTTTGAAAATAAAACTATTTAGCAATTATTATAATTTTTGCCCCTAGATGTATGCAGCTTCAAAGTTTTTTTTTCGATTTTAAATGTTTTTAAAAGAAAACATTAAAAAGCAAAGTAAAATTGATATATTAGAATTTGTAATCAATGGTTAAGGTGTTTTGTATCCTTTATGATCAAGAAAACTCGTAAAAACCGTCGAAATGAAGACTGATCAATGTAACCCCAAAGCATCAATTCTTGAACAGCGACGAAATCGATTTTTAAATCAAATTTAAAGTTGTCAAATAAATTTCTGCAACCATGTTTTACGTTCATAGGAGTCCAGTACTGGTTTTAAAAATATGAAACATGCCACATTCACTTTAACAGGAAAAATACTCGAAAAATATTGAAAAAAAGTGATCAATATTACCCCGGATTAGGTACCTATCGAGGTACGACCTTTTTATAAGTCCACGCATATGGATGCCGAAAGGATACAGTACTTTATCAACATCTACTGAGCTCCTGGAGCCCGTATATGACGACATGGTCAATCGTAACTACGCAGGTGCCCTGGTTTTAGACCTGAAGAAACACAACAGACCATGCCTTGGTGTTGGAAAAGTTGGAAAGGTATGCTATACGAGGCCAGCCCCATCGGTTAATTAAAAGCTACATAACAGCTCGACAGTAATTAGTGTTTCTGAAAGGATGCTCAAGTAGCGAAAGTTTCGTTACAACGAGGGTACCACAAGGAAGTAACCTAGGCCCGCTGATGTTTTCGGTTTTTATCAACGACCTTCCACAACTGAACTACATGGCAAAGTTCGGCTCTTTGCCTATGACACCATAATTTTATGTTTGGTAACGACATGCAAGCAATACTTCGACTGTTACCTGCTTCCGCTGAACCCATCAAAAACATATATATTGTTCAGCTCCGTTCGTCTCTCCATACCACAGCTGCCATTAATCCGTATAGGCAGTACGATAGTTAAAAGAACGCGCTAGTTCAAATATCTTGGATTACTTCTGTACAATATCCCAAGCTGGTCAGTCCATATAGAGCAATTTAAGCGAACACTCGCTCCAGTCTGTGGTACAATATGGGAAATATCAGCTTTTATTCCTACTCACTGGCTGAAAAGCGAAACAGCTCTAAAGTTTCACTCGAGGTTACAATACCTATAAAGCTTCGGGCCAAAGCATGTTAAAGAACTGCCTCGAAAGAATAACATCTCACTGTTTGTCCAGAAACGCATATCAACTCCGCCTATCCCGACTAAGGACGGAATACGGGAAAAAGAAATCTAGTTACTTTGAAAGTAAACCTACCAGAGACCCTGAAACAGTCTTCAACGCCCTCGCGGTTCAAAGCGTAACTTTTATCGATCACAGGGTGGCCAGCAAGTTTCCATTTTCAAATTCCCGATTTTTTCGATCGGGATTTTATGATCTTCCCAGTTTTGAAATACATGAAGATGAAAATCAGGGTTTTTTTTTAACAAAATAAGACTTTTATTTACCTAAACGTAATTTTAATTTTATTCAGACAACGGTGATGTTTGTTGGAATTTCTACAGAAAATAGTTTAAGCAGGTTTAAATGCAAAGGATTAAGAAAATAATTGAGGGCCTTAGAATCAGAAGGGTGCCAATATCGTCAATTTTGAGTTAAGTATACAAACTGATCAATTCTTTATATCTCAATCTATATCTGCTGCAAAACTTTGATTTATTTGATAATTTTGTCAACACATTTGATTGAATTAAAACGATGATGTTCCAATAAAAATAAATCATCACACACAGAATTTGACCATTGATTCTGAAACCTGAATATAATCTGAAATATAATCATCAACGATGAATTTCGGGTGAATCACGAATCTTTATTCAAAAACCTCACAATTCAAGTTTGAATTTTAACTGATTGATTATTGATATTCTAATTTAAATTTTTGCTCTGTCATTTTTAGAACAAAATTCGCTAAAATCTATTCTTTCTAAAATTTTGTTTTGATTATCGTCTGGAATACTGAGTGAGGTTTTTCATTATACATTTTTATTTTTTTTAAGAACCTGAGTTCTGGGTGCTTGACTTTGGACTTGGCGTGTTAATCTAAACTCTGAGGCTGAATTTTCAATCCAACCAGATCAATTGAAAATCGTAATTCAAGCTTTAAATTTCAAGTCAAATTTTGAAAATTATTCTTAGGTTTGAATCTACTTTTCAAATTCGCTTTTTTAATGTGATAATATCCTAATGTGATTCGTTGCTCATACATTTTTACGATCTGTATTTTTTTAAATATTTTTTAATCAATAAAGAATGCGATTACCAGTAAAAGTGTAAAATGTATAATAGAATCAGGCAAACATGTGGTATCTCGTTATGGCTTTTGTGCATTTTTTTTAATGAATCTTGTAACATGTATCCCAGCATTACCTTGTGAATTCCCAATTTCCCGATGTAATTGTTAAAAACTTTTTTTTTAAAACCATTAAGAAATAATATCTTCGCGTTTTTTAAGCTTGTAAAAAAATTGTAAATTTATAAATGTCGAAAATGAGTAAATTCACAAAAAATATGCTTAATATATTTGAAACTGGAATACTTCAAAGCACTAAAAGGTATGCAATCAGCTAAAAATATCGATTTTTCAAGAAATTCTCGACTTTTGCCCAAATTTTCTCCATGGAATTTAGATTCGGATATTATATCGCTTTTGTGAAACAAATTATGATAATATAAATAGAATTCATGTTCATGAATTAATGTTTTTCCCGGTTTTCCCGGTCCCATTTTCAATTCCCGTTTTTGCCCGGGACAACTTTTTAATCTCATCTTTTTCATTCTATCCCCTCCACCTAGCCAACCGCGCCGCCACCCTTTATCAGCCACCCACGCACCACCGCAGCAGCTCGCAATAATCTACGACTATATAATACAAGTGTGAATAATCCTAATACATTGTATAAAATCGTGAAACAGCAAGCGAATAGTGCCAAGCACTCCTTCACAGAGCGTCATCTCGCACACTGGAGTGCTCTTACATATTGTGGAATAATATTGTAAATTAATTGTTAAAATTGTTTTAACAGAGTTTTGTGCCTGCCGGAGAAGAGGCTTGAGAGAAGTTTTTTCAGAACTGTGAAACCAAATAAATAGATTGCTAAGGCTAAGGCAATAAAATTCACATCTTACGAGGGGCAAATAATTTAAGAGGTTATATTTGATTAATTTGAGGTTGTTGATTTCAATTATGGGAACAGTTTTTATCAGCTCTAGTTTTCAAGATAACTCCCAAAAATAGGTTAAAAGCTCAGTAAATAAATTTTCGCCAAGCTTTTTCAATGCTAAAGACCATTACAAATATCTTGAAAAAAAAATTTCCATTAAATAATCAACTCTTCCGAAGACTGCTAGATGTTTTGATTTCTGAGAAAAAAAGTTAACCATAGAAGTTTTCTTTTTTAATTTTTTTTTCAATTGTAAATTCAATTTAATAAAGTTTAGTAAAGAATTTCTCAAAGCATAGATCTAATAGTTTTGTTTTCTAGTCTGGTTAAATAAGTTGAAATCTACAACATCAAATAATCAAAGACTTTTTTGAATGATGTTAGAAATTGTTAAAGTTATTTATTCAAAATTTCTAAAAAACATGTGATTTTATTTTTGAATGCGTAGTATGTCTGAAGTGAAAATATCTAAGAAAGATCAGAATCCTTGATTGTATCTAGTTTTCATGTCGGTTTATTTTCTTTTTATTTTACTCAAAACTAATCTCATTAAAGAAAATTACCACGCCATATCACCAAAGCTAGTGGACAAAATCTGTCAAATAATTTGAATTCGGGAAGACAAAATCTTCCAAAATCATTATTAAACCGTAGGCACCAAAATTCAGTTCCTTAGTGTTATTAGTTCTTTTAACTGAATCTTTTGTTAAACCGGCACTTTTACTAAATCGTACCGGTTAGTAAAACTAGTTTCTGTCGTCATTCATCAATACTCGTTCACCAAAATACGTGTATTTTCAAGAGAGAAAAAAAACTTTCGATCATTAGAGAAATATGTCCAACCCCCAAAGCAGTGCCCAAACTTTTCTTCAACGACTTTAACAAAATAAAAAAATAATAACAACAACAGTAACAAAAACAGTAGAGGCAAAACCAACCTTCTACCGTACTGCTGTATGTTTGTGCATACTTGCATTAGCAACCCGACTCGTGCCGGTCAACTGTCACCGACCGTTTTGTAAGTTTAGTATATTACCTTGCCTTCAAATATGGGTGATGCCTAGCTAGACCCAAGCCCGGCACAAAATCTGTAACGCAAACTTGAAACGACGATGCGACGTTTTGTGTTGACGTTCTGGGCATAAACTTGGAGCGGCGCATATTACCTCATCTTGGGGTTGTTTTGGGCTTTTTATTTTTGTCTTCCTTCGACGCACCCGCCCGACGACCGTTTCCTGAGGCGATGTATTTACTGTCAGTTTGTTTTTGCTACTGCGTTGGCTTTCAATTAATTAGTTCTACACTCTTACGGGTTGTTCTGTGTTATGTAATATGAATTTACGTGCTAAATTCTATAGTCTGTGAATAGTAAACCACCTCCAGACAGAGTTGACTTCGCTTGGTGAGTCAGTTTCAGTAGATCAGATTTCTAGGGTTTAGAATTTGCAGTCTGGTAGGTGATTTAGTTTTTTTTTAACAAATCAGTTAAAACGATCGACTAATCCGTTCAAGAATTTAGGTGAACAATACATCCCTAAGCTGATCTGGATCTGGTCCGAGAGGGAGCAAGAACAGGACGTCGTCGTCTGGCCAACCGGTAGAATACGAACTGTCAAACGATTCTCGTTATGCAAATTCCGCTCCCACAAACTGCGTTGATCTACCCATTATAAGTTTCCTGTCCCTACACAAGAGCCATCATAAGATCAACGAAACAGCTCTCCAACTAGCCAGATTAAACAACAACTCACAGGTTGTCGTTTGTCGGTTGACAGAGTCAGTTTGAGTCATGAAAATTCACAGCTGAGCTTTCTAGGCAGCTTTATTTCAGTTGTGTTTGTGCTGCCCCGGAGAATAGTTTGGTTTGTTTGGATGCTCATGCAAATCTGTCTCGAAACGCCATGGTCCACCACTCTCAAACTCTCTATTCTCCCAACTAGTGGCCTATGTGAATTCGATTTCATTGCAATGAAAACAGAACGTTCGATCACTGCTGCGTATCTGCGGCAGCTGAAAACCATTTAGGTACCAATCGATACCAACCATGGGCTTGGAAGTAGTTGATCGTAAATCAATGCATCTAAATCAATAATATTATTGAGTCCGTCGTCCGGAATCCCTCTCACTTGTCGCGTCGTTCGATCGTTGCAGACGACTGATTGTTGAGAGTATTATTATTTCTACAGCCGAATCGTTCCAGTTTGTTTCTAGCTATAGGGTGTCTAATTATGTCTAAGCACGATTTTGTTAGAATCCTGCTCATTTCAGATGACGTTTAAACAGATGATTCTTGCATGGTGTTGTTGTTTAAAGTTTAATTTAAAATTAAAACTCTGTGTACCGAGAGCATTTTTTATAATTTTTGTTGAAATGAGAAGCATTTCTCCGAGTAAAGCAACTTCGTGGACAAAAAAATCTGGGCGGAAACAGGGTTCGGTGGACAAAACTTTGGACCGGAAAGTTATGCGTGCTTACGCCTCCGGATCCGGTGGACAAAACTTTGGACTGGAAAGTCATGCATGCTTACGCCACTGGATCCGGTGAACAAAACTATGGACCGGAAAGTCATGAATACTTACGCCAGTAAGAAAACTGCTTCAGTTCAGGATGTGGCCAAAAGCGCGGATCCCCTCTCAGCTCCGTTCATTGAACCAAGGTAATATTGGGTCTAAAGAGATGTAAGGAGCAGAAGAGGCCGAAGCCGAGTCAAAAACAAGCTGCTTCCGCCAAACCAAGAACACGAAAAATTATAGGATCAACTGCTGTGTGGGAAATCGGTGTGCTTTATCATCGACGACGAAACCTATTACAAAACGCTTCCGGGTGACCAGTTTTACACTGTTCGGGATGGCTAAAATGTTAACCATACGGAGACATCAATTTTCAACTAAAAATCCGTTGGAAAGGCAATCCAGCCGTTCGTGACTACTGACAAAGTATACAACTGTTTACGTCCGAGAGTGCCTGTGCCGTTGCCTAATCACCCAATATTGTTTTGGTCGGATTTGCTTGAAAAACACAATGGCTTGATACGAATCCCACAAGGTCCACGTACGTAAGTCGTCGTACGGACGGCGAATAATCTGTCAATCTGTCCTCAAACGAGACCGATTGAAATTTTCTGGGCCCTTATCAAACCGTATTTGAGAAAATATGTGAAGCCTGTGGATTCTATCGGAAATTTCGGAACTGGAAAAAAGTGGCCAAAATCATCGTGAATCAGTCTGTGCTGAAGCTGATGAGAAGTCCTAGATAAAAAAATCGATCACTGCCCTACGATTGACTACGACGATCTATTTTTTATATTATTGACTCACTATAAAAAAAAACTATAGAGAACTTAACAGTGGTAGAAAAAATTATTTCGCTCCTAAATTATTTTTAACCTGTTCATTATAAACATGCTTAGACATAATGGGACACCCTATAGTTGAAGCCATGGCGATACTCACTAATATTGGTAATGGTTATATGGTAAAAAATCATACAAATCAGGTGTTAGACGGTTTACACATTCAAGAACACTCCCTTTTCCCTGATGCCGCCTGTTCTGCACTTGCCTGACTTTTTGCAAGTGCGAATAGCTTTCGTCGAAATGACAAAGGTTGACAACAGCTTCGCCATAGTTTTTTTTTCGGTTTGAGAGTCTGATATTCCAATCGATTTATTTATAGAACAATATCATATATCATCGGAAAATTAAATGTTAATTTTAGCCAGTTACAGTCTGCATTTTATGAAAAAGAGCGAGCCCTCATGAAAATGGAACAACTTACAAGCAGGGTTGCCAATGTGCCTGATTTTTCAGGATTTGCCTGATTTTTGGAGGCCCAACCTAATAACCTGATAAGCCTCCGTTTTTCCCTGATTTTTGAAAATAAGACTGATTTTCCCTGATTTTTGTGAATATGATGGAAAATGGGTAGTACGGAACTGCATTAAAGACACTGGTGGATGTTAAAATGTGGATTGACGATTGAAAAAAAACATTTCCGTTAAACCATATATCCTAATTTTCATTTCTCATGTTCCTGAATTTTGAAAAAAAAATAATTTGGCAACCCTACTCATAAATGCCTCTCTCTACTCACAGTTTGCAAATTACAACTCTTTTTAAACTCTCCTAAAGAAGAGAACGCTCTTTGAGAGTGATGAGTGAGTTCAAATGTGCTAACAGGCATAACAAAGCTGCACCATCGTATATCACACTCATTGCAACTTAGTTTTGCGCATTCCCAGATAAATGAGGAAAAACCCACAACATGCAATCGAGGTTCAGTTCTCGCGCTTTCAGAGCTCTCTGTGAGTACGATTGAGTGTGAGTTTGTTCTTCTTTGAGGAAGAATGCTTCTCTATCTTCCGATGTGCTAAGACAAGACAAATCTTTCGGAGTTTCTTTAGTTGATTTTGTTCGGTGATGTTTTTGAAAAAAATAGCTAGTTTTACGTTTCAGTCTACTTTTATTCGACCATCCTCAGAAAAAAAAGCAATTTTCCACTAGCTAGGGACGTCTCTCTGCTCTAACAGAGAGCATAAAAACAGCTCTTGCAGGCGAAAAAAAATTGTTTTCTCTGAGGATGGTCGAATAAAAGTAGACTGAAACGTGAAACTAGCCATTTAAAAAAAATATTACCGAACAAAATTAACAAAAGAAACCCCTGTAAATGAAATCCTGTTGCAACTCTAAGCCCTTCAAAGATCTGTATAACATCCCTGCACCTCTGAATTTCGGTTGTTTAAATTAAAAAAAAAGGTTTTAAAAATTTTGTGGCTGTTTCGAAGACGATTTTTCTACCGATTCGTATTAGAAAATATTGAAATATCATTTTTTTTGTTCTAACTGTAAAAAGTAACTGTAAATGTGTAAACAATGGAACGTGTAAGTCATTGGTCTATTCTTGTGGGCGTCAGGAATGTTTCTGAATTTCTGAACTGTGATTTGCAATGCTCGTCAGTTCACGAAAAGAAAAGATAAGCAGTTTTAAACCTTTGCTCCGTCTGAACATTGTCGAACTTGATCCAGCTCTGATAAATAAAGCTGTTCTGTCGTGATATGCCGAAGTGACGTATGTCATTTTTTTTAAATTTTCGTCAATAAAAGCATTTTCTTTTTTTCCCCATTTCCGACTTATCTTGATTTATTTCCCGAAATGTGATCTGCATACAGTACAGTTTACGGCAGATAAAAGAACAATTTGAACCTGGCAGCGTTTTGATCAGTTGAGGTCATAATGCCATAATAACTCATGTCCAACGGAAAACAACTTAAATTCTGAAGAATGTATCGTAACTTTTGAAACATAAAATACAAATTACCAATAATGTTTTTAGAACAAGGTTGCCAGATTGCCCGGTTTTATCCGGACCTGGCCTGGTTGCCCGGATATCATTGAAAAAGGCGGAATTTTTTCACTTTATTTGGCAAATAAAAAAAATGTGTTGTAAATTTTTTAATTTATGACTGAAATTTTTTTAGCAAGTTTTATAAAAAAAATGAAGAAAGGTTTTTTTGAAGCCTTTAATAACAATTTTAATAAAGAATGACCTAAATGGGTTTAATTCCTATAAAAAAATCTTAATTTTTGTTGAGTAAATTTTGGGTTGGGTGACAAATTTTGCTCGAATTTTGACAGGTTTTCATATAAAACTTGTCTTGGAACTATCCGGCCCGGATTCGTGCTGAAAAAATTCTGTCAACCTTATTTTAGAACTTCAAGAATAATTTTCAAATGTCTTAAGGTATTTGTTTCTGAATTTCGCTTGATAACATGAGGCATTACATTTACAACGAATCTAATTTTTAAGCTAATAATTTTCATAATTATTGGCTGACAAATCTCAATGGTTCTTTTACGTGTGATAGGAGAGATAGGGGCATAACGAGCACCCGGGTCAACTGGGCTCCCCCAATTTTTGTTAAGGAAATACAATTTTCTCAAAAAAATTCACGAGGAACAGTTTAGTAGTTCCTATAGCATTAATTTTTCAGCAAAAAATAAATCTCCTTATCATCTTCACAGAAATATTATAAAAAAATTAACTAGGCTCTTAAGTGACGAAATTGTTATAATTTTTGAGCACCCGAGAATGAGCTCTTATGATCGTTAAATCATCTTGGTCTATAATGTACGCACTGCAACATGATGTACACATTATTTCTCAATTTTCACCATCATTAAAATTTTAATTTTTCACCATGATCAATTTTAAAACGCTTTTTTAAAACGTTATTTTAACTTGTTGGCTCGCGGCGAACAGAGCACCATTGATCGGGTCACGATGAGCGTTTTCTGCCGTAGAATCTAGCAGCGACCTAAACTCGATGAAGTCAGCTGAATTATAGAGCTACAGCTTGACTAGTTTACATCTGACGATTTAGCCTATTGGTGAGGCGTAGGAGAGGCAATCAGAAGACTTGAGTTCTATTCCTTTTCGAGGTGACTTTTTTTCACTTACCATTCATGATCGATTATTTTGATCGATGCATTACACGGCTTGTAGCATCCTCCGCCAAACAAAGCACTAGAAACATAATTTATGAGTGTGAGTGAATTGATTGTATTCTACAAACACTCATACATTATTTTATTATTGCTTTGTTTGATGGATCTACGACTCACCGTTTAGTGCAAAATGCATTGATCATAAATGGTAAATGAAAAAAACATTCGCCACGACCAGGAATTGAACTCGAGTCCTCTGATTATCTCTCCTACACCTTACCAATTGGCCAAATCGTCATATGAAATTAATCAAGCTGAATCCAGTTGACATCATCGAGTTAAATTCGCTGCTCGATTCTACGGCAGGAAACGCTCATCGTGCCCCGATTAATGGTGCTTATACTGCCCCAGAAAAGGGTTCTCATTATGCCCCTACCCTGCAGGGACTAATTTTTAGCTTACGGCAAAAAGTTTTAAAATCCTATTTTAAAAGTTCATATTTACTTGTTCAAGTTTCAACCAGTTAAGAAAAAGCCCTTTTTAGTGTCTGAACAGTCGCTTAATCCATACTTCCAATAAAATGTCGTCATTTCGAAACGCTTTGTAACAAATATTGAATTAGAGGCGCAAATACACAATATTCCTCCAGTGAGTATGAATAAGAGTATGTCATTGGAAAAAGGTCGTAGCTTAAGCAAACTTGAATCAACGATGTAAACGTTGAATCTGGAAGACAGTTTATTCATTCGATTAGGATTTCTTCCTCCTAAAGGTTCGATCGATCGATCTTTTAGCAGTAATCAATTAGTTCGACATTTTATATCGGTCACCGTTTTTCAATGAGATCTAGGGGAAGGCACAGCAGACGTAGAACGCAAAGGCCTTGGGCAGGTTATGAAATTTCTAACCGCTGCTGCCTGCCAGCAACTACTAAACTGCTAATAGAACTACTAAACGTAGTACAAATGTCTACCGGCTGCTAGCAGCCGTCAACAACTTGGGTCCAACGAAATGGTGACTGATTTCTACTGTTTGCTCGCCAGGTTGGAACCACAAATTACTAAGTTGCTAAAGTCCAGTAGTTTATCGCGGCCGATGCATGTGCGACCGAAATTGCTCGCAGGTACAAATGGCCACACTTGAAATGGCCTCTGCAGACCGAAAGAGTAGAAAAAATGGACAAAACTTTAATTTGGACTATTCTCCGAATGCAATTATACAATTGATAGCACCACCACTTGGACTAGTGGTTGGGCCTATAAATGAAGCAATTTCGAATTCAAGTTGCTGCTGCAGGTCGATGGTGCACACTTAATCTGTGTCAGTAGCCAGCTGCAGGCAGCTGCAGAAATGCTAGAAAAAATGTGCATCGACAGGCGAGAGAAACTTGTCCAAGTTTCTTTACTGTCTACTCAGCGATGTCTAAGTTCATCCATTAATGTAAACAGACTTGGCCACAGACAATTTTTCTAGAAATTCTTTGAACAGGTTCTGTCCGATTTATCAATAAGATACTTTTTGACAGTTGATCACTCCCCTGGCTTGAATCAATCACATTTGCTAATACAAGTCTGTTTCTATCAATGATTCTTTGTTGTTTTTTTGTAGTCACTAGACCTAAAGGGTTGCTGGCAGTTGTGTCTCAGAAAGTCTCACTCACAAGTGCAATCCCAAGCTTCCAGCTTGGAGCTGTCAGTGTTTTACCATTCTCCTGTGGAGCCAGGCCCATTGACAGGCTATTAGCCAGAATGTAAACAACAAACACACTTATCGCATTACTGTGAAAATTATTCCGATGAATCACGAGTGGGGAACCAGCAGTTGTTTGCTAGGGAGTTCCAACCCTGGAATCCAGCCATAGTGGCGATTGCCGAGCATTGATGCAAACAGACGAATGTGAATGATTAATTTTCTAACATTTATGGCAGCGAAAATGGGTCGGCTGAAAGGGTTTCCAATCTAGAGCAATAATGTAGGTAAAAGAGAGAGAGAGAGAGAGCTTGAAAAGATTCTTAGTGACGCAGCCAATCCCAAAAAAAAATAGATCAAATTCTTTTTCATCAAGCTTTATAGAAAATTAAAGAATCAAGCATAAGGAACTAGGATACAAAAATTTGGAATTCACTTGGTAAACTAACAAAATATCATAAACTCTACAAAACCAAAAAAAAACAATCAAGCGTTAAATACCAAAAATATTCAAGGAGGAATTTTTGAAATGTCTCCAAAAAAAACACTCCCACAAGTATCGGAAACTGTGTACCTATAATTCGAATTTATGAAACCAAAATTACACAAAATTCAGGCTTTACTCCAATCATGAGTTCACAATATTTCTACGTCATCGACATAAGATGGGAACTCTGAATAGCGACGATTATTCGGTTTGAGGCCACCGGCAGATAAAGGAGGATGGAAACAATCACCGGCATAGAATGAATTGATCCGCTGAGTCAATGCTGTGCTCGTGTATGTAAGATAGCGTTAGGAAAACTACAGAGAAAAAAAAACTTCCTTGTTTTAAACCACCAGCAAACAACCTCCGATCGAACTTACCGGCTATGCGTGTGTATTGAAGCAGCTCTTTCTCCATCTTGCTCAGGTGGTACATTGATCAAGCTGTCGGATGGGCAAGATGAAGGCAGTAAATTGTTGTAAGTTCGATTCTCACCTAAGGCATTTAAATTATTTATTTTTTGTTTCTGGCATGAGTTATTCAATAACATGAGAATTCCATAATTATTTTTTTTGTTTCGCTTGAATGTTTGTATGGAATGGTCCTAACCATTTTGACCGAGAGCTAGAGTCATTATGCCAGTGACGGGAAGGCAACCATATCATCTTCGACGCAATGCAAATTTTAGCGCATTTTCGGCACATAGCTAGCCTCGATCGGCATGGAACTGTTGCAACCTTTTTTAGGGCGTAAACAAACAAACAAATCAACGGCAATCCCCTAAAATTTTAAAATATATCCTCAAAATAACTGAAACATCTGGAAATTAACAATTTCTACACCCGAAGAAAAGGTCGCAACATTTTAATGCCGATTGGAGCTAACTATGTGCCGAAAATGTGTAGAAATGTGCATTGCTCCAAAGATGATATGATTGCTTTCCCGACACTGGCATAAAGACTCTAGCTCTCGGGCAAAACTATGCAGCACTGCTTCATGAAAACATTCAAGCGAAACAAGCAAAATATTTTATGGAATTTCATTTTAATGGATAATCAAGAAAATAGAATCAAGAAAATAAAATAACGCCTTGGGTGGGAATCGAACTTACAACCATTCTACCGTCATCTTGCCCATCGGACAGCAAGGTTGCCGAAAAAATTGTGTGTTTGATGAAAAAAAATCTGTTTTTCTGTTATTTTACCCAAAAATTCAGTGACGGTTTTCTGTGTTGCATTTTGCATTAATTTCATTCAAAAATTATGTCAAATTGCGTTTTTTACATATAACTTAAGAAAAATGAGATAACAATACCAATTTTATCATATTTTTCCCATTCAAAGATAATTACCAAAAATTTATATTGACATGAACAATTAAATTTAAAAAAAAATACGTCCGAAATTGAAAAAAATTTGTGAAATCTGTGAATGTTCCTATAATTCTGTGTTCTGTGACACAGATTCTGTGACGAAAATTGGCTCAAAATTCTGTGAAATTATAGATTTTTCTGTAATTTCGGCAACCTTGTCGGACAGCTTAACAAATAAGCAATAGGGAGAAAGAGGGTTAATTGTCTTAGTCTTACTGTAGCGGATCAATTAATTCTATGCCGGTAATTGTTCCAATTTTTTTTCTTGATTTGTGTTGAGTAATTCCTGAGTTTTGGTCGACATTTTGGAATCAAAAGCCCGGATTATGCCAGCTTTTTTCATACATACCATACATACAAATGCCCGGATTTTGCCAGGTTTTCAAATAAAATAACCTGTATTTGTCCGCCCGGGTACGTTCTGAAAAAAATTCTGGCAACCTTAGGATCGGGAGGGACATGAAGAAGTTTTTATTTTGTGTGCCAATGACGTAGAAATATTGAGAACTCATGATTGGAGTAAAAGCTTAATTTTGGGTGTATCAATTCCCATCAATTGTATAGGTTATATTCTAAAGCATTTAAGAGTTTTTTAATTATTTTTGCAACAAAGTTGTTCATTAAGACAAAATGGAGTATTTTTGTTACTCATTTATTTATGTCTATCTACATAAAAATTAACATATGTATTTAGTAATCATAACTCAGTATGTTATGAAAATTTGATGAAATTGTGTAAAATAGTGAAAAGAGAAGTTGTTTCCAGTCAATGAGCTCAAAAAAGCAATATATTCTCAAATTTCTAGATTGTGTTTGTATGTCTACTTTATTCGGCAATTTATGGCACAGTTTTATGTTCAAATCGCGAGAAGACCATGATTGACATTCGATTGGTTATGTTGAATGTGCAGAATTCAGAATTCAGATTCAGAGATTAATTCCTAGTAACTATTCAAACATCAGATGATGAGACACTGCTATGAACGAAGATCATCAACATTTACGAATGATTTGACCTTTTTTTTCAATTAAATTTCAGGAAACCAGGAGACTTTGAAAGGTTAAGTCATGAGATCAAGCGGTATACTGAGTGTACGATTTGGGCATTAGGGAATAGTTAAAGATCTAGATCTATGATGAATCATTGAAATGCATCATTGATAGTTTCAGAATAAAAAATTTCCCAGGTCTAGAAAATAGAAACGACAAGGAAACAAATTTGAAAAAAAAAATTGAAAAACATGCGAAAAAATTCTTTTTTCCTTTATGGAATTCAAATTCATGTAAGATGCAGGGATGAAGAAAAACATTCTGTGTTTTTGACAGAAAAAAATGCATTTCTGTTACCCAAAAAATTTGTGAGGGTTTGCCTTTTCATCCTTTTGCTTTGGAAAAATAAATGAATAATTATAATTTCGGATGTACGAACGAAAAATAGCTGAAAACTCTGTGGAATTGGAGATTTTACAGTGATTTAGACAACTTTGAAATAATCAGGGTGGTCAGCGGGTTTCCATTTTTAAATTTCCGGTTTTAACCCGGTTTTCCCTTGTGATATTTTTATTTTTTTACGGTTTAAGAGTACACTGATCAATACATTTTACACGATTTATTCTAAACATTATTAGTCATTTTTGATATTTGTAAGTGAACGTGTGTGAAAACATAAATTTTTTTAGTGAATCTATGTTGTAATTCGAAAGTTTTTCACAAATACAAATATTGTGATGAGACTTGTAGGATTTCGTACCGATAAGTATTTGAATGTTGAAATGTAAAAGGGTAAGAAAATAATTCCACAACAACACTTTTTCCAACTCTGATTTCTGTTTTTTTTTTTGCGGAAATTTCTTTATTTTTATAATTTGAATCTTTTGGACTTCATCTTGGAATCTTGAAGTAACGCTTTTCCATCATGTGGTACATCTAACTAAAGCTATGATCATTTAGTATCCGGACACTTAATTTCGGTAATAGCTATATTACTGGAGGTCGGATATGCAAAACTTTAGCAGCTATGTGTTGATTATAAAAAGGACTATCTTGTCTATTTTTGCCAGATTTTTATGTTAACGTGTGTTTGAGATATTCACGGTACAAAAAGACATGGTAAAAATAATTTTGCATGAATTTGCTACTTTTGCGAGTTTTGCGCTTCAAAAATTCTGCATTATTGACTTGAAAACTCATGAACTTTTGATTTTTTCTGATTTTTTTTTTGGATCAAATGAAGGTGAACCCTTGATCCTAAATATGGTAAAAGTCTATGGTTATTGGGAATAACTAAATACAGACCCCTTAAATAATGCAATGAATCTATTTCCGGTAGGCAAAAAGTGATGCCCGACTAGTAGACACCGAGTAAATAACTAAAAGTGAGCAAGTTAATAGATTGCAATCTGTGCAACCGATTTTTGAGCAATGTGACAGATATGTTCTGATGGACAAATTTTTTTTTTTTGTTAAAATCGGATTTAAGAGATCAAATTCCTCGAGATGCCTACTCATGGAAAGGTTCCAACCAGATTCCAGTTGCTTTTTCCAAGTGAGTTTGTGTAAAATATCATGATTTTGCTAAGGTTTCACTTTTGTGATTATAGATTAATACATTACTTAAAAAAGTGTGAAAAGAAAAAAAAAAAAGTGATTTTATGAAAAAGCAAGAGTATTTCTTGAAATCATTGATAAATATTTTTTTATATTTTTAGATCAAATGTCATATTAACACCTTCATTTCCTCCATAGAAAGAGTTTCGACCAAATGAATAGTTTTTAAAATACACACGTTTGTAACTGTTTTGTAAAATGTTTAAAATTTTTGGGAGGAAAACAAATTTGAAATGCTATTTTTTGGCATTTTTAAACTGCGGGGATTAAAAAAAAATTAATTCTTCGAAAATCATGTTAGATTGGACGCAAAAAAGAGATTTATTGTCATTATTTCCTCCATAACTCTAAAAAGAACGAAAAGCACAATATGATGTCTAAACTCTAAAAGTGAATCATTCTGTAAATAGAATATTTAGCATGAATTTGACAAAGGAGCTCACTATGCGTTTCTTGTTTTACAGATTAATTCAATTTTTAAATCCCGGCCGGATAGTCGCTGAAAGATTTAGGAAGAGCATACGATTTGGTTAATTTTTTGTGCAACTTAAATTTTGTTTTATATTCATTAAAGAAACCAATTATTTGTACCAAAGCATGGGAAAAAATTACATTGCAAATTATGAGCAAAAAGCAATATTTATGAAAAGAGATCAATATGAGAAGAACATTGCTGTATTTTCCAGCAATTGAGTTTACTGTTCGTTTTCAACCAGCAGCAAAATTATGATGGTTTCCATTCGCTGTGTAACTACTATATTTTTATTCAAAACCTGGAAAAATTGCAATGCTATTATTTGATTTCACTTGGGAAGTTATAAAGTCATAAATGTGCATTTGAAAAGGGAGTTATCAATCTCAATACTCTTAAAAAATATAATTTATAAAAATCGTCAGAATGAACCAAATTAAATTTTTTTTAAGAATTCTGATAAATCAGTATAATCAGATAAAAAAACCAACTTATTTTGTGCTGTTAATGTTTTTTACTTTTTATCTCGAACTTGAATATTTGAACTCAAATTCTGAAGTACCAACTTGGTATTGGAGCTCTGATCCACAAATGTTGGTATTATTTTAAAAATTCATTTGCCATTTCGAAATTTGAGTTTAAATTTCGATGTTATATATTGGCTTTTCGGTCTTATCAGATCAGGTCAGGTGCTTCATGAAGCATATATAAAAAGTGTTATAATTGACCTGATAAAACCGAAAAACCAATACATAACCTCAAAATTATTTCCGGTCGAACAACAAATTGAGTTTAAATTTCGAATTGTAATCCTGAGATCTAAACTAAAGAAATTTAAATAAATATCAATTGAATAAATAGCTTTTTTTTTGTTTGATTCTGAATATGGATATTTGATTTTCGAATGTTATTTGAAGAATTATTTAAGTACTGTGAACTGTTCACTAAATTAAGGATTTAGATTATGTACTAGTTTTCTAGTTTTGGTTTTATTTCAGTTCTATAATGAGTATGTTAAATCCGATTATGAAACAGAATTAGAAATCCCATTCTTATAGAGGCATACCAGCCTTTGGCTGAAAACCTCTCAAATAAAGATAACAAGAAATTCTCAAGCTTAGTTATATTTGAACATATTGAAATTTAATCTTGAGTTCTATTTTAGAACTTGAAATCTCAAACTTATACCAGAACCTTTTTAAAAATGCATCAAGATGTTCAGTCCAACTTTTGAATGCATGATTCAAGTCTTAACACAGAGAACTCAATTCGATCTTCTTAATTCCGAGTTTTGAATCAAATATGTATTCAGAATCTAAATTTGAAATATCATACTGAGCCTGACTTTCTAATAAAATTTTTCTATATCAATTCTGAATCCAAAATATGGGTTGTGAAATTAGAATTTCGGTCAATTTTGGCTTTTATTTTTAACATTCGGCTGAAAAGCGAACATTGAACAATGGAAACACACATATTTTTTTCCATTTCGGATTTTTATCAAAGGTATACAATTCAAGGTTGCCGAAAAAAGTTCTGTGTTTTTGAGAAAAAAAATCGGCCATTTTGTTGTTTTACTCAAATATTCTGTGATGGATTTCTGTGATGCTATTTCCTTGAATTTTATAGAAAATTCACGTTAAATTGAGTCATTTTCACATTTAAGTTGGGCAAAATCAAACACCATCACATATCTTATCATACTTTTCTAATTCAAAGTAAGAAATCAAAATTTGATAATGTAAAAAAAAAATTTCTTCTTCCATTCTGTGAAGTCTGTGAAAATTTCAAAGTTTTGTGTTCTGTGACACATATTCTGTGATGAAAATTTGCACAAAAAGTTATGTCGAATTAAAAAAAAAATATTTTTAGTTAACTTCAACCTTTTCTTTGCGTAGGAGTTTCTCGGATGTTCTTTTCTGAAGATTATCATAATTTTCGCTGTCTATGCTGTGTTTCCATCTTTTTACGGTATTTGGAATCATAATTTAAAGTGTTCTGAAGTAGATTCGATGGTCTGAGAAGCCTTTTTTAATTTTTATATTATACCCAGTACCCAGTATATGATATATACGGCATAGCAGAACTATTGCATTTTAGACATTAAAATCTTGAATATAGCTAAATTTGAAACTTTCAGTAATTTGACAGCGATATTGTGTTATTCCCTTTGGGATAGAAAATTGATATTTTCCACAAAAATAGAACTGTTTAGTTCTGTTTGTATGTAGAGTTTTCTTTGGAATCCTGCAGACAAACTGGATCAAAATATCCGTTTTTCTGGTTTTCTGGGGAATATTTCCAGGTGTTTGAAAACCTTTCCAAATTTATCTTGAGCATGGAACAATATAAATAATGTAGTTTTGACTTTTTTAAGAAAATGCAAGAAACAAAATTATTCGATTCTATAAGCCAACCATCAGTTCTGTTACCTGAACAATATATAATAAATCTCAAACGAAACGGCCCACCTGTTTAAACGTTTTGACTTTGACTGTCAAAACGTTTTGGGTTCTGTCTCTGCTCAGCTTTTCCTTGAAGACCATCATCTGGATACATTTTTCATCCAAAAAATTACTCATGGACGCTGCTTTTGGTTCCAATTTCACTTTGTTCCATCGTTTAACTTGACGATTTATTCCATTTACCAACGATGGGTCTTCCACTAGTAGTTGTGAGGCAATAGTGTAGTAAATCATTCGATTTAAGCTTCAGTTTTGCAACCCTCTTGGCTCGAGGTTTGCACCGGAGACACACATTTACCGGAGCAGACCATCTCGAACAAAATGTGGATCACAGGGGCATATAAATAGTTAGAGAAGAAGCCGAAATAAAGAGCTTAAAAACGGAAAAATTTAACCATGTCACATATTGACGGTCGAGCATGAATTCCAATGACGACGATGCCTCGAAACAAACTGGCTGCGTCCGATTTCAACTTCGAAAAAAAAACTGCATGGACACCTTTCTTCTTGTTTTTACTTTGTTTTGAAATTTTGTACCCGAAAAAACCAACAACATTCTTCTTTACAACCGCCAAGAGCTCGTTAATCAATGGAGCAAAACAACCACAACAACAGCAACTTTTCAATTGACCACAAGTCTGTCTAAGGGGGTTTGGATTATTTAATTTTTTTTTCGCGCGTTTCGTACCCTTTTTCCCATGTTGTCGATTTGTTTTTCTTCTTGTTGTTTTGTGTTTTTTTTCGAACTTGTGTGTTCACACCACTTCTCAATGGCAGTTGTCTTTCGGAGCTGCAATTTACCAACACAATACTACATCGAATAAAAAAACCGATCATTGATTCGGTCTGACACCTTCACGCGGCGGCTGTCTCTATTGCAATTGATTCACAACTAAGACCCCCATTGAGCAAGGAATGCCCTATGTTTATTTTTTAAATTGACGCATCCACCGTAGGCCTTCTTATTTCCTTCTTATGTTCTCCGCAGGTTTTCTTTTATTTTTTAGCCACAGCTAACCGCAGCCGACATTTTAATGACAATTGGAACAAAATTTTTCAAATGTTTCGATCCAAAAAAAAAAAAGAATTAGACACTATGTCGCACACTGTTTTCTTAATTTTCTTTCAACTGAACTCCATTCGTTTGTCGTGTTTGCTTGCCATGCTTTTTGCCGTCCATTTGGAGTGGTGCCGCCACTTAATGTTATGTCACATATATTTCAACTTTTTTTTTGGTCGATTACAAACCACCCACCCACACTGGAAATGGTTCGTTTCTTTGACTTTGATTACTTTCGGCTATCATTGTTGGTTGATCTTGTACCGGGCTTCATTAATTGCAAATTAATGCGGTGACGGATTGATGGGAAAAATGTAAATTTAGAAAATCTGACAGAGAGGTTGAGAATTGAGATCGAGAAAACTGAATATTCACACTTGGAAATCAGTCGATCAAAAATTCATCCGATTTCAATGACAAGATTGCAAGAAATTCATTCGAAGAGTTTGATACCTACACATTCTTGAAATAATTTTTAACTTCTGTCACCCTACTTTTGGCTCGTACCTGACGCATTAGATACATTTGACAGTTTTTGGCTCGAGCATTAATCCTTGAGGGCGTTTTAATGTAGATCAATGATCCATATTCGAAACCATGTACATCGTAAAACTGTAAGAGCTAATATATTCGTACATCACAAGGTCTTAACACTAGAACAATCTGATTAGAGCAGAAAAAATATAATTAAAAAGGGGATTGAGAAAGTTTCAAATGAACCATCGCGTGAAAATCCAATCAAGGCTTGATGTAACAATAAATCCAACAAACACTCAAAAAAAATCCAAATTGAAGTGTCCTAAAAAAAATAAAAAAAAAAAACATATACCATCTGGAATTTAAAAAAATCTTGAGAAAAAAAAATTAAAATTCAAAACGCAAGTTTCGAATTTTTAAAAATCGAAATCTGCATTCAAGAGCAGACGTGTTTTTCTATTCATTCAAATTTTGAACCTCAATTTTAAGCATTTTCTTTGAATTTAAACCTTAATGGCAAATCTAGTTGAATCTAGATTTGCCATTAAAGTATAAAATTCAAAGAAAATGCTTAAAATTGAGGTTCAAAATTTGAATGAAAAAAAAAAACACTAGAAAAAATTCCTAACCTAGGACCTAGACCCAGCCAGAAACCGATAATTTGGAAATTTTCTGAATCAGATTGAGCCAGATAGAGGTTAAATTGGATTTCAATTTTGGGATAGAAAATAAAAACAATAGATATCAAAATTTTGAATTTGCAAGTACATGTTGAATATTTAAAATCAAAATTTAGGTTTAGTATGCAGATTCTAGAAGTCAAAAGTCTAAGAAAAACAGATTTTATGGATTTTTTTATTTAACCAAAAAATCATCTATAGGAATACGAAGTTGGCCTTGGCTGAGAAAAAAAATTAATGCCGTGGAAAGATTTCTGTGTGGTTTTTTTGCAGAAACAAAAAATGGACAGGTGCCCTTCAAAAGAAATGTAATTGGAAAATTGTCACAATCGTTGTCAGATAAGTTAAACTTAAAACATTTTTTCAAAAAAATGGATTCGTTGAAGATACTCGGCATAATTTTGTTTTTTTCTTCATTTGAGCATTTATGAGACAAATTTTCACAGCTTGCTGCGATTTGCCATGGAACAGCAGTCTAGTTTAAACCTGCTTGAATGATGGTTTTCCACGTACGCGAGTGAGATGCAGATAGCATTTCATCAAATTCTCGACAACGTTTAAGCTTGATGTTATGTTAAATAAATTTTAAATCTGTCATATTTTTTCCAAATTTGACTTTCAAAAAATTATGATTCTTCGAGAGATTAAAAATTTACTGATTTTTTGAAAAATCAGAAAATTATAAGAGTTATAGCGAGCAAATGAGAGCAATCTATGATGATGAAAAATTGAAATTATGAATTTTGATTAACAATATGAATTTTAAAATCAGATATTCAGTATTTTGTTCACTATCCAGATAATGATTTTTAGATTTGAACGTCTTCTCTTAAAAAAATTAACTGTTTTATATTTATAATGCATAAATTAAAAATATCTTTCCGGTTGCGGTTCCGGTTGAAAAATCGGACAAATAAACAACCTTGGTTTAAAATCTCTCGAGAACAAGAAAAAAAGAAGGAAAAAAAATAGAAACCCGAACTAACTTCTGAGTTTTTATTTCAGAACTCACAAAAAATGAAATTGGAAATTTAAAATTTAGCAGAGAAATAAAATAACAAAAAATGACAATTTCCATGTCGAAATTTCTTAGTCCGATTTAAAATTCAGAATATTGTGTCAATTTGATAATCAAAGGTAGATTTCAAAAGTTATCCATTCGAAAATATTTAACCTGCCAAAGACCCGAAACACACATTCAGATCATCTTAATGTTTATTCCAATATATTGAAAAACTAAGATTTTATAAAGACAAAGTATGTAATAAACAAATTAACGAGAAAAATTTAAAATTTTAGTACCAAAAATCAGTTTTTTACGATACAGCGGAGCAAAGCCAAAACTGGATGTAATTTTTAATAAGAAAGATTTGTTTCTACCGGAACATCTGGGATAGTGGGCAAAATTTTATCGAACTCGAACATATTTATACATCGTCGGATAGATTTTTTCTTGGCAATTCCGAAGATCGAAGAAATGCTGAAATACAGCAAAGCTGTCAGAAAATATATATAACTTCTTTTCATTCGGAACAAACTACAGAAAACCTGGTTGAACATATCTACTTAATTTTTGAAATAATAAGAAAATAGACTGGAATATAAAGAAAATAAATTTTTCCCGAAACGGATATTTTGCGAACAGCTTTGGAGGGTTAAGAATGCAAATTGATGTTCGAAGCGAAAATTCTGGATCAGAAATCTTACGTCCTTTTAATAAAAATTAGAAACCGAAGTCTGATTGAGTACATATCTTCAAACATCAGTTTGAAAATGTATGCTTGTAAGAAGCTTAAGGTTTCTAAATTATGACTTCTAAAAATGAGCATTTTAATTCAGAATTACGTAATGCAAGTTTAAAAATTGTCAATTCAAACATTAAGGTTTAAATTAAGCTCAAATTCTGAAAATCCAAAATATTTAAAAATGACATTGAAAGCTTCATTAACACAATCTGCAAAATTATGAATTTTATGTGATTTCGACAACCTTATAAGGTATTGCGATTATTTTTTATTTCTGCTCAGCATTCAGAGCTTGGAATTTACAATAAAAAAAAAATCCGAATTCTAAGTTTTGAATTGTCGATTCCAAATTTTGAGTTCCTATATTTCGATTTCAATAATTTGGAGGAACCTGCATTCTAAATAAATTTTCAGAATTTAAAGTTTGAGATCCAAGTAAAGAATGCGAAATTCGGGGGAAAAAACATGGAAACGTATTGCACATATGACTGAATTTGATGATAAACAATTCCGTTTATTTTTCAGAGCTCAAAATAAAAAATCGGAATTTCAACATTCTTTTAAGAATTTAAATACACAAAAGATTTTTAAAGAAAAAATAATATTTAAAATTGTTAACTCGAAAACGACACCAAAAGGCTGGAATCAAGCTTTGATTTCTGAACGGAAAATTCCCCGCGTTCCAGCAAATAAAAAATGTTGAAATATAATTAGTTCTAGAGAAATTTTGTTGTGAAATGTAAAATTTTGCTAGGGATTGCTTTTTAATATTTATCTCTATTTCGACCTTTAGACATAAATTAATATTCAATTTTGACTGAAAATCCAAAATCATAATTTTTCAAAGGCTCCATAATGTCAACCAATTAAGCAATAAGTTTTATTTACTGTATTCAGTATTTAAAGACTAAGCTTTTAAAACAGGGGTGAGCAACCAAGGTTGCCGAAAAAAAATCTGTAATTTTAAAACGAACACACACATATAGGATCTCAGTGAAACTTCTTGTTTCTTTGAAGAGATCTAATTTACTTAACTCTAAGGCGTACATCTTTCAAGGATATTTTGGCTAGCATCTTACAAATGCTAAAACCACCAGACCACAGAAAGAGTACTATGTGTGCCGTGATCGGGATTCGATCTCATAGACTCTGGCTTAGAAGACTGGAACGCTATCCTCTAGGCCACGTCCGGCGGCAAATTTTGTGACAAAAAATTCTGACTCTGTGATTTTACCCAGAAATTCTTTGACGGTTTTCTGTGATGAAAAAAGTATTGATTTCATTAAAAAGTCATAAGATGTTGTGTCTCTTTTACATTTTATTTGAGAAAAATTTATAAACAATAACTATCTTATCATGAATTTCCAATAGAAGGTTAGAAATTCGAAATTAATGTTGAGATAAAAGATTAGAATTTTGAAAATACGTACAAAAATCTTAAAATCTGTGAAATCTGTTGAACATTTTCAAAATTCTATGTTATGGGACACAGATCCTGTAATGAACATTTGCTCAGAAATGTGAAATTATAGATTTTTCTGTGATTTCGCCAACCTTGTGAGCAACCTGCGGCGCTCTTGGCATGTTTGTGCGGCCTGCGAAGCTTTTCTCAAATTTGAATTTATTTCATTATTTCTTTTTAACGATGTTTGTCCATATCTAATGAAAAAAAAGGAAATATCAGTAGCTTGATCAAATATGCACTTCACTTGTTCCTAGTTGCATTTGCCACGCAATCATTCATATTGTGTTATTTTGAAGTCGTGCAATATTATTCAATTAAAATCCATGGTCGCGGATCGAGAAAGCAACCAAAAAAATCGGAAGGCTACAGATGATCACAGACATTTCTAAGTCCGTTAGTTAGATCATTATTATTTCTTTTAAAGCAAAGATAAAGTTTTGTGATCAATATGCTTAACAGTTTTTTTTTTAAATTTGATTATTTGATCAAATTCGGAAAAAGGCTAGTTCTGAACAAAAAATGGAGATTAAAAATAGAACTATTAACAAATGAAATATTTTTGTTCTTGAATATTGCCCTGAATGTTGAAAGTAGAATAATAAAGTCTCTGTGAACGATTTAAGATTTCTTATCGACATGACTTCGCATCATAGTTTTCAAGAATGTTTTTGAATTTTCGACAAAAACAATGTCAGTCATTCTGGGATTAGACCCAAAAGTTTGAGACGATTATCTGTTCTGCTATTTTCAAAATATCATAGACAAGTCGTGTCAAATATCGATAAGTTGTGTAATTCTATTTGAAATTGAGCAGTCCAAATTTCCAAAGTCATGAGATGTTCATGAATCAGCTTAAAAAGCCTGTCCCAGTGTCTAAATTAAATTAAGAAAATTTTTGAAATCTGTGAAAATGTTCTAGAATCAAGAATATAAATTTTATGTGAAATTATGAATTTTCTGTGATTTTGACAACCTTGCTGAACATGCAACAATGTAATAATCTTATACAAAACTACAAATTTAGAAAGAAAAAAATCAGATTTTTCACCGATAGAAGAAAAAATCCTAACTTCGAGGACAAAATTTGAAAGGATTTTAAGTATATAAATTTCAATAATGAATCGAGGTCAGATGCTGATAAGACAGTGATTTCTTAAAATTATATTTCCTCACTTTAAGGAATCGTGAGACTTTAAGTTTGAAGTGATGACGAATTGTAGCATCAGTTCCAACAAAAAAGGGTTTTTCCTAGCAAAACGGTTCAAACTTTTTTAAAAAGACCTTAAAACGTTTTGGTTAAAATAAAAAAGGGAGGTTAATTGTATGTCTGCTAGTTAAAATGAATATTCGCAAAACAGTTCAATTCGATTACAAAATTTAAATTTTTCAAAAATGATCGAGATTTAGTGATGTACCAATTCAACTTCGGCAAATATTATCCACCTTGTAATTTAAAAAAACGGCGTTAAATTTCCGTTTGATTTAAACTTATGAATTCGTTTTATTTTTCCTTTTCAGATATGTTTTCGTCAAAAAAATTTTTGTTATAAAAAAACGTAAAGTTTTGCTAACTATAAATAAATATTATTTTGAGTGCAGCTCGCCAAGAAGATTCCAAATTCAAGGTGGCCCGTTGCTTCAAAACGTGGCTCATCTCTGCTTCAATTAAATTAGCTCAGTATTTTGAGTCAAAAATTCACAAGAAATATTCCAGAGATCAAAAGAAATTGATTCATGGTATATCTATCACTGTATGTGAAGGTACATTTTTTTTAGGTTTTATTTTTGACACTTTACCAGCATTATGGCATTCGTGTTTAATGTACTTGTACATGTTAACAAGGATATGCATAAAAATGGCTAAAATGAATATAATTTACATTTTTAACAAAGAAATTTCTAAGAAAATAGCTCTTATTTCTACAGAATTGGAATTTCTAACCAACTTTTTGGTCTCAATCTCAAGCAACATTTTAGGTTTTATAACCGGCAACAAGACCAAGTTTAAGTTTTATAAGAGGCTTGAAGAGTCTTATAAATCAATCAATGTTACTTGGAAATCAATCTAAAAGATCTCCCTGCACTCAATGACAAATTTATGGTAAAATTTGAACAAATCTTATTGAAATAAATTAACAATTGATGAATGATGTTTTTTAAGTTTGATGAGTCATAATTTTTATGATATGTACTAGAACAATGATGAAGGTTGCCGAAATCACAGAAAAATCAATAATTTCACAGAATTTTGAGCACATTTTCATCACAGAATCTGTGTCACAGAACACAGAATTTTGGAAATATTCACAGTTTTCACAGATTTTTAAATTTTGTACCTACGTATTTCCAAAATTATATTTCTTTTCTGTATTTTTTTTTTAATTTTTCACTTTGTCTTGGAAAAATATGATAAGATTAGTAATGTTAATTGATTTTTACCATGCGAAATGTAAAAAAAAAAACACTTTTCATAGCTTTTTGATGAAATAAATGCTATTTCCATTTCAGAAAACCGGCACAGAATTTTTGGGAAAAATCACAGAAATTCAGATTTCTTGGTCGCAAAAACACAGATTTTTTTTTCGGAAACCTTGCTAACTTCAAACCTGCTCATTTGTGTTATTTAAATTGAAATTGTATTAATTTTTTGTTTCAGTAATTGCTATAAAAAGTGCAAATAAAATCATGCCTCAAAGGGTTAAGAAGCAATGTCAAAATAATTTCAATCTCTAACTTAGTCATTTGTTTAATACAATAACAAATTTACAAAAGATAATGTGAAATATAGTCGAAAGAAAAAATTGAAAAGATAATGTGAAAAATCGAGTTTTTTTTTATAATTATTTTTGGTGTACCAATTGTTCCTAACTGTTAAAAATTATTTTTTTATATAAGATTACCAGATTTTGCCCGGTTTTATCCGGGTTTGCCGACTATTTAAAGCCAAATTTAGGAACAGTCTGACCCGGCCCGGTTGCACGGATTTATTCACGTTATTTGGCAAATCATACAAAAAAATTGAGTTGTAAAAATGTTTTTTATGGCTCCAGAACGAAGCGTTTAGAACACGTTTTATTTAAATAATGACGAAAGGTTTTTTGGAAACCGATTTAAACCTGTCGATTTATTTTGATGAAACAAAAATTTTTCTTAGCAATTTTTGTTCAGTAATTTCTGGGATTTGATATAATTTTACCGTATATTGCCCGGATTTTTTATCGTCAATTTTGAAGTCAAATGCCCAGATTTTGCAAGATTTTTAAATAAAACTGCTCAGATTTGTCCGGCCCGGATACGTGCTGAAAAAATTCTGGCAACCTTATTTTAAGAAGAATTAGTAAAAAACCTTGAAATAAAGGGCAAGGCTATCAAGGCGAGTAACCACAAGACTGAAATCTAATTCAAATAGATTTCAGAAATTTGCACAACTCAGTGTCAAAAATGCATTCAAAATTAGTAAGCTCGTTGAAAATATGAATTTGGCTTCATAATTCCAATGTGCTGAACTTATATTTATTAGTGTATGAACTAGATTGTGACTTAGAATTTGAATGTAATTCACATTCTGTTTCCATAATTCTGACTCATGTAGAAATTGAAATGACATGAAATTTTAAAAAAATCTTAAAAATTTGGTTTGAAAAAAAGTTTGACTTAATAAATAAATGAATAAATAAACTTGAATGAAATTAAATTGTAAAAAAAAACTTTGAAATTTCGTTTCTGAATTACAGATTCGCACTTAAAAATGTAAATTATGGATTTGTTTCCAAAATTTAAAATTTTAATAAAATAACATTTTATAATAAAAATTGAAATTTTTAAAGTTTAATATAGAATATTGTCATTCGATACAGAAAAATGACTAAGAATCACCAAAAATAATCATTGGAGATCAAGATGAACTTTAGATTTAAAATTAAATACAATCAAATTCAACAAAAACACACGATAAACAATTACACCAAATTGTCAACCAGTTCGAGTTTATCTGTTTTTATAATAATCTGTTTTCAACGTTTTGATACAAAAAAAGGGATAACATTCTTTTTTGTACTAATATGCAATTTCAAGAAATAGATAGGCTTTCTGATTTAAACCTTATAAACACTTTCTTATATAAGATTATAGATTTGAAATTTCAGAACATATTTCCTGATCTGTTCTTTACATTTGAAGCTGAAAATTCATAGTTTACTTTTCGTATGGAACTTAGTTTAAATTTCAGTAGGTACATATGTACATATGTTTATATCATTGTTTAAAAAACTGCAAAACATTATTAAACTCTTCAAAAACTTTCAAAAGTTTCAACAAAGATCACTAGTAAAAAAACCCAAGTTTGATATACAATTTTCAAGTTGAGTTTCTCTCTGAGTTCTGAAACCATTTAGATTTAGAACTTCCCAAGTCATGTGATCTCGCCCAAGAATTCCTAGGAAACTTCGAATCATTCCATCCATGATCCAGCTGACTGACGCAAATCATCATCGGCGCAAAACCCCTCTTGGAATAATAACTTGAACCGAAGGCGAAGGCGTACCCGGACCGGTTTGCGCTCAAACTCATTTCTCGGGAATGAGGCTTTTTTGTGTGTTCTGCGCCTTCAGCCTCCACTTCAGAGTAGGACTAGGACGCCATCTTCACTTTTTTCCTGAAGCATCCATCCACATCCAACATCCATGAGGGGTAACACCTTTTGGAGCCAAACTGAGGAGGAATTTCATTCTTCCTGCACATGGGGGCCACCTTTCTTCGGAGAGTTGTTGTGTTTGCCCAAACGATCTTTGGTCTTGTTGGATCGAAGTCTTGGGCTGGCTGGCTGGGAGCAAAAAGAAAGTACCAACCCGCTAGGCAGCCAGCCTCTCGGGAGTTATAAACATAAAATGGCTGCTCTGGGTTTCCCCCCTGCTGACTGGGGGCTACCTTGAGTCCCCAGCTCTCCGGTATTGAAGGATTCAGGTTCGGGCAGGCCATTTCTTCGACCTTAGTTTGGGGGCTGTTTTTGATTATTATTAATTTTTTTCCTGCTGCTCAACCTGCCCCTGGCGCTGTTCAAGTTCAAGAGTCCCATGAAATTGAAGGGGCTTGGTCTACCCGGTTATTGGTGAATGGAGCTGAAGATTAGGACTTTTTGTGATTGACAGCTGTTTCGCTCAGCTAAACAGGTCGAGGCTGAGCTGGGATTCCTGATTGGATAGGGTTCGTCGCTTGTGGAAGTTTCTCGTGTTGAAGTTTAAGATCACTCAAAATGTTGCTCTAACAAGTTCAAAACAGGCTATAGCAGGCACACAAACACGACAAACACGTTGAAAGTCCATTTTACACAGCTTCTAGAAATTTACACGGATGCACATTATTAACAAAACCCATTCGATCGCCGATTCTCACCATACAATTCCGAGATGCATCTAATATAAAATAGCAAGTGGCAAGCGAGTGTATCGAAAAGCTAACGCAAAATTCCCTTGTCTCAAACACTCGACAGCTCTAACAAGCATTCCACAATCTGATCCCGCAACACGATCAATGCACTACACTCAAAATCAAAGGTACACTCCACACTCCGAAAAGTTGCTAGCTAGTTAGTACCGAATGCGAAAAAAGCACCCCTCACTACTTCTAGCGAAAAGGGAGGAGCGCGGTCGAATTTACAACAAACGGCGAACGGGAAGCTCGAGACACGCGACTCAAAACGCGCTTAGCAGAAACAGAAGAAAAAAAAACACTGTTCAATGGGGGAAAAACGCACCCAACCAGAAGAGAGGCACGACCGAGAAAACACGTCTACACGTCTGTTCTGAGCGCGATACCGAAGACAACTGAAACCGAAACTTAATCCATTGGAGCAGCAGCAGTAAGCAGACGGAGACTTGCTGCGTGTGTTGCTCCAGTTCAACGGAAAAGCTCGAAACACATACACGTCAGAAATACAGCAGATACACTCCTTGAGTACGACCCTGTTGAAAAGCTGCAGTGGTCTGAGAAGAGCAGCGAGCAACAAACAAACGAAGGTGAGATGGGATCGAAATGAACGAACGAAACGAATCGACCGACCTGTTTATCTCTCATCAAAAACCACCCATCTCAGCATGGGGTAGAAAAGCTTGCTGCATCCTCATCCAATCTGGTCTGGTCAGCCGGAAAGCTGCTGCAGTGAGTGAGGGCCCCCCAGTTATCCACCGCGTGGGTTGGTGGAAAATCAACAAAGTGAGCTGTTGAGGGAGCGAAAGCTTTTCGAAGCTCTCATTGCTAAACGAGAGTTAGAGCGTTTGGCGTTTCGGTTCTCCCAAAGCTTACGTTTTGGTGAGATGAAATCGGATGGAAAACAGAATGCACGGTGGGGTGGAAGCAATAAGAATGAGACAAATAAAGTTTTGTGACTTTTCAGTTTACTGAAAAAAGTAGAACAAGTTTGTCTCATTCGTTTGTTTACGACTCAACAAACCCAACACGATGTTGATATCTAATATTCTACATAAAAAAAATGTTATCAATTACCTATACATCTAAGTTACAATATCAGCCTGTTTTGAATCGTAATAGAAAACCTGGAATAAGGTTTTAAAATTATTGCTGAAAATTAATTATGTGTTAACAGATTATCACCGCTGGTTTTTATTATTCAATTGAATAATTAATGGCATTTCGGTGAACTATAAATTCTAATAGGAAGAATATCAAATGAAAGTAATGAAAATTATAAATGGATAGATTAGATTAGGAAGCATGAAAGGTGTTGAAAATGAGCCAAGAGCGTTATTTGAGAAAACTTCTTGCCGCACAAGACCATTTGTCCCACACCGTATTATTGTCTAGAAGAAGCAAAGTCGATAGGCGATGGGGGTCCTTTTGTCCGATCGGGATACGAAAAACACGTGCTTCGATCCATCCATGTATCATTGTATAGATCAATGCAAAGTCAGCCTACCGACTTTGCTTCTTCTAGACAATAGGGTAACGGACTTATTTTGGACCGGGTACATATTTTGGACCACCTTGCAGCTATTCAACAATATTTCTCTCATAAATCATGTTAATCATGAAAATTTTCAAAAAATATAATTAAAGCTACTTCTTATGATTCTAATCATATCTATCATTCCATTTAAATGAGCTGACAAGGGAGAGAAAATTGAAAATTAAGTTATCATATTTCACAGTTGGGCCGAATCAAGCTTATTTCAGGAGGATGTGCCATTATTGGAGTCAACTTTCAAGAAGTTTTCTGCACAGCTGTGATGAATTTAACAACTACTTTTATGTTCACAGCTATGATTAAACACTTGAAAACTAGTTTGTAAGTTCGAAGAACCAAAAAAACTTGTTTTGATAGCAATTTGACCCATGTCGAAAATAGGTCCTACTTAATTCCTTAGGAACTTATTTTGGACCACTCAACATAACCTGGGTATTAAACTTGCTGTCAAATGTTCATGAACGTAATAAGACATCGTAATGTAAAACGATATGAAAAGAATGGTGCTCAGTATTTCAATCGCTTATTATAAATAAAATTTGGAATTTTGGCATTACTTTATTTAATCAACTCGCTAAAGCCCACACCCACCTCTAGACGGAGTTCACTTCAATCGACACCGAGCCAATCATTTCCAATGCTTTGTTTTGACCAACTTTTTGTTCACTATGCTTTAAACCACGTGAATCTAACAACTCACATTAATGTCAACTGTTCAATAAGCAGTTGTCAAAAGCTACAGCTTAAAGAAGCTGTAAAAACTGTACTTGGACCAATTTTTTATTAAATTATTATTTTTAATGCATCATGAAAAATTATTGACAGTTTGGTCTAAAAGCTATAACTAATCAGGGTAGAATTTCGAGAAAAAAATGCTCGGTTAGGTAGAAATGACAAAATATAAACCCCGTCGAAAGGAGGGGCGGGGAAAAATGACAATAAATCGGCAAATATATAACAGTTGAAATATCTCAGTTAATAGTAGAACGATTTTAACAAAAACTACATTTAGCTATAGCCATGCTATAATCTTAATATGTTTCAAATCTTGAGAAAAAAAAATTGGTGAAATGTGTATAAATTAGAAACGAAAAAGTACTAAAATATAGTATTTCAGCCCCTGTGGTTATGCAATTAAAAAAAAAAAGAGTTAAAATTTACTCAAAAAAAATTTTTTTCGCAGAACAAAAGCTGTATGAAGATAAAACTGAACTTTTGTGATTTTTTCAGCGAAAAAAATCTGACTTTTAGATGGTTAAAAAGATCACATAATTCTTGCACATTTTGATCTTTTTTCAATCTATGTATTCTACAGAACTGAATCCAAAACAAATCCACTAAGGTTTTAGAAGTCAAAATGCATCAAATTGATGACGCAGATTTGATGATGTCAGACTTTCTTAACTTATCATTGGGTTACCTGATGTGTACTAAAAATTGATCCTTATTATAAGCTTACTGGCCAGTATTTAACACTGCGGAACAAATTGTGTCAAAATTGCAGTGCGCTGTAGGAAATATTTGAAACATAGGATAACATAACTGTTAACGCCGATCCCAATTAAAATCATCAATCAGGGAAAAACTAGCCACACTACTGTTTAAAACCTAAGTATCATCATCATTGGATGATGATAACAGCAATTGTTCTGTAGGTGCACTCTCTTATCAGATCTATTGATCTCCCGATCGACTGATAATGAGTGAGAAAACATCGCACGTAGGTTTCAGAAAAAATTGATTTGTATACTTAAGCTAGTTGACAATAAAGGCTCGTTGAACTCGGATCGTTCTTTAAAACTAAATCGCGAGTTGTAATTGTACCTTCTTGGACAAAATAAAGTTGCTCCTTAGTGTATGATCACATTTGATCGTTGTGAATTTTAAAATAAGTGTTGTTACTCGCAAGAATTAGAACTCCCCCCAAGTGTGTAACCGCGAAGTACCGACGGACTTTTTAAGTGCTCGTCAACAATAACATAACATGAAACATATAACACAGAGTTTTTGTTTGTTTTTATTCTATTCTTATCGAAAATTACTGTTTTTGAGGTAAAGTTGTAGAAAAAACGGATGGTAGTAGAAAGAAATTAAGGGTGGTCCAAAATAGGTCCAGAGAGTGGTCCAAAATATCAAACCTGTAGTCCAAAATACCGACCAGAGTAATGATCGAAGAATCGAGTTTTTAGGCTTAAATCTTGTTGCATTGCAACAAACGACGATATGTTTCGATAGAAAATCCCTGGATCTTCGTAATGAACGGATAAAGCAGTTAAAAATTGTAACATGTAATTTTTTATTTCAGAAAATAGCATAGCCACTTCCCAAAGCGGTCCAAAATAAGTCCGTTACCCTAATACGGTGTGGGACAAATGGTCTTGTGCGGCAAGAAGTTTTCTCAAATCACGCTCTTGGCTCATTTTCAACACCTTTCATGCTTCCTAATCTAATCTATCCATTTATAATTTTCATTACTTTCATTTGATATTCTTCCTTTTAGAATGTATAGTTCACCGAAATGCCATTAATCATTCAACTAATAATGAAAATTAATTAGTAATTTAATATTAACAACGGCTTGCTAGAACCCTTGCTAGTTACTCAGGGGGTTATTTTGCCCTGACTGCTAAAAGGGATCCATACTAAGGCACAAAATATTGCTTCAAGGCAATGAATATACGGAAAAAAGGAAGACTGTTGTTCCAACCAGTGCTGCAAATTTTCTGAAAGCACTGTCATTTTCTATCAGTGTAAAAAGCTTGAACTGGAATGAATGAAACAGAAAAGTCAACAAATATAAAAGCTTCTGGGTATGTTCTAAGAATACTTTGCGAGTATGTCTAGTATGTCTAGTATGTCAGTAGAAAACTCACAACACAGCAAAAATTATTTTCTGTAAAATTACGCAAATGTCCTGAAACAAAAAGGAGCAGGACATTTACCGTAATTGAACAGGTCGAAAACATGATTACGTGACATTTAACTTTTAGTGTACAATTTTTTTACAGGACATTTGCTGTAATAATAAATGAATCTAGTAGAAAACTCACAACACAGCAAAAATTATTTTCTGTAAAATTACGCAAATGTCCTGAAACAAAAAGGAGCAGGACATTTACCGTAATTGAACAGGTCGAAAACATGATTACGTGACATTTAACTTTTAGTGTACAATTTTTTTACAGGACATTTGCTGTAATAATAAATGAATCTTCGTTAACTTTCAAGGAAAACAATTTAAAATTACAGGTTTTGTTAATTACAGGTGATTTATTTTAAAGGTTGCAGTTTTCAGTGACACGTAATAGTCAAAAAAAAATTTCTGTGTACGTTCAAAATAGCTGTTAAGAAAAACGATGATCTCGAACCTTAAGCTACCATACTTTCTACCACAATTTCGAACGATTTTTCAAAAATTTTCGAAAAAAACAGGGCAAATCTGAACCAAATATAGACATTTTTCAAAAACACACAAGCGAAAAGTGATATAAAATTATTTTAAATTTAAATTTTTCGTCGAATCACATCAGCAGCGCTCAAATCGATTAAACAAAAATTGATGCTCATTTTTAATTTAACTCTAAAACTCATTTTTGGACACAAAAACTAAAACTTTGAAGAGGAATTTGAGTTATACATTGTATTTAGCAACTACTAAGTCACGCCTATGGGCGTAACTTCACTTTCCAACGGAAATGCATCAACAGTTTGTGTCGCACAATTGAAATTTATCATTTATATTTTTAAATTGCGACCCAGAGATGGGTCTTGACTCAAACATTCAGTCAGCGAAACTTTTTTTTTTTTTTGAAGAGAAATGAATCCAACTTAGATGAAATTTCAGGGACTAGATAAGAAAAAATCGATGTTGAAAAACATGCGAAAAAAATTCGCCTTGTCTCCCGGTGAGTCTTGAACCCACATCAACATCGATTTCCTCTTATCTAGTCCCTGAAATTTCATCTAAGTTGGATTCATTTCTCTACAAAAAAAAATATCATTTTTTTTTTTGTTTTTAGTGGTTTTAAGATGATACTGCGTTAATTTAGTAAAGTGCAACCACGTACAATGGAGGAACTGACAACACTGTTGGAATGAAGTGTCGCGAATTTTTTCCAAAGAAATTTATTTTCAGAAAATTTATCCGAAAACAAGTTTTAAACTGTTGAACCTCGGTTGACTTTGAATGTTTTTAAGTTTTCCATCGATAGAAAGTGAAGTTATAGAATACAAAAAGTTAAATTTATGTTATTTGGTGAAATAATTGAAAAACTGGATGATTCCGGGGGCCCGGACTATGCCCTCCGGCCAACCTGAGTGAATTTTCTAGCTAGAGGACGGAGATTAAAACATTCAAGGGAGTATCAGCTATAATTGGAAGATAAGTGGTTTTATTTTATTTATTTAATTGCTTTCCGAAGATGATTATTTGCACAAAATTAAGTATTTGAATCCGGGAATTTAACATTCTTCCCACTAAATTAAGTATTATAATTTCATTTTAACATTTCAAACTGCATTATGTGAAATATTTCAGCAATACTTATGTGCTATGAAATCTTTCATACAAGTTTTGTTGCAATTAAAAGCTTCTAATGTTGCACGCAAAAGCCTCTACTGTAATAAAAGTTTCCAATGGGATTTTATCAGAAACAGGAAGAAACTTAAAACGATATTAATCTCAATGTATTACAAAACATTCCAAATATATTTTGTAATACAAATATTCCAAAATTTTATGAAGGTGATAGTTTTGATAACGAGGGGTGAGTTGAGAGGTTGTGTATAGTGGTGTGATGGAATTGAAGGTGGAAGTTCCTGCGAGTGAAGGTGTATTGATGATTTTTTTTATAGTTTTGTGACTTGGTTTCATAATTGAATGTGTTCAATACGCATCGTAAATTAAGGGATAAAATTTCCATAGGATAAAAAGAATGAAGATGGTGCTAATCAAGCTTTTAGCCAAGCTTAAAATACTGACATTCGGGGAGTACAGAAGTTCATTGTACAAATAAATGAAGATTATTTTTATTCCGTTTCAAAACTTCCCTCTTAATTTAAACGATAATTGAACAAAAAGATTGTAAATATATGAATAACTAGGCAACAAAAAATTATTACGAAGAACACATCTAAATAACTGGGGCTGATTCAAAATTAAAATTTCAATTCATTGTTTCATGTTTTTATTTTGTGCTGTTGAAAATAGATGAAAATAACACATATACTATAAATTATTGTTACTTCGATAGAGTATTTTTTTTAAATATATCAGGTACTTTTATGAAAATATTTCTCATTAATAAGATCCCCAATCAATATAATTCATGATTGATCAACACTAATTTTCGGTTATTATTTGCTTCGATTACAGTCGTTTTTCCAATAGTTTTTCATTCGCGATCTAGCCGGTCACTTATTACCACCAGTTTTCTTTTTAACATTGAGAAATGTTGTACACTAGCCTTTCAATTTAAAATAATAACTGAACGCAAACGGTAAGATAAAGGTTTTTCAAAAAGTAAGATTCAATAAAAACCCACTAATTCATAAATCTCTAAAAATATATTTTTTTTTCAAGTATAATATTTTTTTTGAAAAACAAAAATCAAAATACTGCGCTTTTTTCAAAGCCGTTTCCAAAAACCCTTGTTTTCAGTTTTTCGATAAAATTTATCCTTTTTTTCTCAACCTGATAATTTACCGAATAAGAAATAGGTACATATTAATATCAACTTGACATTCACCTAATTTTCTTATTTGATTCAGCTTCGATCAAAATTTGTTCCTTTGTTCGCCAAACTGTTTTGATAGTGTTCGGGCTTTCTGTAGCAAAACTTCGATCTAAAGATTTTCTTGAACCAAATGATTTAATGAAATTAATGTTCTCTTATACATATTTTGAGAATATCAAAATTCTTAGTTATTTTAAACTCACGAAACATGACATTTTCAAAAAGCCAACGTAGAAAATCGCACCTAATGTACTCTTTTCAAGTTTTAAAATTATTCTTTTTTAAATGATTTGTTGTATCCGTGAAATCATGAAAACAATATGAGGCAAAGAGTTGAATTGCACTGATGGGTTTGCAAAAACGATCCTATTTAGTTACACAAATTACATAACTTAAAAAATAAAAATTCCAGAAAGGAGATTAACATCATCCATTAACAAGATTATGATATTTTAAATTTGTGCTTATAAATATTCTTCGAAGTTTGATAGAAGTATCTTTACTTTAAAGGGTCGTTTTTGAAAACACATTAGTCTATCAGGAACAAGAATTAGGGAAACAAGTTAGTTTAAAGAAAATATAAACACACCTTTCACTTCACTATTAAACTTTTTATCACTGCCTCAAAGATAGAAATAGGAGTTTCCTTAAGAAAAATCTAGGAGCATAGGAGGTGTAGGAAAAACCGATCGCACCATTCACCAAAATGGATCCTGATCTATAACCTTTCCCCAACTAACATAACCCTTTCCTTTAATATTTGAATATAGATTCGCAGACGTATAGACGGTTTCTATAGTAGGCGATATTGATTTACCTTTGTTTCTGAATTTTTCGAAACTAGTTTTTGGATTATATAGAGATAAGAGGTTGTCGATTGAACCTAAAAAGTATCATACTAACATTCCTACCTGTTTCCCCCATTGACTACTAGGACGTGGCCGGCGCCGTTATTGATCATTTTCAAAGGGAGAGCATGAGTTTTGTGCATTGTGAATGAACTGCTAGTCCCAAGCATCATTCTTTTGGCCCTTGCACAAAGCTGATGGCCTCGATCAATCACGGAGTAGCAACCATTGGCGAGGTAGAACTTGTTCTGCTTAGCCACGCCAGCGATTATGGAATTCGAAGTGCGTAAGTTGAACAAAGTCTAATCAAATATGTTATCTGAAGCTTTAAATGAATGGTCATATCTAAGCACTTCAAGTTCAATGATTTAAGGTGGATATGAGTAGTCAACTAAGCTAAGCTAAGCTAAGCTAAGCTAAAGTGCAACCACGTACAATGTTCATCCAGAACAACCGTTAACTCGATTTGTTTACATTTGGCAGTTTCGCCCTTTATGAAATGTTACACTACAGATTTGGAACGAAAGGCGCACACTGAACCCAAAATCACACTTAAAATGCACTTGAGTATTCAGTTAAATGTAATGGACAAGTGAATTTCTTCCTTTCAAGTGGCTCATGTACATTTCACTTGTCTCTCACTTAAGTTTCAAGTGAACGAATCAATATCACTGATTCATCACTTGAATTTTAAGTGACTGGCATTTGAAATTCTATCGTCGATCAACTGCACTGGAAATCATTGTTTTTATTTTGGTTTCGATTGAACTCAACGGAACATGTAAGTAGACCAAAGTTATTGGATTTAAAGCAATTATAATTTTTCAGAGCTCATTGACAATGTCGCTCGGAACTTGCAGTGTTTCACCAAAACAGCAGGAAAAATTTCATGAGAAATTATCTATCAACGTAGCGAGCATTGCAATTATGAATCAATCAAAGGTTGTATATTTACATTTTTTATGAATTTTTCAGATTCTGATTCAAATTAGGCTGCGGAGAGACTATTCGCAACGATTATTTCTTCTCGGAATGGGAAAAAAATTTGCGTCGGAACTGTTAGACAAAACAAATAAATGAAAACAAAATTTTGAATTCTGAATGTCTGATGGATTATAATTAACTTAAATGAATGCAACCCTTTGAAAATATTCATTGTTGTCAGAAAGAATACAAAAAATTAGCACAAAAAATCGCTTTTACAGAAAATTTGAATGACCTCAGAAAACACTCAAGAGGTCACTTTTATTTTAATTGAAAATTATTTTCAGTGCAATGTTACTTGTATCTGACAGATCTTACCGCAGGGTTGCAATCAGAGGTGCCAGGTATCCTGATTTATCAGGATTTGTCCTGATTTATCGGGATTTGTCCTGATTTTCGAGAGACCGTCCTGATTTTTTAAAAACTGTCGTGTTGTCCTGATTTTTGAAAATTTGTCCCTAAAATGTCCTGATATGTCCTGATTCTCATAAAAACTTCTTAAATATGGTCGAATTTGTAGTTTTACTATGACAAAATCGAATAAATAGGTTATAAAATAGTTAAACCCATTTACCAGATGGTAATCTTCGGTTCAGATGACATTTGAATGGTGTTTTTCGATATGAACTACATGCCAGCAAACAAGCTGCGTACTGTTGTTGCATAAATCAAGGCGTTAACAGCACCTGTATTGTGCTTTTATTTATGCAATCTCAGCAGAAATCCTTATTATTTTCATGAATCAAGAGGTGTCCTGAAAAATCCTGATTTTTGACTTCGCGTTGCCTGATTTTTGACGAAACCACCTGGCACCCCTGGTTGCAATGTATGTGTTTTGTTTTTCTAACGGATGGCATCTCTTTATATTTAATTTAGTCTCTTTAGCCCATGCCAGCTTTTTTCAGAAACAGTTGGCATGATGGGAATAAAAACCTACATGAATCCCGATAGAAAGACTTTCGAAGGTCGAAAAAACTGTTGTTGTCCTACTTTGTTTTTGTGAAAAATATTTTTTTGTGGATATTCTGCTGAATTTCGAATTTGTTAGTAAATTTCTGTACAAGTTGATAGTTTAATGTTTTCAATTTTTTTTCAGTTTGAGTTGAACGAATACATCAAACAAATCCATATAGATGCTGGTAGTATCAACCATCATGCATCATAAAATTATGATTTTATATTGGCAATGGCTTGCTGAACCCTTATACGGAAATTTAAAAAAAAATAGACTTTTTCACACAAGCTCATAGCGCAGAACAAATGATCTCTAACTTGAAAGAAAAACTTAAAAATGTATAATGAACAACCCATATGAGTCTGGCTGTGAACTGCGAAGAAAGCGGAAAAGTGAAATAATCCTATATAAAACATACAGTAGAATCCTGCTTATCTGAGTTTCCGAATTATCCAAGCCATCATTTTCATACCAAATCCAAGTAAAGTTGAGTTTTATCATTGTTTAATATTTTACTCGATGTTTTCGGCGAGTTTAAAATAGAAATTTGCCGAAAAACTTAGATTAAATAGCATAAAGACCATGTATTTTCTGAACAATGTCGAACTGATAGGGTATGCCGAAGTATTTCATGTAATCCGAGTTTTCTCTTATTCAATGTGGCCCTTTCCCCGACTACCTTGGATAAGCTGGGTTTTGTTGAGAACAACACACGCATGATGTTTGTTTATAATGAAATAGATGATCCCGTACGAACATCGTTTCGCCATTAGCTTTAAAGCTGAGGAGTTAGTATTTGAATGGCATTTGAAAGCATTTTCGCGACAAAATTGCTTGAAATATATATAGGCGACCTATTTGCTTATCTACCAAATTGAAATTAAAAATAAGAAATTGATTGATCGTCGATAAAAAAAACACCAAAAATTTTTTTTATAAAACATTTAAAAGTTAATGTTTGACGACTCTTTTGTCAGTCGTGTGATACAGAATTTGAAATCAAGAATAGATCCTTCGTTTTCCAAAACTCCCAAATGTAGATTTTTGTATCGATCTAATGCATATTAACATAATAATTGCAAAACATGTAGTTTGATTCAAAATTTGAACCCAGGAATCAATTGTCCGATTTGTAAAAACCCGTGAATGAATTTTCGTCTGGATACCCTCCGGTTTCGTTCGGATATTGCAAAAACATTAAACAGTTAATATGGATAATTTTTCTATCGTTTATTAGAAAGTTTGAAATCGGGATCCTATCTTTCGCCCTGTAAAACTTCCGTGTATGAAATTTTGCCTCGACGTGAGCCAGATAACGCAATTATCGCAAAAACATTGAAAAATTGTTATGGACAACCCCTTTTACCGCTCCTTTTGAAAATTTCACACCTTAAACCACCTGTGCTGTAAAACTCCCATATGTAAATTTTCATTACAATCTTATGCATAATCAAGACAATATCGTAAAAACAGTGAACAAATAATATGGTCGACCCCTTTTATCGATCCAAAACTTGACACCTGAAAGCAATATAGTTTCACTTAAGAATTTTTAAACTCAATCCAATGTATAATAACATCAATATCGCAAAAACATTAAAAAGTTGATATGAACGACCCCTTTTACCGACCCTTGACCTAAAATTTGACTCCTGTAATCAATTACACGTTCCTTAACACTCCCATATTCAAATTTCCGGGTGTCTTCTGATGAAAGACGAAACCTATGTCAAGGCTGACTTCAGGCAGAGATCCCAGGTCAAAAATTTGACTTGGAAACGGCTCGGGGGGATGTTTCAGCCAAATTAAAATTTGTTTTTGCCAACAAATTTGCACGAAAATTTAGGATTTGGCAGGGCGTTTGGAGCTGCGGCAAAAAAAAAAAAATACGAAAGTTTTCGTTACAAACAAGACTAAGACGTCGCGTCAGAACTATTCCAAAAATAGTGTCTCGAAAAACGAATTTTGCCGTTCATTCGATCCCACGACCATGCCTTAATGTTTTGGTCAGATTTGGCAAGCTGTCATTACAGCAAAGTTGAATACCTGAAGGAATAAGATAGCTACAACGATGGACGAAGATGGTGTGCGCCGCTTAGTAAGCCGTGTTACAGGAAAAAAAATCGAGAATTCCTTCGAAACCGTGACGAATAATATTATCCGCATTTTTTTCTTAAAAGTATGAAGAAAACGCTACATTCGTCACTCATATTCCATAAAAGGTTTGAAGAACCTCTTGGCTGAATGAAACTATGATTTCAAAGTAGTCGATAATTCCATAGTATCTGAACAACCCAAAGAAAGGACCTAAGCCGTAAAAATCATGAATTTTTCGAAAAAGATACATCCGTAATTTCCGCTTTCAATTCCCGTCGGTGAAAAGATCATAATATTTACGGCTTATGTACTTTCTTTCCTTCATATCTCATGTTCCTCTAATACTTTCCATCACCTTTGAAAATGTGATAATTTTCAGGTAGAAACATGTACCAAGTTGAACTCAAAACTTAGCTAAGATTTTATTGACTCTCGACTTTAGACTCTAGATTTTGATACTCGCATTTTGGCTCACGACTTTCGACACTTGAATCATAACTTATGATCCCGAACCTTTGATATTTGGTTCCCAACTCTCCACACTCGATCTAAAATTTCATACTTTATCAAAATCATCAAATTTCTGATGTCAGAATGCATAAGACTGGTATAAGGCTCTATTGGTGCGACTTTTTTCCGATTTGCAGAATATGAATAGTTACTTCTTTATTGAACTTTTCCAGCCCATTTTCGCAGTTCATAACTTTGATGAAAAGTCCACGAAATTTATATAAGCATAATAAGACACAAAATTTGGGTAACACATATGTTTTGCGTAGGGAAAAACTAACCATATCATTTTTTGAGCATGTATGTTAAGGTATCACTACGAAGTTTTTTTTGGGCTTGTTCACGAAGGATTTGGTTGCCACTTCTTTATAAATAATCAAATAAAACTTAATAGAAGTCATTGTATTATAAATTATAATAATTTATAATTTAATTTAATTTGCACTTCATGCCTTTTAGCTTAATGATTTCTCATTCAAAAAAGTCATCCGGTTGAAAAAAAAACGTCATATTTGGAGCAAAATTTCTTGTTTCTTAATTGAGTCTCTTGAATTTTGATCAAAATGCAAAAGACTTATGATTTGACGTTCAATATCAGCCAATTTGAATTAACTTGTAAGAAACATTTTACTCATATCCTAATTGAGTTATTTTCACTGCACATTAGATGTCTATCTCTAGATATCTCGATTTTTTGCTGGACGCTTCACTGAGAAGCATAACTCAAATAAACATTTTAATAATAAACTTCATTCTAGAAAATTCAAAACACTTTCAATAACTCAAAGAACTTGTAGAATTTGTCCAGTGGTTTCTGAGATAGAGAATGCCAAATTTTTGTGTTTTTGGACGTCGATTTCTTCGCAGTCCTCAATGTGTTAACTTACGTCAAAATCTGGTCATCCAGCAATAGTTAGTGTGTTCATACGTGAAAATGGTAGGTAAACTTACCTGAAAAGAGAGAGAGAGGGAGAAAAGAAATCATTATTAAATATCAATTCACATTTTCAAATAACAAAGAAATAATTCGAAAGAATAGCCTACGAAAAATAAACGTGAGAAACACTACACCAAGCTCCAACAATTCTCCCATCTCACGACGAGAAAGCTCCTTTCTCACCAAATATGGAAGAGAGGAGAACATAATGCAGTAGGGCAACTTTGGTTTCTCTCCAAAGAAGAATCAATTTCATCAGAAAACACAAACCTCCCCCAAAAGCTTCCCATCAGCTGACAAAGATGCAAAAAACAACACAACACTTCTCGGGTTTTAAAGTGGATTTCAAGAGTAAACAAACATTGACTTTGGTGCTGGGTTCGAATATGGATGGAAGATGTTTTCAACAATTGTCTGTTTGGATTTATGTCGATTTTGATAGTTGATATTGATAGATACACATAAGTTTTATTCAAAAGTTGGTATAACTTTGTTGTTGTTTTTTAAATGAGATTTTATGAAAATAGATGTTTCAATTTGACCGACAGTCTATGTAGATCCTGCTTTCGTGATCAAAAACAAGAGTTTTTAATGCGTTGCAATATTGATTTTTTTTTCTGATGTATTGAGGCTAAACAACACAAAACGGATCTGTTTCCGAGAATTATTATCCACAATGAAAAGGTGCTTGTTGAAAAAAGTTGAAAAAAGGGTTCTTTAGATGGGGTTCAATTTTGCAAAACAAACAAACAACTACGTAAAACAATCGTCAAAGCTGACAGAAAAAAAACAGAAGATTTGCTCAGGTGTAAATTTGGATCATCAAACGAGTGAGTACAGTTAAGTGCCAATCCTTTGAACTGGAATAATGATAGTAGCGGAAGTAATTAAAATTTGTTTTGATCTTCTGTTTTGTTACTAACTTGCAAACGTGAGATCAAAGAGTATTGGTGATGTTTGCTGCGGAAGAATATAGTTTCAATTTCTTTCGCAATAAACATCATTGCATTTTTGCAATTTGAAGTTTCAACATTGTTGGATGAAGCAAATGTGGGAACAATTATTTACGAATTATCGTATTTTGCACTATTTGTTATACTGCGTGGTTGGAATTGTTTCAAGATAAGCACACACATCTTTGATTTCTCCTGTCAGTATATCGATTCACTATTACAAAATGTAAATGTTAATTTCATCCCCATGAAACACCATAAAACTTTAACTGCACATCAGTTCGATTCCGTGATTCGGATCATGCGCAAATTGCGTATGGTAATGAAAAACAAAAATCAAGAATGACAACAAACCTCCTGCTTGTTGCATATGCAGCAGCAGTTTAGCACAATAAAAGGGGAATGTGAAGCCCGAACCAGTTTGAATCTTGACGCGCGCTTGCCGGGCGGAATTCCCAGTTTATTTGGAGCGGTCAATGAAACGATTAAATGTGGAGAATTCTGCTAATCGGATGATTCAACTAAATAATATGGTAGAACTTGTTACAGCGTTTTATTAATTTTTTGATCAGATTTTGTTGTAAAATATCTTACAATCGAGATACCTACAACTTTTTTTTTAATTATTTGAATGATACTTTTTTGGAAAGTAATCCTAGCAAAATTTTCTAATTACAACGTAACACTAATGATGCAGCACCAGTAGAGGGCGTTCGCCGTTAAATATTAAGTAACTTGAAAGAGCAATTAAAATGAATGACAGTCACTGAGTGAATCTCCCCGGCCCGTAGACACCGAATGGATAAGCTGGCACCCGAGTGGGTGGAAGCGAAAACCATTTTACTATGTCATGGGGAATCATCAATGCTGGAGCAGAATCACGCTTCGCGCTTCTAACGGCATTAACTGTCAAAGACTCACAATAAATATTGCATAATGGCCCGGTAATAACAGCTGAAAGTTCTGTAACCGGTAATTCCCAGAAATGCTGCAGTCATTTACTCAATGAGCTTGAGAAAAATCATATACCGATCAATCGCTTTAGTTCTTCTTGAACTATCAATAAATAAAATCAATAATTCGAAAAAAATACCTAAAAGATTTGATATATCATTTGAGACAAAAACAGCAGTCACTCACTAACCCTTCAAACAAACAGCATTAAGCAATTAGATCTCCAATTAGAAATGCGAAACTGAGAACTGTCAAACGCCGATAAAATTAGAACGAATGGAAAGCTTGCAAATGGAAGCCAAGGTTGTCCAGTAGTTCATATCATACTTCATGGAACAGAACTTCCCATCATGAAATGGAAGTGAGAGGTACCGTTACAGTCCGATTCTGAATGGCATAGGGCACATCAGTTAGAAGAGGATCGGACAGATGATACCGATGATGGTGAGAGAAAGTTATAAATTAACATTCTACTGACAGTTTATCAATTAGCGGCAGCAGCCTACAGCCAGACCCAGACTACTGCTAATGTGATCATTATCAATTATCCGTGGCAGGCAATAAACTTCATCGGAATTGGGAAAAGTTGTCTGTCAGATTGTTTTGTGTAATGTGGAAAATTCGAGAGAATTATTAGATAACAGTTTTTTTTTGTAGAGCTTGGGGAAAATGAGACTCAATTGTTTAAAAAAAAATAGGTTTAGAAATCTTTAGATGATGGGTTCGTTCGTTGTTTCATCAGAAATAAACATAAGTTAAACGAAGAACAATTATTTGAAAAAATTGAAGGAAATGTATAATTGCATTTTTTTTTAGTTGTGTTTATTCCAAGAATAAGAACGGTTATTAGAAAAATGATTGTTTTTATATTCTGTTTTTTTTCGTCTTAAAATTAATGGTTGTTTGCTTTACGCCTCGCTAGCCAAGCTTTCGAACTAAGCTTAATTTACATGTCAGTATGAGAAATTAGGAAAAATTGTGCTACGGATCTCAATACAGCTTTGTGTTTTTGCTTCAAAATCGATGTAATATCTGCTACCTATCGTCGTTCCGTTAGTTCCGCCATTAGGGTCCTTCTCTCGTCCTTATTCGTTGAGCATTCAAACAGCAGATGTTGCGGGTCTGCTGAAGCTGCTCCGCAACTACAGCGAGCATCTTGGATAATCCTGTTTCTGGTCAGGTGTGCCGGCAAACGAGAGTGGTTACTGATCAGCTTGTTAATTAAGATTTCTCCCATCCACCATGGTCTTATTTGTACTTTCGACAGGATACCGTAACAATATCCCCCTTTCAATCCACTATTCCAACTTTGTTGCCGAACCTCCGAGGGAAATGTAATATCATAGTGACTGAAGGTATAAGATGAGGGGTTTCCATCATCTGTGGCTTCCTTAGCCAGTTGATCCGCGGATTCATTCATCGCGATTCCTTGTTGAGCTGGTGCCCACAACAGAGTTATTTCATAACCTGATCGTTCCATTTATATAATCTGTTCTCGGATCATGAACCATACTTCTGGCAAATAAGCTCTGCTTTTCTTATTGACCAGATATTGTAGAGCACTCATACTGTCGGATAGTAGCACATATTTTCCACGTGGCAGGTTGTTGATACACGATATACCGTCTCTTATTGCTAGTATCTCTGCATTGAAAACCGTACAATAATCAGGTAGCTTTATTTTAAGCGAAATCTGTTGGTCAAAGGTGACACAGCATACCCGGTACTGTGTTCCGTTCTCGATCCATCTGTTGCTAAAGTTTTGTAGTCTGGGTATTTATTTATCAAGTATTCTTCCACTAATGCGCAGACGCTGTCTTGGGGTGATGTTGGATTTAGGATCGAATCTTTTACGTTGCAATCTACTCGGATGTCATATTTACGCATGGAATCGGGAAACATATAGATAACGGCGTGATCTAACATTTTAGCTGTTGGGTACTGGTCATGGACACGAAGTATAGCTCTTTGAATAGAAGTTTGAGAATTCCGGGTTTCAATTAAATCAGCTGCATACTCTCAAACCACGATCTGATTGGAAGCTTTCTAGACACGTAATAATTTCAGCAGTAATTCTTCTTCGTGACAAGTTCTGGTGGAACCAAGACATATCCGTAAGCCTCTCCACTGTATCCGATCAAGAGGGAGTAAAATATTATCTTTGGCTTCGCTATAGAATAAAGAGCCATATTCTAAACAAGCTCTAACACACGACCGATAGATAGTCAGCAGGGCAACTGGATCAGCGCCCCACTTTTGTCCTGCAATGCTTCTGAGAGAATTTATGTACGGCGAAGTTTTACATATGAGATGTCTAACGTGGGCGGCCCAAGATAATGGTGGAGTTAAGAAAACACCGAGCAGTTGTATAACGTTTACATATTTGATTTCAGTTTGTTGGACAGCATATCATGGCACTGCATTTGGAAGGCGATAAATTTAGTCCTAAATCATGTAGGCCATCACAACAGACATCCAATCCCGATTGCAGTTTCTCAACCGCACTAGCTGGAGAACTATCGCGGTAAAACAGCGTGACGTCGTCCGCAAAACAAACTACAGGAACTGTTTGCTTAACTTAATTCAGCAGTCCGACTAGATAAATGTTGAAACATATTAAAGAGAGTGGAGAATCTTGGGGCAAGCCTTGCCAATTCATTCTTTGTTGGTCCACCGATGTTACCAATATACGTTCACACATTAAGTGATAAACTATTCGGATGAACCAGCTGTTAATACCTAGTTTTCTCATTTCGTCAACCAAGCAGGGTATGTTAACATTGTCACATGCGCTCTGTATGTCCAGGCAAGATATGAAGGTATACACGTTGAAGGATTTTGCTATCCTTGCTTGTTCGACAACCGCATGGATGGCATCCAAAGTACTGCAGTCTTTTCTGAAACCGCACATTTCTTTAAGAAACAGCCCAGAAGATTCCATATACCACTCCAGTTTTTCTTTTATGATGATTTCGAAAGCTTTCTTAGGCAACATGCTAGTGAAATTGGTCGATAAGATTTTGCATCATTCGGATCCTTTTCAGGTTTGAGTACCGGAATAATGTTGAAAACTTTCCAAGCCGACGGAATCGCGCCCTCATTTATCACACGATTGTAGATTTCTGCAAGACAGTGTTTTGCAGTAAAATGTAACTGTTTGATGATCTCGTTTGAAATTTGATCGACTCCTGGAAAGGAATTATGACATCCTAGGGGAGATGCCTGAATGTCCGCTGTAGTGATTATTTCTGCAATGCAATTTTGGAGCTCTTGAAATGGAAGAACCTTATAAAGAAATACCTCGTTTCGTAATTTAGAGGCTTCTCTATAATTGCCTTTAAATGTCTTTGCCATTTTCCACATTTTACTCAGCGCAGTTTGACTATTCCAGAATTCGCAGAGCTTTCGCCACGACTCCTGCTTCTTTGTTTTAAGCATAATTTTAAACTTATTTTCGGCAACTAGATATGCATTATGGGCGTCACGATGGTATGCGCTGCGTCTCCATGCTCTAAATTTACTCTTCATATCGTTTACCGCTAATGTAAGCTCGTAATCTCAAAAATGTTGACTAGGCCGATTCCGATGGATGGATTGTCTATCATTTGATGAAGAAACCAGACTTTCGCTGATATATGACACAAACTCATCGTATGGCATGTTTCGGTTGGATTCGACACGTTCAGTCATATTGTCACTGAACATTGGGCTATGCAGGGTATGTGCATTCTCCTCTGATGTCCAAATCGAATACGATAGGCGCATGATCGCTAGTGTATAAGGCATCCAGTGTATCCCAACTCGTGTTGAGACTAATATCAGCAGATACAATTGTAACATCTTATGCACTATTCTGTCGGTTTGCTTCAAATCTGGTGAACATCCTATTATTGATAACGACCAGATTAGCTTCGCTGATTGCTGCTTCCAAATATCGGCCTCGTGTATTCGTATCCTGGGATCCCCACATCATAGTTATGTTTAGCGTTGAAATCGCCTGCTATTACGCATGGTTGAGGTACCTCTGAGAGAAAAATTTCCAATTCATCCGGTGTTATTCGGTCTTGGGGACGAATATACACCGAGCAAACGATGAGTGTACTCCTTCCCAATTTCACTTGGCATGCCACGGCTTGTATTGAAGTCGGTCGTTGTAGCTGGATATTTGTTGATTGGAGTCCTTTGTTGCAGATGATGGCTACAACCATAGAATTACTGCGACAGTCGAGTCGATACACGTCCATATTGTGTATCCCAAAGCGCATATGTTGGTCCAGGTGGGTCTCGGAAAGAAGGGCAATAGTTATTTGGTTTGAAGTGATGATATTTTGAATTATAGGAACTTTTCTTACCACGCCCCTACAGTTCCACTGTAGGAACCGCAGGGGAATATACGATGGAGAGCCTGATGTTTATCATAAACGCACAGAACTCATGAACTCCTGTACCTCGTCTGAAATGGCACGGCTGTCAGTTTGTTTGTATGTCTCGATAATCCGGTTAACACCTCTTCATCGGCTACAAAATACTTTTCCCGTATTTTTTGGATAGTCTCGTCTACTACTTGGGACTATAATGATTCATTTATGACGTCTTCCAAGTTTGTTATCTATGCATAATTGCAATTGTGGAGGATCCACGCAAACTGAAATCGAGCTTCCACTGACAGAGCTAACTCGGGGCCTTTTTGGGCGTGGAGGAAATGCTTCGTTATGAAAACAACCGGGAAAGATGTTGGATTGGCTAGGGCTTCAAACCAATTGGTTTTACCTTGTGAAAAGGTGGTCTGCTTCACTCGCATTTCATCTCGTTTTGTAGTGAACATAGGACATTTGTTTCGTTCATCGGCGGAGTGTTCTCCAGAACAGTTAACACATTTAGGGCCATTCGTAGGACATTCGTGATCATCAGCAATGGGAGTTTGTATGCAGTGATTGCAGCATTTCGCACTACGACAATTGTTCTCGTGGTGAGCGAATCGCCAACACTTACGACATTGCCTAACGGGATATAAGTAAGGTTTGATGGGATACAATACTTTACCAAACTCGACATGAGTAGGTAAGTGAGTGCCCGAAAAAGTGAACACTACTGTCCACTGTAAAGTAGTCGTTTCTCCCACTTTTCTCGTGATCTGCCTGGATTCAATGATTGAAGTATTATTATCTTGGTTAGCTCTTACCTTGTCAAATGGATTCGCATGCTCGAGCTCCGAGTCGGATACTTCAGGGTCGATATATGCGACTCCCAAACACTCGCAAAACCTTTGGGGAATGTACAGCTTAGTATTGGGATACTCTTTAGAAACTAACGCATTGGCATCGATGCGATTTTCCATGAGAATTTTGGACTTCCTTCATGGCGATGGCGACATGGTGACTGCTTTGATATAGCCTTCTCCAAAATCATTATGGATCAGCGCGGATAGTTTGGCGGTAGATAAGCTTCCTTCTGGAGCTTCAGCGATTACCACAAAGGGCCCGGTAAAATTTGCGGCATATTAACGGATGCGCTTTTGTGGTTCCCTTGAACCAGATAGACTCGTGATTTCGCACAGACTGATTATCAGATAGCTGTTTACTCAACGATAGCTGAGATCGAACTCCAGTTTTAATATTATTTTCATGGAAGTTTATGGTCATCATAAGCAGGTTTTGTCAACAGCTAGAGCAAAAAAACCAGATACCAGAAAAAGAATAAGGGTGATGCATACACTTAGGGATAACAAAGGATACAAAAATTCTACTTGATGGATGAAATTTTGAAATCAACAAACGCGTTATGCAAAACAACCATATCCCAGCATATGGAAATGAGATTGAAAAGGTGCATCTTCGTTTTTCATTTTGATGCATTTTTGCCAAGACTGGTAACTGGATTATAAAAAAAAGTATTGTAAAAAATTAGGCGATTGTCCGAAAAATATGTTTACACCACCAGTGTTGGTATAGGATAATAAAAACAAAATACAGTTTTCAAATCAGAAATCTGTAAAAACTCACAAATACCAATGGTTTTGTCGTACAGATAATAATTCATAATCATACTTCAATTCAAATCTAAGCAGAAATAAAAACTCAGAGTTGGAAATAAAATTGGAATTCTGAATAAAGAGCATTTTTCAAATTTGAAAACATGCAGAAATGCTACAGTAAAAGTTTGAAATTTATCTTATAAAAGAGAACAAAATACATTTTCTAAAATTATTTTTTTCAATGTATATAAATATGACTAAATAGCATCATAACAATTCCTAACATCACTGAAGAAAGTCTTAAAGTATTTGATATCAAAGATTATATTCATATTATATTCAAAGATTATAATATATAAAAAATTATATTCAACAACTCTGTTCAAGACTGCAAAGCGTTTTGACTTATGGTTCAAAAAATAAATAAAATGCATTTTGATTCAATTCTAAAATACCATCAAAATTATGGAATTTTACAAAACGGGGAAAAATGAACAAAATAAAAACATCTAGCACTTTTTTAATCTCAGATATCAAAACCATTGAGTAAAAACCTTTTATTTTTTCAAAATCTTTGTTGATTTCTTTTTTTAAAGAATTTTTTTTATAAATTTTGGGCAAATTATAAATCGGGCAAATTTGATCAAAATCCAGAAATTATTCATTAAAAATCAAGAAAAAAAAACTTGAAATATCATTTTTTTTTTCATAAAAACTTATCAGAAGACTTAAAATTAAATTAAGGGCTCCCAAAAAACCATTCATTAGGTTTTTGTAAAACTTGCTCGAAATATGAAAAAATGTGGAACGCTTCACGATTTTGCGTGTCATCCTTGCGCAGGGTGGATGCTTTGGTCGCATGCAGACTGAGAAGGTGGCCGCACGCGTCTGTTCCCCAGGTCAGGGGCGGCGTGCAACAACAACCGAGCGTCTGTTCTCCAGGTCAGGGGCGGCTCAAACAGCGTCTGTCTTGCAGCAAGCGGCTGAATTTATGAAATGCGGCTCCCGCCAGCTAAGTCCAAGATGGCAGCCCCATCGCGGGATAGGGACTTTAGGCTAACAACCTACTGCTCCCGATTCATAACTTGTTACGGAATCCGAAAGAAATGACCGATCTGGAACTTTGGCGACGACTTTTAGCATGAAAACACGGACACGAATTGGAACTTGGAATGTTTTAACCCTTGCCCAACAAGGCAAACTGGAACAACTTGCTAGAGAGGCTAGCCGCCTCAAGCTTGAAATTCTGGGACTGAGCGAAGTCCGTTGGCCTAATACTGGAGAACACAAGACACAATCCGGGCAAGTCCTGCTTTACTCTGGCATACGAGGAGAACATGCTACTCGGGAACGAGGAGTTGGTTTCCTGTTAAGCCCGCAGGTCTACGCGGCCCTCATTAGATGGGAACCGATAAACGAAAGAATAATCGTAGCCAGATTTAGAACACGGGTTAGAAACCTTACAATGGTCCAGTGTTATGCGCCAACTGACGTTGCCGATTTGCAGGAGAAAGAGCAGTTTTACAGTCAACTGAACAGCGTGGTAGAGAGAATTCCGAAGGGTGACATTCAAATCCATTTGGGCGACTTCAACGCAAAGATTGGCTCCGACAATCAAGACCTTGAGCGCATCATGGGGCGCCATGGCCTAGGACAGATGAGCGAAAACGGAGAGCTGTTTGTAGAATTTTGTGGCAACAACAACATGGTGATCGGTGGATCGCTCTTCCCCCATCGACCAGCACATAAGGTCACTTGGGTATCCCGAGATGGCCGAACAGAAAATCAAATTGACCACATCTGCATCAGCCGAAAATGGAGAAGGAGCCTTCTTGATGTCCGCAACAAGCGAAGCGCAGACATTGCATCTGACCATCACCTCGTCCTTGGCGAGATACGACTGAGAGTTGCGCGTGTCCAACGGCGTGAGGAGAAAGTCGGGTGTCGATACGACGTCCGCCGGTTGGAGAATCCAGAGGTGAAAAGGGCATACGTTGAACAGCTAGAATCCCGAGCCTCGGAGCTGCCGACAGACGGAACAGTCGAAGAACAGTGGTGTGGAATCAAGAATGCCTTTATCACGACGAGCCATGGTACTCTCGGTAAAGTTTGTGGAAGAAGAAGTGACTGGATGTCGGATGAAACTTGGAGGATGGTCGATGATCGGAGAAAGGCGAAAGTCGGAATTGAGCAGGCATGTACCGGGTCAGCCAAAGCAGCCGCCCGCTTACGATATGCGGAGCTGGAAAAGGCAGTTAAACGAGCTTGTAGACGAGACAAGAGAGCCTGGACAAACTCCCTAGCCGAAGAGGGGGAAAGAGCCGCCGCCAATGGAGATATCCGATTACTTTATGACATTTCTCGCCGCCTCAGTGGTGCAAGGACTAATGCAAGAATGCCGCTGAAAGACCGAGCAGGTCAGTTATTGACCGATCGAACAGATCAGCTCAAACGATGGACTGAGCACTTCGAACAACTCTTCCGAGTCACGAATAGCGATGGCCAACAGAACCCGCAGCTTGAAGCGCCAACAGTAAGTCGCATAAATGGCGTCAACTCGGAAGCGCCTTCGCTGGCTGAAATAGAAGCGGCAATCAAAAACATGAAATCCAACAAAGCACCTGGGATCGATTGCATCCCTGCTGAAATGCTGAAAGCCGACCCTGCCCTGTCAGCACAAATGTTGCACCGTCTTTTCGCTGACATCTGGGATACTGCAACATTCCCGGCCGACTGGATGCAGGGTATCCTTGTAAAGGTCCCGAAGAAAGGAGACCTGACAGAGTGCGGTAACTGGCGAGGCATAACGTTGATCTGTACAACCCTCAAAGTACTCTGCAAAGTGATCCTGAACAGGATCCAGGAGAAAATCGACGCTACACTCCGACGGCAACAAGCTGGATTCCGATCCGGACGATCATGTGTGGACCACATCACAACGCTACGAATCATACTGGAACAAATCAACGAATTCCAGGACTCTCTTCTGCTGGTGTTCGTTGATTTCGAAAAAGCATTCGACCGACTTAATCATGAAAACATCTGGGCGGCTCTAAGGCGACGAGGGGTCCCAGAGAAACTAGTCCATCTCATCGAAGCACAATACGAGGCATTTTCGTGCAAGGTCTTGCACGATGGTGTCTTGTCCGAACCAATCCCGGTAACTGCTGGAGTGAGACAAGGATGTATCTTATCACCGCTACTTTTCCTCATCGTAATGGATGAGATTCTGACTGGATCGATCGACTGTGCACCGAACCGAGGATTGCCGTGGAATCCTTTAACAATGGAGCAACTGAACGACCTTGACCTGGCTGACGATATTGTTTTGCTCGCCCAAACACAACCGGACATGCAGAGCAAACTCGACGACCTCACCGAAAGTTCCAAGGCAGCAGGTCTCAAAGTCAATGTCGGAAAGACCAAGTCAATGGAGATCAACACAGGAAATCCCTCCAGTTTCATGGTAGCTGGGCAACAAGTTGAGAAAGTGGAGTGCTTCCAGTATCTTGGTAGCCAGATAACGCCTGATGGTGGTACCAGGAAAGACATCGAAACCCGGATCAGAAAGGCCCGATTTGCGTTTGCGAGTCTCCGAAACATCTGGCGGTCACGCCAGATCTCTCTACGAACAAAAATCCGAATCTTCAACTCAAACGTCAAATCCGTATTGCTGTACGGGTGCGAAACTTGGTGCACATATGCGGTGACGACGCGAAAACTGCAAGTATTTGTAAACCGCTGTCTGCGGAACATCATCCGCGCTTGGTGGCCTGGCAACTGGATCTCGAATGAGGAACTACATCGCCGGTGTCATCAAAGGGCGCTAGAAATCGAGATTCGGGAACGTAAGTGGAGATGGATTGGGCACACGCTGCGAAAAGATGAAAACGAGATTTGCAGAGAGGCGCTTGACTGGAATCCAGAAGGTCATCGAAGAAGAGGCAGGCCCAGAAACTCGTGGCGGCGAAGCCTAGCCGCTGAAATCCGAACTGTCGACGAGAATCTTGACTGGGACCAGGTGAAGTCGCTGGCTCCGGATCGTCAACAGTGGAGGTCTTTTACCACGGCCCTATGCACCGGAGGATCGGCGCGGGATCATTAAGTAAGTAAGTAAGCTCGAAATATTTCGATTTGGACGCATAAATAAAAAAAAATTACAACACAATTTCATTTTTTTTTATTTGGCAAATAACGTTAAAAGAATCCGGGAAAATCCAGGCTTTCTTCAATTACATCCGGGCGGCCTGGACCAGACTTTTCCCAAATTTTGTTTTAAATATCCGGGCAAACCCGGATAAAACCGGGCAATCTGATAAGCTTAATCTAGACTAATCACGAGACAGATTCGCTCGAAAAGCGTTCACGTAGTTCACCGCTGATTCACCCCAAATCAATATTCCAGAGAGTTCAGCTGTTCAGTTGTTTGTTTAACTACTTCTTCAAACAGACTTTTCAACTGTAAATTACTTGCCTATGAATGGGCGGCGGTATCTCTGTTTTTTTTGTTCCTCCGGTCCGAATTTACTCATCGTCATACCTCCGTAGATATCTATTAACAGTTTCCAAGGCACCTGTTGCCCGCTATCAGAGAAAACCTATCCGGGCAAATTTGCGAGTCGCCAGCCAGCCGAAATTAGGGGCACCAGGGGGACCTATTATTTGACTAATCAATCACACGGCGACTTTGAAACGACGAAATTTCATCTCCTCGTGCCGTTCGTGACTGGCAGATGAACGAGAAAAAATCTTCAACAAACAACAAACAATAGCTCTGGAGATACGTTGGGGAACATGAGAAAAAAATAGTTTTTAAAATGCAATCACCATCACACCGTTGAATCTTTGAATGACTCATTGACTGTCTCTCTGGGCGCGCAAGCGATAATTTTGGCAAATATTTAGCCGGCGTGTTTTTGGCGTATCATGAATGAAACTGTTCCTGATGATGATCAGCGATTTGAACACACCTCTCTTCTTTTCGACCCTTGCCTTTTTCATCACCCTGTATCATCTATTCAAAATGAGCAAACACGAGTCTGGAATCACTATCGAGCCCAATCGCTTCGAATAATTAGTATTCCAATGGGATCACGACGAGACGGGCTCGTTCGATGGTTCAATTGAGGGGTTTGTCGTCGTAAATCAATACGAATCTCTGCTGGGGATGGGACTATACTTATTTACTGTAATGAACCTGACTGTCCGATTGATTATTGTGCGTTAAGAATTCAGCGGATCTGTCTAGCTAGTCACGAGATTATCCGGTAGTAATTTCGCTGTCGACACCCTCTCTGGGAATAAAATTGGCGAGCTTTTGTTTTGCGTACGTTGTCGTTGTACCAAACAAAAAAGGTTCATTGCGCTACTATAAATTTATATTACTATCGATATGGGTTTGTTTTTCAATCAATAGTGAAGTCAACTTGTTCATGACAATATCCAATCAGGCATTAAGAAATTTTTGTCAATTATGTTTAACTTTTTATTCATTTATTTTAGTTTTTTTTACTCTTAAGCTAAGTTATTTGCTCAGTCAAAAATATTTTAATGACGGTGTTGACAAACACCTGACTGGAGTTGGAGTTTGTTTACTGATCAAACTAATTGGCCATTTCAAGATGATAAGATCAGCAACGCACCCTGTTTTTGCAATAAAGGAAAAAAAGACTAGCTCCAGGATGCAAAAAAGTAGCAGCATTAGTCGATGGAAGTGTCTTCGAATGAAAAAAAACTTGGCTGTCTAAGTTCCCACAACCAAAGTTTGATCAAAAGTAGGTACCCAAAATAGTCAGATCTTGTTGATAAGCCAATAAAATTACTTGGATAAAGTTCTATTAATTTCTATAGTTGCCTTTGTCAAACAATTAAAGTTACCTACCTATCTATTTGAAAAAAAAAATCGTTGAAAATAAAATGATGATTTTTTGCATACACTTATGCAGATTATCGTAAATTTGAAAACAAAAGTAGGAAATTGTTCAAAACTGGGATTATATAGTGTGCAATAAGAATTTTAACAATTTAAAAAACAAATTGTTTACGTTTCTTCGGAGATATTGTGACCAAAAGTAATAAAACTCTTTGCTTTTTTCGATATTGTCATTGTGGTTAAGCGTTAAGCATCCGCCAAAAAAAAATACATGTGGACACTGAACAGTACAAAAGTTTTGGGCAAGGTTGGTTATGCAAAAAAACTTGTGTAGAATTTTTTGTTTGTCGCATCTGTTAAAATTGGTGTCGTTTCAAGAGAACACTTATTTTGGCACAAAGAACACGATTCATACGGGTCAAGTTTGAACAGGTCTGCATTAAAATTTAAAAAAAATTGCTTGAACATCGGAAACGAATTAATTAGATTTTGCGAATGGGCTGTATCAGGAAAAAAAGAGATCAACTGACTACTGGCTCTGAGGTCCACTGACTGACTTCAGAATGATTCGAGAATGTTTCAACTGATTTGCTTAAAATTGATGACTACAAAAAAATTGAGTTGATAACATTTTTTATTTTAAAAATATTAAGACACATATTTTATTTAAAGCCTTATTTCTCGATATTTTTAATGTAAGTTAATTTGCATAAAAACTTAAAATTTCTAATGTTTTTCAAAAATACCATTTAAGTAGGGTACATAATAGATTTGCATCTAATATTAGAGTTTAGAAATCTAAAGAAAAAATACAGAAAAAATTTCCAAATCAAGAAAATGTTAAAGTACAATATCCAAAGTTAGTAAACAAATAAAATGCGAAATCTACATTTTGAAATCCGAAACTCTATTTCAAAGTCAAATTCTTAATCCCTTATCCTGAATATCTATTCTATTTTTCTCAACTCAATCTACTCTATTTTACGCTACTCTACTCCACTCTACTCTACACTACTCTACACTACTCTACACTACTCTACTCTACTCTACTCTACTCTACTATACTCTACTCTACTCTACTCTACTCTACTCTACTCTACTCTACTCTACTCTACTCTACTCTACTCTACTCTACTCTACTCTACTCTACTCTACTCTACTCTACTCTACTCTACTCTACTCTACTCTACTCTACTCTACTCTACTCTACTCTACTCTACTCTACTCTACTCTACTCTACTCTACTCTACTCTACTCTACTCTACTCTACTCTACTCTACTCTACTCTACTCTACTCTACTCTACTCTACTCTACTCTACTCTACTCTACTCTACTCTACTCTACTCTACTCTACTCTACTCTACTCTACTCTACTCTACTCTACTCTACTCTACTCTACTCTACTCTACTCTACTCTACTCTACTCTACTCTACTCTACTCTACTCTACTCTACTCTACTCTACTCTACTCTACTCTACTCTACTCTACTCTACTCTACTCTACTCTACTCTACTCTACTCTACTCTACTCTACTCTACTCTACTCTACTCTACTCTACTCTACTCTACTCTACTCTACTCTACTCTACTCTACTCTACTCTACTCTACTCTACTGTACTCTACTGTACTCTACTCTACTCTACTCTACTCTACTCTACTCTACTCTACTCTACTCTACTCTACTCTACTCTACTCTACTCTACTCTACTCTACTCTACTCTACTCTACTCTACTCTACTCTACTCTACTCTACTCTACTCTACTCTACTCTACTCTACTCTACTCTACTCTACTCTACTCTACTCTACTGACTCTACTCTGCTGACTCTACTCTACTCTACTGACTCTACTCTACTCTACTGACTCTACTCTACTCTACTGACTCTACTCTACTCTACTGACTCTACTCTGCTGACTCTACTCTACTCTACTGACTCTACTCTGCTGACTCTACTCTGCTGACTCTACTCTGCTGACTCTACTCTGCTGACTCTACTCTGCTGACTCTACTCTGCTGACTCTACTCTGCTGACTCTACTCTGCTGACTCTACTCTGCTGACTCCACTGTATACTTTTCTTCTCTTCTTTTGTCTTCTCTAAACTCAAAATAACAAATTCCTAATCAAATTTTGATAAACGACTGAAATGATTCGAGTGTAAAAATCTCGCCTCAGAACTAAAGCCAAAACCTCGAAAACTTACGCAAGGTGAATAATTCTGCTTGTCTACCTTGTTGATAGAAATTTAGTCCCGATTATCAAATTTCAATAAAATGAGACAAAGCTTGCCAAATAGCCCAGATTGTGTGCCCAGTGTTTTTTTCATGATCTTTTTTTATTAATTTTATATTGACAGATATTGGAGAGAATACTTGCAGAAAAATATCTGGGAAGCTAAGATTAGAATAATTCCGCATTTTGTGATTCTAAGTTTGCTTATAAACATTAAAATTCAATGTCTGTGATAAGAATTCGGATTCTGTATCCTGTTTATTGTTACTGAACTTAAATTTGAATCATCATTGGGAAAAAAAAATCCTGATTCGAATCTCGACTTTGCATTTCAAACTTTTATATTCAAAACTCATCATTTCGGAATATGAAAAGAAAATATTTGAAATTACAAACCATTTTAAAGATTTGATATTTTTATATTTAATTTTTATGCAGTATTGGAACTGAAGAAAGTTTTATAATGGGGATACATAATTGAAAAATCTGAAACAGTTTCATCAATCGCAATTTTATTCAGATAAATAAGTTAGATTTCGAATGAATAACAGAATTCTAATAAGAGATTTCTGGTTGAAATTTTTATCCAAATTTCGTTTTTTTTAATAATTTTTTTTCGGAACTTTGATTCAAAATTCGTTTTCAAATTTGGAATTTATATTTCGAACTCAGCTTCAAAAGGCAGTACTCAGATTCGAAATTAAAATTTAAAATTCAGATTCTGCTCGAAGTTAAGTTTTATAATCAAGATTAAAATATCAATGTGAGAATTTCATTAAGGATTTAAATAGCAGGAAATAACAGTTTCGATTCTGGATAAAACATTAAAAATTTATATTTAATCATGTATAGCAGATTCTCCTTAAACAAAGTTTAAAACTAAAATCTTTAATTTTATTCAAGTTTACTAGAGTAAAAAAATAAATAGGATTTGAACCGCATTTTAATTATTTTAATTTATTTTTTTGGCTTGCTTTGAATAGCAAACTTAATCTGTTATTTCTATTTCTAAATATTTGATAAATTCTTACAAATGATCATGCATGTGGTGAACTTTAAAATGAAATTTAATTTACTTACTAAAACTTCTTGAAAAAAATAGTTGGCAACTTCTAGGACTTAGTTTCGAAAGTTTGAAATTAGAATAAATGCCTTTCTATTAATGTAATATAACTCAAATCTGAATAATCATAAAGAAACTTCATTTTTTTAATATTCTTTCTATGCATTGTTTAAGCAAAAATGTTATAGGACAAATTTTGTCACCAAAACCCTCCCTCCCCATGATCCGATTCTTCCTACGGGCCTGACAAAAAAATACAAGGAAAAAATCGAAAATGTTTCAAAATATCAAAATGAACAGTCTTAGTTCCAGAATCTTGTATTCGACATACATATGCTTACTGAATTAGAATAATTAATCTCAAGTATAAATTGCAGGTCCCAAAAATCGATCAAAAAAATCTCAAATCAAATCACGAAAAAAAATGTAAAATGAAAACTACGATTCAATCTTTACAAAGAAATTTTATATCATGAAAAATCAATATCATCGTCGCTCCCCTTTTTGCAGCATGCAAAATAATCGGAGGGGTCACCGTTCAAAAACAAGTTGAATGGATCTTCAACCGGCGTCCTAGTTTTTTTCTCCCCCTTCAAAAAAAAGAAGGGGGATTATTCGTCGGCATGTGTACTTTTAAAAAGTGCTTTTCTTTGCATGAACTCATTCCTAAATAATGAGCTGCATCTCGAGAATATATATTTACTGCTCCGGCCAAGTACATTATTTTTCTTGTTTGCACTCAGGTTGAAAGCCATTCGGCTTAGATTTAGTTTTGAAAATTCTTCATCCGGCTTCCAATTGTAAGTTTAATAACTACACACGAGATGTTTTTTCGTTATACGATAAAACCGTTAGAACGTCATACAGATCAGAGAATCCAAACGATAAATTATAAAATACTTATATCTATCGCACTTCCATCAGTAGCTTCATTGAAAACTCAAGTGTTAACATTCTCCATCGGCACCTAAGGATTGGAAACGAAAAAAACTGGACACACGGCAACAACAATTGTTCGGATAACTTTTTACGAACTTTTGTTTTTGTAGCAGGTTTGACGCAGCTCAAACTGCAATATATTATAAATAAATAAAGTTAGATCATTTACATAATTTATCAACTTACAATTCAAAGTTTCTTCCTATTCCTCAAACTGAATCGTTGATCTCAGTAGATCAATAGGATGTTGAATAGATCACTAGCAACCTAAGAAAAATGTGATTATTTCTTTTTCTATTCGTTCAACAACCTTAACAACAAAGGTGTACTTACATTGACTTTGTGTTGTTAGAACTATTTTAAATAAATATCTTTTTAACTAGAGCATGACTTTCACACGTTTTTATAAACTTGGATCTTTGTTTTGATTCTCATTCGTGGCTATTTAAATAATTGGCAGTTGGTTCAATAGGGCAAACTACCTCTTATGTTACTCACTCCAGTTTCCGCAACAGCAATTTTAAATTTCAAACCACTTCGTTATTGAAGCTTGCAAATCTCTATACGTATAATCTCTATACGTATAATCTCTATACGAATATTTAATCTTCTTAACAAAAGATTTTTTAAACTCCCTTCGAATAAAATTTAAACTTGGATTTGAAAATGAAATATCATATAACAACAAATAAATACATGACGACTCTTATCAGCATTTGTCTACACACTTTCTACTAATGTTTTGGGCATATCAGGTTTAGAATTAGACCATTTTGTTTTGAAAATATTCTACTTGCACTTACTTCTACAGGGATGCAAAAAGAAGAAAAAACTCGAATATTTGTTGAAAAATTACCTACACAAAGAACTTTATAAGGGTGCCTTTTTCATTTTACAATGAAAAATTAGGTTAGTTATTCAGAACAAAATATTTAATTTTCTCATACAAACCTAAAAGTTCAAGTTTACTAATATAAGCGTTACTTTAAAATTCTACAAAAAAAAATCATCGATGAGTTTTGAACCAGAATGAATCTTTTGAACTTCAGGGTTCGAGAAATTCGAAAATGACCCTACAACGGCTAAGTACACGGAGAAAAGACAAAACTTTCTTCTTACTAACTTCAGAATACACGGATAGAAATTGAGGAAATTTTCAGTGAAGCTACTTACGATTACAAGTACTAAATTTTGTGACAATCTTTCTAGAAGTCTTAGAGATAACTGTCCATCAATAGAATAAACCAAACTCGGTGGTCAAATCGTGCACAAAATAGTTGGACCAATATTGGAGTGAAATTTTGAAAGAAATTGTAATTGTTTGCGGAACGAAATTAGAGGAGCCACTCATAAACGATGAGTAAAGTTAAGCGGATATTTCTAGCGGACATCCGGCAGATCTACAGCCAGAAATTTTTTATTAAAAAGTACAGCCTGGAAGAAAAAGTTGAAAATTTGGATATCTACTTTAACGAGACTGAAGATATGAGGAAGCTGCATATCTTAAGTAAGTGGTCCATAACGATAGACATAATTTTCGAAACACTTAATTTGTCTGAGAACGATGTCCAAATTTTTTAGTATTCAACCTCTCACTAGCGCATTCAATCAGGCATTTCTGCCGTTCACCAATAGTGATAAAAATTTAATTGACCGCGAAGCGTCCTTACCTTGCAAAGAGCTAGAACGCAGCTTATGGTAATTATTTAGAACCTTGGTGATTCTTAAATTTCTAAGCCATACATGCTGTAGCACAGTCGGGATTATCGTAACTCATCCAGAATCAAAGCCCACACACCGTAGGACTGACACGTAAATAAACAGTAGGTACTAACTACCGAATGCGTGCCGCTCATTAATTAAGTATTCAAGTACCACTCATTAAACCATCGGAAGCGACACTTGAGCTGGGGCGACGCAGAGCGAATGGATGTTTCCGAAAAGTGTGTGACCTCCAGAGCCTGGCTCTGTTCATGCATAAATTTATGCTCTTCCTCAATCACTAAACAGACAATTATTTACACCCACCGCAGTCGGTAGTAGTCGGTGGGTAATCGATATAGGGGCCTCAAGCCGGAACGTGACAGTGACATTCACACGATTGCAAGACGATTTTTATCGACAGAAACGGGGTGCCGCGTCGTGGCGTCATTCCGAGGCTACTTACGATTACGTTGCGTTCTTGAGAAGGAAGTATGTACAAACAAAAATATCCTCATGTCAATACTCCTGGGTTGTAATTGCTTGTTTGGGACAAGTTTACGAAAAAAAAAACTTGAAATCTCTAAAAACAAGAAGTTATTTTTAGCTGACACCCTCACCGGGGGTGGGCGAAACACGATTGACTTCTCCTTTTTCTTGACTCGAGCAAGCTCAAAAATTTCTGCAAAGTAGAATGAACCCTTTCGGAGACCAGACTCTTTGAGAACCGGTTCCAACCCAAGAAACAGACGACCGTCGGATATTAAAATCGCGAAATTGTTGTGCGAAATTTTGCACCCCGTATAAACATACCTAGGTCAATTGTGATTGAACGTGGATACTGGTCAGCTGTGTCAGGTCCTTGTGAGGAATTTCACATTCCTGGTTTGGTTGACGTTGATCGGTGTTATAAAAAAAATTGCCGCATTCGGAACTTCGAATGCGTGGACAGAGCCTGAGACTAAAACTATTTAGTATACAGATCCTAAAGTAAAGTTTAACTGCCATTTTTTCTGTTAAGCTTGGTGGTTTTTTTTCGTGAACTTGAAAAAAAATGCAATAAGAGTTCACCAAACCACCTAGTTCTGAGCTGATTCAAACACCAAAATAAGACTCTGATTGTCAAAGTCTGAACGTTAAAATAGAAAAAAAGAAGGAAATTTAGGTTAACAATTTGTTTTTTTTTTTTAATATTGAAATATCACATTTGAACATTTTCAAAACAATTTCGATCATTCTAACTTGTTTGCTGATTATTTCAACACTTTTGTATTTTCAGACCGTTTGAAGAATTGGACCATTCTGAGTTTAGAAAAACCTTTATGTTTCGGCAATTTAAAAATTACTTAAAATTCGCTTTTTAAATTTCAATTATTCTTTTATTAATATCCAATCACGCTTGGTTAACTAAAAAAATTACTAATTTCGACAAGATTGAGTAGGTGGCAAATCATACGTTTGAATATTTTGGAGTATGTAATTACAATTATTTAGATTTTCACTATTTGTTCAATACATATTGACAAATTTATTGGCGATTTGCAGTAAAACTGTTAGACATGCAACGTCAACTGATTCTCACTTATGGAACTAACAAAAAGGTGATGATAGCTGTATTTAACTCGACTGGAAATACATTTTTTCTGGAATTGCAAATTTAGTAAATACTGTAAAACTTAAGACAATTATAACGATTAAACCTTTCAAGAAAATCTTTAATTTACATTTTCAATGCTTTTGACAAAAGCAAAATAATTTTTTCATGGTTTGCCTAATAAAATACAATTTATAAATAATGAAAGTAGTTTCGATTGTGATCAAATTTTTGTTGACGTTTTCTACTAGGATGGTGGTTCTGTTTTACGAATTTGAGCAAGATCCACTGATAGTAAATTTAAAATTTTGACTGTTATGTTCTCCAGTTGGAATTAGCTCTCAATACGTGTTTTAGTAACAGTAAATGCACTTTTCAATTTCAAATCTTTCGAGGGGCCTCTTCTCTAAACACTTTTTAAGTTTTCTACTCTTAGAAATCTGATGTTTTATAATTTCTATTTTTGATTTGTTGCTATGAAATTTATATAAATTGAAGATTTGGTCCTTTGGTTTCAGAGAATGATATTCAAACTTTTTGAATAATTTTCTTCAACGAACGGATAACGGCTAAGCGTTTATTTTTCATTATTTAAATGAACAACTTGATAATTTTTCTATCATGTTGTTCTTTTATTAAAATGTGTTACATTAACTCGTATTTGATATTTATTGTTTCAATTCTTCATTCATAAAAACTTAGCGTTTCTTCAAATTTAAAAAAATCTTACCACATTTTGAGGCTAGGTAAGAAACGAAGAAAAATTCAATGCAGACGTGGCTGCTTTTCACTCTGCTAAGATGTTGTGTTGTGGGAAAATTATTGATTTTTGACTCATTGTGTGCTGTTAGAATTCGCGTTCAAATCAGCGTGCATCGAATTTTGTTTTTCATATTTACTTACCGTAATAATTGAACAAGCGTTAATGAATACTTAATTTAATTCCGGAAATATTAATTTTTCTGTTATGTTTTGAGAAAAAACTACGCGCTTTGGCACTTCGGTCCATTAGCATCATCATTTAGATCGCAGTGCCTCAGAATCTCGTTTGGAGCTGCAAATCGCCAATAACAATTTCTTTTTCGCTACATATATAAAACATTTAAAAATTTCAACAGTTTCTAATAAGGAATACATTTATTGATAAGAATAAAAATTTGAAGATATATGCAACCTCATTTGGTTAGAAATCTCAAAGCTCTAGATTTTCACTCTTTCAAAAAATATTCAAAAATTGAATATTAATGATTTTTTATGCAGCTTAAAATATTTTTAAAAGTTGAAAATAAATGTTTGTCGATTGATTATTTTTGGAATTTTTCAAAACTAAGGAAAACTTTGAAAATTATAATGCCATTATTCAAATTTGCTTTTTTTTTTAATTAATGTTGATGATTTATTTTATTATATACTAGCTGATCCCATACGAACTCCGCTTCGCTTTCAACTTGGAATATGTCATGAACAGTTTGTATGAAAGTTAATTGCCAAGCATTCTTCAGATGCACTTCTGAATTCATTGTTAAGTAATAACTGCAAAAATATTGGACGATCACTTTGTCTGTCGTCTGCTACTAAATTTGAAATCAGGAATCTGGACCGTGCCAAAAAACAGCGTGTATAAATTTCGACTAAATCATTGCATAACCCCTTTAGGGGGCTCTTATACAATCTTTAAAATCTGAAATCGAATGCCCTTCCCTCAAAACTCCCGTGTGCAAATTTTCAAAGCAATCCATTGTACGATAACGTCAATATTGCTAAAAACAATAAAACCCTTTCGTCGACCCCTGGCAAAACATTTGACAGCTGAAATCGATTGCCCGTCCCTCAAAACTACCGTGTGCAAATTTTCATCTCCATCCGATGTATAATAACGACGATATTGCAAAAATATTGAAAGGTTTATATGGACGGTCCCCTTTGCCGGCCCCTTTACACTGAATTTGATGCCTCAAATCGATTTCACGTCACTCCAAACTATCGTGTACCAATTTTCATCGGAATACGATGTACAATAACGTCAATATCGCAAAAACAGTGAACAGTTTATATGGACAACCCCTTTGGCTGACACCTTACACAAAATTTAACATCTGAAATCGATTGTTTGTCTTTCAAAACACCCACGTGCAAATTTTCAGCACGATCCGACGAAAAGTAACGTCAATCTTGCGAAAACAATATTTGTCATGTATGGACGACCCCCTTCAGAAGGGGTCATCCGAAAATCTGAAAACATTTTTCATCCTTCCTGGTCCTAATGAGCATCCATGCCAAATTTCAGCTCTCTAGCTCTTAAGACGGCTGAGTCTATAGAGGACAAACAAACAAACAAACAAACAAACAAACAAACAAACAAACAAACAAACATACAGAAATTGCTTTTTATATATATAGATAATTATACCTATAAGGATAGTTAATCAGATAGTCTAAATATTTATATAGGATTTTAGCAATTTTGGCATTATTACATTATTAATTGATATTTTTAAAATTTTGAAAATACGAATTAATTCTAAAAAATTAACAATTTAGGGCTTTGAAACTAAACAGATTTGATTTAACCTGTAGACAAGATATGAATTTACATTAGCTACAAGCTATTATTGGTTATATAAAAATTATTAGAGTAAAATACCTGATTTTCGACAGTTTTTGCTTGTTTTGTCAGAAAAACTATATAATTAAATTAATAGACTTTTATTTTTCATCTCAAATATAATTGGTTCTATCAACTAGACTTTTTTCTCTATTCTCGATTTATTGATTTATTGATCGAAAGTCTCAAAACAAAGTTTTTATTATCTTTTAACTAAAACCTCTGGATATGTTTCGAAATTTTCACTTTTATACACCAAAAATTTTAGTTTTCGACAAGAACATTTACACCTCCTTTGTTTGCAATAGAAAATGAATATTTGCATATTGAAATTGCTTGTCTACTTCACGGCGTTTTTTACACCATGGAAATAGTATAAACATACAGAAAGGTGTCGAAAAATAGATTATTAAGTGAATTTTCAGCTTAAAAAACAGTTGAAATTTTATAAAATGTTAGCAAAAATATTCTCTAAATCACCAAAAACACTTCATCCAGAACCTTATTCATCCATTGATTTATTTTGTGTTACTTTCATTCGAATAAAAGGTTAGTTTTTTCATGATTCAAAATCATCTATATTTGGTCCCTGACATTGAATTTAACAGGTGAGTTAGAATGTTACTTTTATAAACTAAACTTTTTTAAGCTTAGCTGGGAGAGCAAAAATAGAAAAATATGAACATATATAGTTTGAACAACCCAATAGAAGATAAGTCTTTGACAAAAAATCTGTCGAATACTAGCATCTGTCGAAATCAAGAGTATCTACCCTTATTATCAAATGTTTTGATAAATTCTGAATTTGATAAAATTATTCAAACTTTTCTGCCAATAAGATAGTTAGAACGTCAATTTGTGGCCCGCGGAGCTTTGATAAGCTTCAATGTTATGAAAAAAAATACTTATAAAACAGAGCAAGGTCTTAACAATTGTAAACTTCTTGTAAATTGAAAATAAAAAAAATCTTCGAATAAATTTCACATTTTTTTCTTCGGAATTTGAATTAAATAACTATTTGTAGCTTTGGAGGCAGTAAAAAGTCGCTTCGTTGGACTTTAAATGCATGCGAACTATTCAACGTATAAACGTCACCAAAATGCCAAAATATGCTGAGTTTCGGACTTAGTATTGGAATTTGAGAATAAATAGATTTGAAGATATTAGAAAGCATCCTAGGCATTAAGAACACAATTTTCCGATAACGTGAGCTTATTGCCAGGATTATTACAAATGGAACACTGAGAAATGTGCTGAGATACCCAAATAAAGAAAAAAAATATCATCAGGTTAATCCGAACAAATTTGGATAAAATAAAGTATCCTGCATTTTATAAACATGGCTGGTTGATGAAGGTTTGCTAGCTAACCGGGAAAAAGTTTGGAATGTCATTCTTTTACCAGGAAACTGAAAAAAATTTGGGAATTTCAGTACAATACCGGGAAAATTATTATTTTTTTATTCCCACAAGTTTAAAAAAATACTTCCAACAAAAAATTAAGAAATTTTTGGTTTCAACTAAATGTGATAATCACAAAGCTTTTTCAAAAGCATAGAAATATTTTCCATCAGCATTTTTGAATCTTTCCAGAAGTTTAGATGATTTAGATTTTATATGAATATGAAAATGAATATGAAATTTTGATATTGAGATGAAAAGGAAATAAGTTTTATAAAAGAGTTATTTTAAATATCTTCATTGATCGCTTTTAAATTTCTTCAATTTATGTGATCTTAAAACTTATTAAAAAATTATAGTTTAAAAAAAATCTTTCTTTAAGTTTTCATAGATATCCTCATGTCAGTACTTACGAAGTCATATATTCAAGATAATTTTAAAATAAAAAATTAAGGGTGAATTTTTTGTATTGTTGTTGACATGATTTTTGTTTTGAGCTATCCCATTCGAATTGATTTGTTTTTTTTAAATCGTCAAAAAATTGAACAAACTTTCCTGTTTTGGATCATATTCACTTAATGTAGTTATAGAATAACGATAAGCCAACACGGTTTTTGAAAAAGTTTCTTTCTTAAAGTGATTTATTTTTGATTATATTTAGCTATTAATAGTCCAGCTCTGGAAAAAAATTTGTCTATATTTTACTTTTGTGACTTGACTCGAAAGAATTCTAAAATTATTTAAATTTCAAAAAAGGATTGAGGATCTCGTTTTTTCAAAATATTTAAAAATTGAGCCATGTTTTCATTCAGGAAAATCATTATTTTTTAACGAGAAAATCCGGGAAAAACTTGAGAATTTCAAAACGAAAAATCGCCAGCAACTCTCGATATTTAGAGTCTTATAAAAGTTATGGCTCTCAAAAAAAAAAATTAAATTGTTCTATTTATTCCTATACGATTTTGCTAATTTCTCTCAAAAATTGTTCATTGGGTTCTGGTTGATGTTTGTTATTCATTAAGATTTCCTAATCTGCAGAAACTACAGCAAGGAATAAAAAACTGTTTTTTTGCATATCATCTGCATCTTGAAATAAAGTAATAGAAATACTATGAGTCAATTCCTTTAAACTCTGGAATATTTTTACAATTTTTCATTGCGTTTTTTTTTTCATAATTTAATTTATTCAAATATGATGAAAATATTCTTAAAAAGTGTAAAAGGAAAAAAATGTGCTGACAAGAATTTTTTGGCCCGCCGACAAATCATTGTTTTTTTTTTATTTGGAGGGCTGAAAATGTTGGCCATCCATGGTTTAGACTTTTTCGACAATGTTATCAGTTTGGACAGCCAAGACAACTTACAACTTGGATCGAGTTCTGGTAAATTTTAAGTAAAAAATTGTTTAAATTTTTTACAATTCTAACTACTATTATTTTGGTATTTTTGCATTAAAGATAAGAGTAGTTGGAGCGTGTAGGTAAAATTGAGCATTTGATTTTTTATTTGCATATTTTCACTTCAACAATGGTATCTAATGCAGGAAATCCAATGGCTTATCAGTTTGTCAGGCTGAGCCTCGAAAAATCAGGCAAATCCTGAAAAATCGGGCACTTTGGCATCTCTGCCCAGCTAACATGAAATTGCAATAGAAATGACAATCCAAATCGACTACCTATTAAGACATTTTCAGTAATCATCGTAAACAAGTTGGTAATAACTGATTCCCAGGGTGGCCAGCGAGAAATTTTTTAATGTTAAACGTAAAAATGTGGGAGAAATTTTAAGTTTTTTAGTTTAGTTTGGGATTTTCAAAGAAAATAGTTTATACAGGTTGAAATGCAAAGGAGTAAGAAAATAATTGAGGCCCTTAGGATCAGAGGGATGAGGAGCCAAAATTACAAATTTTGAGTTATGTACTTATACCAATAGATTCTGCACATCTTAATCTTTATCTGGTGCAAAACTCTTTTTATATAATCTTGTCAACACCTTTTGATTGAATTCAAACGTTGATGTTACAATTAAAAATTAGTTCATGGCATACTGAATTTGACTATTGAGCTCTGTTTTCTGATATTTGGAATATAGTCATTGACGATGAATTTCGGGTGACTAACGGTACTTAAATCAAAACTCAACTTTAAGTTTGGATTATGATTCGAATTAAAATTTTTATTTCTAATGCTTAGATCTAGTTAATTGCTACTGATTGATATTCTTATTTAAATTTTTTCTCAGCAATTTCGAAAACAAAATCCGCTGAATCTTATATCTCTTAGGTTTTCTGAAAGTTTGTTTCGATTCTCGTCTTGAACACTTAATAAGGGTTTTAATTGTATAATTTTAAATTTTTTTTGAGCCCGAGTTCTGGGTGCTTGATTCTGGACATGGCATAATAAAACATTGCAGACCAAATACGAGATATCTCGTTTTTTGCTCGCAACAAGTGTGCTACACTTAGAAGCATATCTCAAAAGTTTTTTTTATTTTATTGATCAACTTTTTTCAAAAAAATTGAACACAACACTTACCGTAGCTCAAAGCAGGTAAATTTGTGGAAATTGGTTCAATGATTTCTAAGATGCAGGGTGCCGAATTTAGGTGATTTTCATCTATGCGTGGTCTCTTAGGTGTCAATCAAGGTTGTCGAAATTTATTGTGTTTTGCGAAATAATATTCTGACTTTCTGTGATTCAACTTGAAAATTTTGTGATGCTTTTTACAATTTTATTGAAAAGTCATAACAAATTGGTTGTTTTTTACAGTTTACCTAGAAAAATCAATTAACATTAGCAATCTTATCACATTTTCCCTATTAATAATTATGAATCTAAAATTTTGACAGACATCGAAATTTTTAATTTTGAAAAAATGAGCCAAATTGAAAAAATCTGTAAATTCTGTGAGAATTTCGAAAATTATGTGTTCTGTGACATAAATTCATTGATGAAAATTTTCTTAAAATTCTGGAAAATTAACGATTTCCGTATTTTCCGTATTAAGTCTTAATTCAAATTTTGAAAACTATTCTAAGGTTTTAATTTGCTTTTCATTTTTGTTCTTTTGTGATAAGTGCGCAAAATGTTTAAGCGAATTACACAAAAATTTTGTATTTTGTTCTAATTTTGTACATTCAATAATGAATAATGGTGGCCACTCATCATTTATAGTTTTTCTGTTTTCCTGCATTTTTATCCTTTCAAACGATGAACTTTGAACTGTGAACTGTGAAATTTTTTTTATTTTTCAACCATATGAGGGATAAGTCCTTCGCGCTTTTTCCGCTTATCAATTCATTTTTGGACAAATTTTCTAATAGTTTTTGACATGTAACACAAACCAGAAAATTTTGATTTTATTAGATTTTTTTTTGTGAAAACTCTAAGTATGGTTATGATAAAAATGTATACTGAATATTGTGATTTTTGATAAATTGTTCCTTTCATTACCCCAATCCCAAATAGAAATTCACAAAAAAAAAATTCAAAATATTTTGGAACTGAAACTCTTCAGAGCACTAAAATGTATCAGGGTGGCCAGCGAGTTTTCATTTTCAAATTTCCGGTTTTTTCCCGGTTTTTCGATCGAGATTTTATGATTTTCCCAGTTTTTAAATACATGAATGTGATAATCAGGGTTTTTTTTTAAACCAAAATAAGCCTTTTTTCAATTTTAAAGTGAGAATTTTCTGATAACGATGATTATTTTTTTTTTTTGATTATTTTTAGAAAAAAGTTTAAATAAAGGATGAAAAAAATAATTGGGGCCCTTAGAATCAGAGGGATGACCAATTTTATGTTAAGTATAAATACCAATCGATTCTTCATATCTCGATCTACTTATTTATTCAACACTTTTTGATTTAATTAAAACGATGATGTTCCAATTAAAAATTACTTCATCGCAGCTCTGGTTTCTGAAATATAAAATCTATATATATAAAAAGCAATTATCTGTATGTTTGTTTGTTTGTTTGTTTGTTTGTTTGTCCTCTATAGACTCAGCCGTCTTAAGAGCTAGAGATCTGAAATTTGGCATGGATGCTCATTAGGACCAGGAATGATGAAAAATGTTTTTAGATTTTTGGACGACCCCTTCTGAAGGGGGTCGTCCATACAAGACAAATATTGTTTTCACGTTATTGACGTTATTTTCCGTCGGATTGTGATGAAAATTTGCACATGAGTGTTTTGAGAGACGAGCAATCGATTACAGTTATCAAATTTAGGGTCAGGGGTCGGCCAAAGGGGTCGTCCATATCAACTGATTAATGTTTTTGCGATATTGGCGTTATTATAGATCGGATTGTGATGAACATTTGCACATGAGTGTTTTGAGAGACGAGCAATCGATTACAGTTATCAAACTTAGGGTCAGGGGTCGGCCAAAGGGGTCGTCCATAATCACTGATTAATGTTTTTGCGATATTGGCTTTATTTTACATTGGATTGTAATAAAAATTTGCACATGAGTGTTTTGAGAGACGAGCAATCGATTACAGTTATCAAATTTAGGGTCAGGGGTCGGCCAAAGGGGTCGTCCATATCAACTGATTAATGTTTTTGCGATATTGGCGTTATTATAGATCGGATTGTGATGAACATTTGCACATGAGTGTTTTGAGAGACGAGCAATCGATTACAGTTATCAAACTTAGGGTCAGGGGTCGTCCATATTTACTGATTAATATTTTTGCGATATTGGCGTTATTATAGATCGTATTGTGATGAAAATTAGCATATGAGTGTTTTGAGGGACGAGCAATCGATTTCAAGTTTCGAATTGCGGATCAGAAGTCGGCTGAAGGAGTCGTCCATACCCAACTTTAATGTTTTTGCGATATTGACGTTATTCTACATTTCAGGTTTCAAATCTTGACTCAGGGGTCGGCAAAAGGGGTTATTATCTGTTCACTGTTTTTACGATATTCTCTTGATTGAGCATAGAAATGTAATGATAATTGACACATGGGAGTTTAACAGAAAAAAAAATTGATTTCAGGTGTCAAATTTTGAATCGTGGTCAAAAAAAAGGCTGTCCATGTTAGTTGCTCACTGTTTTCGCGATATTGTCGTGATCATGCATCGGATTGAGATGAAAATTTTCAGATGAGGGTTATAAACTATGGGCAATTGACTCGGTGAAAGGGGCGTCTATATTCACTGTTTACTGTTTTCAAGTTCCTGACGTTATTTTACATATAATTTGAAAAGAAAAATTGGTTTCAATTATCGAATTTCGGGCCATGGGACAGAAAAAGAGGGTTTCATCGAATGTTCAGTGTTTTGTGCAATAATTTTGTTGGAAGCAGTTGATTGATACCAATTTAAGTGTGAAGGTCAAGCAAAAGAGTCGTGCACATAAACAAATAGTACATGTTTCTGCCATAATGTCTAGATTTTGCAATCGATCGAGAAGAAAACACTCTCACATAAATTTTAATAAAAAGATAATCAACTGTTTAATTTGAATTTCAAGTAATAGTAATAGTAGCGACTTTAAACACTGTTGAATTTTTTCCCCAAAATTGTCGAAAGAATGTTTCGAATTCATTTTCTAAACTCATTTTGACGTACCAATGATTTAAAGCGAAACGAAGTTCGTACGGGATCAGCTAGTTTGAAATATAATCATCAACGATGAATTTTGGTTGACATACGGATCTATAAAATCAAATTAAATAATTTTAAGTTTGATTCATGATTCAAATTTTAACTAATTAGTACTGATTGATATTGTAATTTAATTTTTTCTCTGCAATTTTGAGAACAGAATTCGCTAAATTCAATTCCTCCTATTATTCTAAAATTTTGATTTTTTTTCTCGTCTTAAATACTGAGTGAGCTTGAGGCTGATTTCTAAGAGCTTGACTCTGGAAACTCTGAGTCTGAATTTGCCATCCAACCAGAAAATTTGAATATCGTAATTCAAACACAAATTTTGAAAATTATTCTAAGGATTGTATCTGCTTTTCAAATTCACTTTTTATTATGATAATATCCTATTGTGATTAACAGCTCATAAATTTTACGATCTGTATTTTTTAAATTTTAATCAATAAAGAATGCGATTACCAATAAAAGCGCAAAATGTTAAATAGAATCACATAAACATTTTGTATCTCGTTCTACTTTTTGGGTATTTTATCAAAGAACCATATAACATGGTGGCCACTCATTTCGAACTTTTCTGTTTTCTCGCATTTTTCCCCGCATAATCTTATGAATAGATCTTATAAAAATTGAATTTATTTGTGAAAAACAAATTTTTCGAACATAAGAGAGATAAGTTTTTCGCGCTTTTGAGGCTTTTCAAAAATTTGTAAATGTCAAAAATAAGTAAATTAACAAAAAAAACTCAATTATTTTGGAACTCGAACACTTCAGAGCACTAAAAGGTATGTGCTGATCTAAAAAATCTCGATTTTTCAAGAAATGATCGACTTTTGTCTACATTTTCTTCATGGAATTTTTATCCCAATTTTATATCGCTTTTGAGAAAAAAATGATAATATGATTTAACTTTAGAATTCAATGGTTTTATATAAGGGAAAAATGATCCATAAAGATTTTTCCCGGTTTCAATTTGAAACTCCCGGTTTTTTTCCGGTTTTCCCGGTCCCGTTTTCAATTCCCGGTTTTTTTCCCGGTTTTCCCGGTTCGCTGGCCACCCTGTATGCGTTGAGCTCAAAAAACACGAATTTTCAAGAAATTTCCGACTTTTTCCCGCATTTTTCTGTGGAATATAGATTCCGATTTAATACCGCTTTTGAGAGAAAAAAGAACTTTAGAATTCAATAGATTTATTTAGGGGAAAAATGATCCACAAAAAACTTTCCTGTCATAGATTTGAAATTCTAGGTTTTTTCTCCCGGTTCTCTCGGTCCCATTTTCAATTCTCGGTTTTTTCCGGTTTTCCGGTTAGCTGGCCACTCTGATTTACCAAAATCTTACAATTCATAAGTTCAGAACTCGAATGGTTTAGAAAGGCTATATTTTCCTAAATTTAAGGATCATAAAATTTCTGAATATTGGAATGTTAAACTTAGAAATTTAAAAGATCAAAACGTTGTTTTAGGATTATTTAATAATTTGAACCTATTCTAATTTTACAAATTGCCATTCATAACTTCGAACACACATTTTCAATCATAAGATTATGGAAAAATTACAAATTTAAAAACCGCTAAAATTTAATATTTTGTTTATCATCCAGCTTCTATAAAATAAAGCGCTTAAATACGAAATTCAATTAAAAAAAATTGCCTTTTTTTAATACTTTATTTTTTATCTCAATCTGTTTAAACCCTTGAGTTTTTTTCAGATTTAAAAAATTTATATATTCACGAATGAGATCTTCTCAATCAAAATGGTATATGTATGTAGATAAGTGCATAAAAGTTACTTTTTTCGTCTTGTGCAATTTACCATAGTTGAAGAGTTGTGGTTTGCTTTGAATCAAAACAATTTTAAAGCTAAAACTTTAAAAATCCGAAAATATTACCAAATATAGATGGAAAATGAAGAATATTTAGGCAATATTTAATCAAAATTAAATAACTTTGGACTATTATTGCTTTGGCCCCAAACGACTGAAATATTAATTAAGAAGCTTTCGAACCCACAAATTTTATTTTCAATTTCGTTTTTAAATACTAAAGCAGAGATAGAGCAATTTCTAAACAATATCTTCATTTTTAGCTACGATTTGTAGAAATGCTGATATCATTTTTTTAACGAAATCAAAAACATATAAAAATATTACAAATTTAAAAAAATTGAACCATTCTGATGAAGAAAAAATCGCCCGCTTGAAGTATTTCAACTGACAGCATCGGTGAAATAAACCAACAAAATCATAGCCTGGTATAAGGCGATTTACTTTACGGGAACGCTGTCAAATTTCATTGCCTACCTTAAGGCGATTTACCGCTGACAAGTTTTCACTCAGTAAAATCAGTGAATCAGATTCGTTGGACATGTTTCGTCGAGAGTCGAACGAAACGATCTATAGGAAACATTTACGTTAAAATGTTGTAGATCATAGCATAATTTTATTGCGTATTGACGAAGAATTATGGTTTTTAATTGAAGATTGTTGCTTGCGGTAACTTAACGGAGTAATCTTGCTTGAAATCATATAAAAATTGATATATAATTCTCGGGAAGGAAAAGGTTTGCAAAAACCCTGCTGTTCAGGCGAGTACCTATAGGTTCAATTAGTTATAACGAATTTCAATTACATAGTGGTAAATCTTACGAAACGACCATTTGACTAATGATGATTTGTCCGATCCGAACAAGATACACATTCGATATCGATCAGAAGAAAATTAACGAACAGAAAGCCGCTTTTCACGCGCGAGGCACAGGGAGAAAAATATTAACAAAACAAAACCGAAATAAAGAAATGTGATTATTTTCCTCTCCTATCTTCAACATGAATCACCGCCACCTTTCAATTGGAAAGCATGGAAATGCATCATGCTTGAATTGTGCCTTTATTACCATCATCAGAGCATCAGTCAGTCAGGCAGTCCAAGTTTCATACAGTAACAATATTTCCACAAGTAATTTGTTTGTGCCGCGCCGTTGGTGGAGCAACAAACATATGCGTGTCCGCCATCAACCGGTGATGTTGTTGTTGTATGCCGCTCAATATGTCCACGGTAATTGGTAATTATTTTTTTAGCAAGCATGGTTCAATGAATCTAATTCCTTCCATTATTGGTGGTGCTGGTCATCTGCTTTCCGAGGTAACTTTAATTAATGGATCCGCTTATTAACACTAGTCAATTTTTGTCGAAATATATTTATTTTCAAACCATAAATCTTTAATATAGGTACCAATTTCTGAATTGAATTGAAAGTTGTCAGTTGTAGGAGTCGCGAACGTCGACAGGGCCTAAACAATCAATGGTAGTAACTGTTGAACGAAAATGCAAAAAAAAACTCAACTAAGTCGTTTAAATGGAAGATGCAAATAATGAGCGATATTCGTGATTTGGTGTGCGATTTATGACGCGAGAAGATCCAGTTCATCGTACTCCACTGTAGCAAGGTGCCGGCAAAGGTCGATGGCGCGCGCTTTAGATGTCAAAAGATGAACAGAGGTATCTGAACTGGATTAGATATGATGTATAGTCATGAATTTTATCAGTTTTGTAATATAAACTTTTCATTATTCATAAATCATCATAATAATACAGATACTATTCTGAGTTCCAAGTTGAATGCAGTGCAATATTTGTTCAAAATTTTAAGTTTAACTCCAGTTTGCGTATTTATTTTCCTGTCCATTCTTTCAAATTTGAGTAGTAAATCGATTTTTTCAATGCATTATCGAGATAATGTTAGATTCATAATTGAGGCGCGTTTTTTTGTATTTCAAAATTACCAAACCATTTTTCAGTAAAATTTTGCATTGGGTGACCCCTTAGAGGTTTGAAAAGGATAATTCTGAGATAAAAATGATAGTTATTTTTCTTATTTGTGGGTCAACAGCTTAGCGATTTTTGTGAAAAAATCACTTGCATCCTTAGGGTCGCAGGAAGAACCGCCCCATTGTGGGGGAGGGTTTTAAGTGACTGATTTGTTTCTATGATATTTTTGCTCAAACAATGCATGAATAGAAAAAAAATTAAAAAAATGTTTGTACTTTTTGGATTACTCTTTTGAGATTCTATAACATTTCTGGTTTCTTGTTTTAAATTGCAACAATCTTAATAATAGTAAGCTAAAATTGTATAATGAAGACTTCAGAAAAAAAAAATAGAGAAATAGATTTTAATTGATGTTTAAAATTTTTGCATTTGCTTAAGAGTCTGGTAGGTTAAGATTATTTGAGCATATTAGAAAACGTTAATTTAGGAAGCTTATTCTATGCTCAATTTAAATAGGCTAAATCAACAAACTCTTGACCAAATTCAAAGATATCAACCATCGATGAAAATATAGCACATTTTCAAAAGTGAAAGTAAGAAATCACAATTTTGCGGTTCTTGGAAATCTGATACTAGTTCAAGATTTTAGTTTGAAATTTGACTTTCGATTTAACTGCAATATTCAAAATTCTAAACAAGACACCAAAAAAAATATAAATTTAGTTTTTAGTTTAATGAAAAAAAAAACGAAAATTAAAAAACCTTTAAATCAAACTCTGCCTTTGGAAGGGGTTTGATAAAATAAGCATAAAACCAAAGCCAATAATTATTTTAACATACTTTTTGCGCAAAATGTTTCAAAATATGTTAATCTAACAATTTATACTAATGAAAACTTTATATAAAACAGTTGTAAAAATTTACATCTTAGAAAAGCTTAAAATATGAGAAAACTGGGAATGGAACTATTTTTCAAAAAAAAATAATAATATTTTGGTAGTGTCCTTGATCCTTGTGTTTTTCGATCTAAAATAGCTCTTGACAGTCAGGTCGAAAACTTACCATCGTTCTGGATTGATTTTTTTTTTAGAAAAACGTAATCCTAACTAAGTTAGAAAAAAATCTAAATGCGTTTAAAGGCATTTTTGGGAAAAAAACAATAAAAAGCGAACAATATGTTCAATATTTGGGATCAATAAAGTTCTTTAGCCCATGTGTTGATGAAATTTTTGAAAAAAAAAACAATTTGACAATGTTTCCTAAACAATACAGTTTTTCGTTAAAATTAAGTTGTATGTTATCATACAAAAAAACTGTAAGTTTTAAGCGAATAAATAAATTGGATTTTAGAGAATGTCTACAATGGTAAAAGAAAAAAAAAGTTAGGCTTAGGGTAAATGTACCCGACCTTGGCACCTAAGGCATGGTTTACCCTTTTTTTTCAACATTTCCAATCTTCCTGTTGAGTGCACCATAGAACATCCTTTGAAGAATTTATTTGCTAACATGCTTAGAGTTCAACAAAAATATGTTTTCTTTATGGAACTTTCATTAATGTGAGAAAAATGCATGCAAAGTATTCACTGCGGTGCTCCAATTACTTGGCCGCCGTACCAATTGTTTGCCGTTTCGATGGTCCGATTCTTGGCCACCAGCAATGTGCAATAGATCTTTACCAACAATGCTCAATTGACAGTTAACAGAATCGTTGGCTATTCTGAATATAAGGCCACTGACAGAATGACGTCAGCTGAGCGTAAAGTTCTATGCGACGATGGAACACCGGACTTCACTCATACAACAAAAAGGCTTTTGAAAACATGATGAAATTTGGTATAAGGGAAGCACAAAATAAGCTTTCATTTCAAAAAGTCGGAAGTCCAGAATTTCCGCATTTTTTTTTTAATGTTTAAAACTTTAAACTTTTTATTCATTTAAACAAAGTTATGATTATAAACATCTTAGGTTGTTTCAGAATATTTGTGTATGAACAAGAATCATTGGTTTATGAATGACAACCAAACCTTCATCAGAGGGACCGATTCAGAAACGAATTATGTCCGCGAGTGGTTTGAGCTTCCTCTTTTTTATTAACATTAAATCCCTTTGATGAAATCTAAACTAACATATTTCGTAAGCAAACTTTTTAACTGGACACTTCAAAAAATTTCTCCGATATGTATACAGTAAGTTACTTATGAAGGACTGATAAAATCTGAATAAAGCCAATCAATCATGGAAAAGAATTTCAGATGGCATGGGCTTATCTAGACTAGCCCAGGTATTCAACGCAGAGTTTAAAAAAAGTTGGTGTGGTCCAGCTGCCAGAATATTGAGGTAAAATATCCGTATCTGGCCCCGAGTGATTCACATTCCTCGAATTTTTTTAAAGAGATTTCACAGTTCTTAAATTTTGCGAAGTTTTTTGAGACAGTTTCATCAAAATAAAAATCAAATACGACTTGAACGGGAGTAATACTGAAAGGTTTGGGCTGTGTCAAATAAACGAATTATAAAAAAAACGACTTGGACGTGGTTGTAGTGAAAGTGGTATTGTAACGTTGAATTGAAATATCTTATTTTGAGCTTTTCTCATCAATTAGATTTTCCAAATAATGGCAAAAATTGCTTAGATTTTCTCAGTTTTTTTTGGAGAATTTCCTGACTTGAAAGTCAACTGGACAAACTCAGGAATGCTAAGACTAACGACAGATTCATTTACGACATTTCTATGGTTCTGTGCATCATGATGTGTTGTCATTTATAAATCATTGTTCAAATTATTCGTTTTGAGTTTTCATAGACCATAAGTTGATAGTAAAATACTCTAGGAGACTTGCGATTGTGACACATAAGGTTATTTTCACATCCAAACAACTATCTTCATATTGTGGAGTTTGGCTTCATAGAGTAAGAAATTGAAAAGTTTCTTGAATGGTATTTTAAAATTTTGCCCTTTTGAATTTGTTAGCTGAGATTATGAGCTTCTTGCAAGAGCCATCTCGAATGCCCGGGGCGTTGCGCAGTGGTTTGACAGGCCAAATAGATGTTAGAATGTAAACCTTGTTAAAATGTTTCTTTTTTAAATTAATTTAATTAATAGGTAATATTTTAAGGAATAATTGCAAAGAAAACGACATTTTCCTGAACTTCCAACTTCTGTTTCCAAGAATAAAATTAGAACAAAAAACCAAAAAATTTAATTAGAGTATATGGTTCCCAAGCAATAGAAAACGATACCAACATTCAATTGTGTATTTTATATACTAAAGTCATAAATTGCCATCGATCTAACAGTTTATAGATAAGAAAAACATCTTAAGTCTTGCGAGTTGCTTAATTTCCCTTAGTTTTTTTTTTATTTCGAACCACTGTGTTCTGTAGGAGACCACGTGGCATTTGCTCGGCAGACTGCAATGCAAATGCTGTTCGCACGCATACCAATGTACCTTCGATTCATGGTTTCCAAATAGCGATTTTTGCATTTTCAATGCTTGGATATGACTTTTAGTTAGTCGAATCATTTATGTTTTCCGACTTATTTCGAAGTTAAAGTTGATAGAAACGGTCTTATTATACAACCCAATTAGTATGAAAACATTTGTGCGTAGTTTTAAATGATTTTAAGGGAAAACATCAGCCCAAAAATACCTCTTTAATGAACATGTTTTTTTTCCAGCTTCCAACACTGGTGGTGTATTTCGATTGAAGTTGCATGCCAAGAAAAGGAACTAAATTAGTTTTAAATTTTTATTCAAAACCTAAATAAATATTCATTCTTTTGTCTTTCTAGTATTTTTTGATTTTTTGCCGAGTTTAAATGTGGGCATGAGTATTTATTGCAAATTTTTCAGATGAATGTCCGCGTTTGAAATCGCATGTGAATTTAACAGTTGCACTAGAATAGTGAGTTCGTCTGATTTTCATACGGTGATTTCCAACATAATTGCCTCGGATGCAGATCGTTAAAAATTAACAACTTTAATAAATTACAAACAATCAAAAAAATCAGTATGCACAGATTTGAAACAAATTATTCTCTTCTCAATGAAAATATATTCAAATTTTTTAGCTCAATTTGGACCTGTAAAACATGAAAAGACATGTTGGCATGCCAAGAAACGGACCATGCCAAAATAGGGCTCACTTACCCTATACAGGATGTTCCATAAGGATGTATCCGATTTGAACGTCGATAATTTCACCATCTTTCAGACGATTTTAAAACGTCAGAAAGCCCGAAATCCTGATGGCGCAGCCTGTATAAGCGTTACAATTCTAAACTTAGCTTGCAGTTTACCCGGATATTTAATACAAAATTTGGTAGAAGTCCGGTCCGGCTAGGTTGCCCGGATTTCATTGAAAATAGCTCGAATTTTGCCCAGATCTATTCAATTTATTCAATTTTGAAATCCAATGATCGGATTTTGCGAGGTTTTTATTCAAAATCGCCCGGATTGGTCCAGCCCGATGTCGTGTGGAAAAAATTCTGGCAACCTTATTCAAAACCCTTAATTTCAGGTGTTGTTTTATTCCAAAAAACCAATTTGAACGGTTGGAAATAATTTGTACCGTAATCCGGGGTAAGATTGATCACTTTTTTCAATATTTCTCAATTATTTTTTTTCTGTTAAGGGAATTGGGCATGTTTCATATTTTCAAAACCAGTACTGGACTCCTATGAACGTAAAACATGGTTGCAGAAATTTATTAGACTACTTTAAATTTGATTTAAAAATCAATTTCGTCTCTGTTCAGAATTTGATGTTTTGGGGTAACATTGATCAGTCTCTATTTTGAAGGTTTTATCGAGTTTTCTTGATCATAAAGGATGCAAAATACCTTCATAAAGTCTACAAATGCTAGTTTATCAATTTTCTCTTGTTTTTAACGTTTTCTTTCAAAAACATTTATAATCGGAAAAAGAACAATGATGCTGCATACTTTTAGGGGCAAAAATTAAAACAATTGCTAAATAGTCTGAGCTTCAAAAAAAAAATGAAATTTTACTTTCACACATTCTCTTAGAACACCCCACTATTTCCATTTTCATTTTTTCTTCAAAGTTAACCATTTGATAGGGTTGTTATCCTTTTTTTCCAATACGGGCTTACTTTTTGAAAATGTCCTTATATTTTAAATATAAAAAATGTATCATCAAATGCCATATAAAATATTACTATAACTGTACATATACGAAGAAAAAAAGTTTTTCCGTTTGCTTCCTAATGCTTTTTGGTATCATCAGAAGAGCTGTTTGTTTGCGTGCCTTGGAAAAAATGGATTTTTTAAGATTTTGAAATCACATTTTTACTTACACAAAAAAATTTCAAATACAAACCAAATTTTGCCTATTTGATGCTCAACTAATAGGCTTTCAAACGTGGAAAAAAGTTTTCAAAAATTCAAACTATAGACTGAGTTATTGATGATAATGTGGAAAAACTTATTGTTGGTCAAAGTTACCCCGGTGATCAATGTTACCCCGTTTTACGGTAAATTAAAAAAAATGAAAAAATAAATTTCCTTTTTTTTATAAATATTGTGTGTTTCTTATTTGTTGCAATGTAATACGAACCTAAGAAAATATTGAATGTTTTTACCACTTCTAATGTTTTTTGCGGTCAATATCATAGAAAAATTTGCTAAACGTAGCTTTTAATTAGTAGCTGATAGCTGAGTTGATCTATAGCTTTTGTTCTCGTATTTTTTTCTGCAACTTAAAGTGACGAAGAAAAAAAATACGATTTTAGCAGAATATTGTCTAAGTGTGAAATTTTATTAACGTTACAAAGGTTCTATAATTACAAATCTTCAACTAACATATAAATGTAGCATGGTGGCCAGCAAGGTTCCATTTCCAAATTCCCGGTTTTTCCCGATTGAGATTTTATGGTTTTCCCTGTTTTAAAATGTGCAATAAATATGTTCATCAGGTTTTTTATACCAAAAATGAAGATATTTTTATGCAAGTTGAACGTAGAAGTGTGAGAGGACTTAATTTTTTCTAAGTTTAATCTTGAAACTCAAAGGATTCAGAACATGGTGATGGTAAAACGGTAAGAAAATAATTCTAGTTGTCTTAACCTTAGCCGAAAATGGTTTCCTTCTTTTCAGTCTTTCACGCCATCTTCGCCTGTTATAAGGGAAAATCTTTCATTTTTATTATTTGATTGAGATAAATCATAGTTTTAATATGATATTTTTCAAATTTCAAGTTAAAATACTGAGTTTTTCTGTAGAAATCTTGCTTCTTAATTCAGAAATTTGAAACATAATCATGCGCGATGAATTTCGTATTGAATAACCGTTCCATAAATCAACTGATTTTAAAGTTTGAATTCATTATTTAAATTTAAATTTTATTTTTTTACGCTTATTTTAGGTTTGGAATAAGAAATCAAATTTTATTTTATAGCTTGGCAACTGATTGATATTCTCATATTTTTCTTCTAAAGTTCTTAAAACAGATTCAGATGAACCTTTTTCATCCTAAGCAATCTGAAATTTAATTTCGGTTCTCATATTGAATATTGAATCATATTGTTGTTAACAACCTACCTTCAAATTTTTGTTTTAGAATGCCTATATTGCTCCTGCATGGAACAATTCCAGTATTTCAAAAGTTAAAATTGAGATAAATTAGGAAAAAAAATATTTTCGAAACCAAATAAGATAAGAATTTCGAGATGATGTTGTTTGTCAGAAATTTTATGTTTGATTTTTGAACTTATATTTGATAGTTTTTGACAATTTGCAGTGTGTTAGTACATATAACACAAACAAAGAAATTAGATTTTTTTAAGAATTTTTATTGAATATTTTATCAATGAAATGAAAACTTGAAGTATGGTTATGATTATTTATGAAATTTGGTAAAGGTACAGTTAGCTTAATTGAAAACAGCTGAAAATAAGTAAAGTCACGTAAAAAAATCTCATTATTCAATTTGTAAAAAAAACAAAATGTGATCATAAGATAATTGTTAAAAATAGCGTTCCAGAATATTAATTTAATGAATTAGGATAAATAATCGAATTCATATATCTCTTTTAACGTTCTATTAACATTAAATTTTTTTCACCAAATTAGTTAGATATTTCGGCCAGAGTCTTCCAAATGACTCCTCCAGTTTAACTGTGTTTGTTAGATTTCTGCTTTTTTTCTGATTTTTTCTGCTATGCAGATTCGAACATCATCAATTCTGGATTAATGGATAATAATTCGAGTTATAAGAGATTCAATCGAAAACTGTCTGATTCAACGCATGCATTCACATCAGAACTAAAAATTCGCAGCATATGAATTTTTTTTAAATTCCTTTCACTTAATTGTTCATTCAGGGTGATAAGGTCTATTTTTCCTCCGGATATTCGCAAAGAAAGTGCACAACCGTACAAAATCTTTAATTGATTAACTCTATAAAAGTTAAATACAAAGACTTAGAGTAATAAAAATTCACTGCAGTGCACAATATGCGTGACGACCTGACGACGATTCTTTACGACGTTCAAAAATCTTTTTTTTTCATGAAATTCCCGACTTTTCCCGGCATTTTACTCATGAATATAATATCCCGAAATTTTCCCGCTCTTGCTTCACAATCCTAGAATAACCGACTATGGATTGTAGAGCTTCAGAGAAAAAGTGTCATCATGATGAAATGGGGGATTTATACATGAAAAAAAAAAAAATAATTTTTCCGGTTTTAATTTGAAATTCCAGGTTTTTCTCGGTTTTCCCGGTCCCATTTAAATTCCCGGTTTTCCTAGTTCGCTGGCCACCATGATATAGAGATCGATTGAGAAACAAGAGAAATTGGCACTTGACTCTAGATCGGATGAAGGCAAAAAAAGCACTATTGGGGTACAAACTGAATTTCGAGAACGTAGTTTTCGGATCGGTTGAGAGTATACAAAATAAGTTTGTGCGAAAAAAATACAACCAACATTACTTGAATTTTTATTTCGTAGGAGAGATAAGGGCATAATGGCAACCTTAAGGAAAACGCTTATTTAACCATATAAAACAGCTATAATATGTGAATTATATCATTGTTTCGTGTTCAGACGACAAAATAGTCTATTTCCTAATTGGCTGAAACTTGAAAAAGTAGATGAAAACGTTTAAAAATGCATTTTAATTTTTTTTTTTTTCCGAAAGCTGAAAACCAGTCACTGCAGGGGCAAAATGAGAACCTCCCCTGGGACAGAATAAGCACCATTAATTGGGGCACCATGAGCGCTTTCTGCCGGGGAATCTAGCAGCGAATTCGATGAAGTCAACTGAATAATAGAGCTACACCTTGACTTGTTTCATCTGACGATTTGGCCTAGAGGCAATTGGCGCGCTCGCTATCCCGGTATACGATTTCTCATGCGTTAAACAGAGAAAGCAATAGCCTTCACTCCAAATCCACTTTAACAAAAATACGTAATTTTGTAGAAAAGATTAGTGCTTATTATGCCCCGGGTGCTCGTTATGCCCTTATCTCCCCTACTGCTTCAAAACAACGAGAAATGAAATTCTTTTTCAAATCGCGAGCAAGCCTCGAAACAATTCACAATTCAGAAATAATTCACCTACTCTTTGCATCTTAATCAGGATCAGCATGAGTTTTACGACCCACTCAGGATAAGGATCAGAATTTAGAGTCGGGATCAGGCTCAAGATAAAGATAGTGATGAGACCCAGAATCAAAATTAGGACCCGGTTCAGGACTAGGTTCAGGTTTAGAATAAGGATCAAGATGTAAATCAAGATCAGAATCAGATTCCAGATTCTGATCCTTTTCATATTCCAATTTATTCAGTAGATTAGTGAAGTCAATTTGAGTAAAAGCCGAATAAGTCCGGTAGAAGATTCATCCACTAGATAAACATAGAATCTAAACGTTAATTTACCACAGCAGATTACGAAATATTTGTTAACCCTGCTGCTCTTTTCAAAAGATACCTACATTTTGGTTTGATGGAAATTATGAAAAGATATCACGAAAGTGGTTCAGTCATCAGAATCCCGTCTTCCAAAATTCAGGTCTAAAAGATTATCTGAGGAAAGGATGAACTAATATTTGCTCTATATTTCACTTCGGAAAGCTGTAAATCACCCGTACTACTTCCTGGAGGAGCTCAACAACCGATAAATTTTTGATTGGTTCTCTTGATCCACTCACTTTAAACCCACATATGTGGTACGCATAACACGAAAGGAAAAAAAACAGAACCATCATTTCCTATGTACTCTGGTTGAGTTCAGGTAATGCTCAATCAGGTGCCCCAGAAGTCAGCAAGCAAATTTCAGGCGGTCGTCCCAAATAAAGGTGAATGAAAAACCGAAAAAAATAGTTCACCTCTTCTAGATGGGTACTTGGAGGTGGTGATTTCACGGATCCATGCACTTCGCCGCTCACGGTAGGTTTACGCGGGAATGTGAACTATATACCCACATGAAAAGGCAGGTTAATGGAAGGAAAATCCAACAATCGACGACGTCTTGTCTAGCTGATTCGCTATTGATCCACGTGCTTCTGTTATAACGGAGGAGACGACGAGGAACGCGCTCCTCTTTAATTCATTTGAAGCTGAAACAGAATCGAGTCATCAATCGAGTCAACAATCACAATAACAAGAAGATGACGAGTTACGACGACGACGATGATGCCGATTCGAGACTGCGAAGACTTTTGTAGGTTAACGGATTCCGTTGATTGAGTCGCCTTCAGAGAGGTCCGAAGAGCGAAAGTGCCACACTCTGATTTTACGGCACATTACGTCGACTTTCGGGGTCAGACTCAGGCTGTTGTTATCAATGGATGGGTTCCGACTGAATGAAGATAATCGATGGATAAAATTGGAATGACTTATTCGACAATGCAATCATACCTTTGAACAAAAACTGTTACTAGATAGTTTCATTTCCATTCATGGAGAATTTGATTTTTTTCATTTTTCCGAGTACGAACAAAAATATTCGGAAAATGGAGATGGAGGTAAAATATTAGAACAGATACTTACGGTTCCGCTTCGATCGATTTCAATTTGGCAACATAGTTTGATGGAATGTATCCTTCCTGTCGGGTCTTTTTGCTCCTGGCTAGCCACCAATCTCCCTGTAAGAAAAAGCATCGAAAACGAAAACATGTTAGAATTTGTTTCTCTTTAAGTTGTCTAGAATCAGTGGAGAATTTTCAACTGTCACTTTAATAAAAAAAAAGTCCTTAAGAACTGGATACCTTCAATGAAAACTTAAAATAAACCCTGACAGACTTGACTCGACAACCCTTCATCGATGGGGCTATGACACATCAAGATAGCATTATCCTGATGTACACAGACTCCTTTTTTCAAAAATGTGTGTAGGTGTGAGAGCTAAAAGCTAAACGAAGCAAAGATCTTCATAAAACCCCAAAACTTGCAACAAGCGAGGCTGTGAGGAATGAAGATTTATAACTGAATATCCGGTCGTCGTCAGCGTCGTCTCTCTCTGGAGCCCCTCCGGGGGAAATAACGACATATTGCGAAAATGGTTTTCTTCCTGGCTCAGACATTTTTGCTTGCAGCAGCAGACATTTTTGGCAAGGTTGCAGAGTCTTTTCAACAGGTAGACCTGTGCTGAGGATGTGCTACTTTGAGGTGTCTATAAAAGTGATGTCCGTTTTGAAGAAGCTGGAGGGTTTTGTGAGTGGTAAAAGCTTTAATCCGTTCATCAATATCAAATAGGTGTATGGTATTTCTCTTATGAAGGAAAATGTAAGCCTCCGCTAAACAAAATGAATAAGCAAAAGACACGTTATAGTCTTTCGTTCGAACATATTTATCGTCAGTTCGATAAGCTTAACTTTTAGCGATGTTTGGAAATGATAATTTCTTTCTTCAGTAAAATTTTTGACAAATCTATATCAAGGCTGGTAATTTTCAGTCAATTTCATTCGATCCTGACCAGCGAATATCAAATTGGATTTCTGTCTGTCTGTCTGTTCTCTATGGACTCGGAAACTACTGAGCCGATTTGCGTGAAATTTGGCAGTGTGAGGTATCGGAGGTCAGGGAAGGTTCCTATTTTGGTTTGACACCTCTCCCATTGGCAGGAAGAGGGAGGGGTCCTACCAAACAATAGTCAAATGTTGAACCGACCAAGCAAATGGTAGCAAATTTGGCATGGGAGGGTATTTGGTTACGAGGAATGTTTCTATGAATACTTCAGACCCCTACATCCTTTCAGTGCGGAAATAGGAAGGAGGGAGGAGGTTCCCATACAATTTGTTAAACAACTCGAATACTAATCGAGCAAATGGAACCAAATTTGGCATGGGAGAATATATGGATACGGGAAAAGATTCTATGACTGCTGAAGACCCCTTCTCTCTTCCATTGAGAGGATTGAAAGAGAAGGGGATGGGTCCCTATTAAAATTTTTTAGTGTAACTCAAGAACTAATCAAGCAAAGGGAACCGAATATGACATGGGAGATCATTTAGGTAGGAGAAATATTTCTAGGCTGATTTGAGACCCCTTCATCCTTGTAGTGGGAAAATAGAAAAGGGCCGTAGATTGGCTAGTCGGATTAAAAATACATAATTTAAATTAAGAATTATCATTGAAATTCGAAACATCCGAATTCTAATTATGGATTCATGATTGAGGGCTCTGAAACTGATTTCAATTCTTGACTCATATTTCTAAATTCAGAAACCGTTTTCATGTTCATTTCAGGAAACGTATTAAAATTCCAAAACAGATTGGAAATTAAAATTTTGCATTCAGGTTCAAAATTTAGATTTAAATTCATCTCGTAAATGAGTTCCACAATAAAAATAAAATGATAAATATGACTTTTTCGCTAAGGAATTTTAATTGCAAGAGATCGCAGGCTCATAATTCTGATTGTTAGTTCGATTATAAAATTTAACCAAAGTCAGTTCGTTTGCACAATTCAGCTGCAAAGAGACAAAAATGAAGTAGTATTTTAGTTCATTTTGCAAGTAGCAAGTTTGAAGTTTGAAAAACTTATTTATAAAAAAAACCGTTCACAGAAATTGATTTTTAATCAAAAGTAATTGATGATAAAGAAAAATGTATCTTCTTTTAAAAAATTGCCAGGCATTCCAAACGGTTTGGTGTATTTTTGAACATTATTAATATTGCAGTTATTTTAAGAATCAAATTTCAAACTTAAATCTTTAACTAGGATCATGTTTGCATAAATTCTTTTACTTTTGAAAATTGGAATCATTTTTAGATTTTTTTTTTTCAAAATTTAAGCCTTTCTAAACAAAAAAAAGTGTTCGAATCAAATAAGCAAAATTAAGCTGGCCAGATTACCGAGATTAACCCGGACTTGTTCGAATATTAAATTTAAAAAAAAATAGGAAAGGTTTCGGCCGGTCCGTTGCCCAAATTTTGTTCAAAATCTTCTGATTTTGTCCGGATTCATTCACTTTTTTTTGGAAAATCAAACAAAAAATTTAAATTGCATCGTTATAATTTTAAAATTTGTTGCCCAAAATGACATTTTTCAGGCTAGATTTATCAAAATTAACATAAAAGATTTTATGGAGTCTGAAATACGATTCAAAATTGGATTTTTATCAAACTTTTCCGGATGTTGTCCGGATTAGGGTTTGAAAATTTTAAAATACAATGCCCGAATTTCGCCAGGGTTAAAAAAAAAGTGCCCGGATTTGCCCGGGATACGTGCGGGATAACTTCTGGCAATATTAAGCTAAGTTCACCAGCTTTTGATGCAAATTTTAGGATTTCAACCATCGATGTAAGTAAGTCACCAAAACCCCCCCATGAGTCAATTCTTCCTACGGCCCTGTCCGAGGTATCATAGAAACATTTCTCAGACCCAAATGCTCTTCCATGCCAAATTTGGTTCCATTTTTGATTAGTTTGAAAATTATGCAAAAAAATGTATGGGAGTAAACGTTCTTACAATTGTTGCTGTTCTCTCAAACCACCAGGAAATTGCTAGAACATTTTGAAATTCAACAAACTCTGAGGTTCTATGGAGTTGCGTACTGTCGTTCTGGATCTTCATGATAGCTTCAAGAAAACGAATTGCTGCCCACTATTGACCCCACTAACTAAATTTAGCATACCAAGAATTGAGCGTGCTGTGAGTACAAGGGCCAGACTCAATGCCATAACATCTCTTAACGGGGTTCAGGTCTTCCGATCTTCAGTTATCAAGTCGTTAGTCCCCAGATGATCAGACTGTCAGGTTGTCAAATTATGAGTTCTCCGTCTTGACTCAGCTGTCAAGCGATAGTCTCCTTCCAAAGCTCCCGCCAGTCGTGCACGTTGTCAGTCCTCAGGTCGTTAAAACATGCACGATGGACTGGAACTTCAAAACGAGACTATCGCTTGACAACTTAGTCCTCAGATCATTTGGCCATTAAGTCCTTATCCTTCACAGGCTTCCTTTTGCTTTTGTTTGAAGTTTGTCCACTCGTTCTCAACATGGAGGTTTTTTTTCGATTATAGTCGCTTTAACACCTTTATGTCATACGCGACTTATACCAACGATGCAGTTGGCAAAAAGGTCAGTGATAAACTTATGCTGTACAACTGTGAGCGATGTTCACTCTTGGGCTCGAATGCACGGACATCGGCTCAGGAAGCAACTGACTTGCCAACTGAGCTATATCATAAGCCCAACATGGAGGTTTCCCACCTCCACCGACCCAACGTCGTCACCTTCATCTCGGATAAATTCATGCGGGTTTGTTCGACGACCATAACACTAAGATTGCAAATTTCCCTTCTCGGGATAATGGCTCTCCGGACCACATGGAAATTGCTGAAATTATACAAAGTTCGTATATGAACCTTCCCGAATCTAGGAAAGCTTCAGTTCTTCTGAAATTCGGGAAAAATACCCACGAATGCACAAGTACTCGAACAATTGCCCTGTATCACAGGGAAACTTCAGCTGTCAACCGTTTTCTGTCGCGGCTGATTATTATTAATCGTTCAGTTGGAATAGCGGGAACTGTTATAAGCCTGGCGGAGTTTGGATTCAAATCCAACAGTTAAAGGAGTTGTCTAGTCGCACCAAGAAAAAGACTCCCCAGAGTCCTGTCAAGTCATGTATAAACGTCAGGTTAGATTAGCGATTGATATATGCTTAGATTATCCATCCGTCATATTGGCAATTAGTGAAGTAATGATTTCTAATCTGTTCATTTGGCAAAAATTCCAATGAACACTACGAATTCCCTCTTCGTCAATTCTTAAAAAAATAACAAATTGACGTTTTCTCTCACTTGCGACTCTCTGTTGTTGTTTAAATTTGCCACGCGGTTCGTCAGTCCGGATCAATTGCCGCGGTGTGAATATCGTGTAGTTCGATGGTCGCAAGGTTTTGATTTAAAGTGTTTTTTTTTGCATGTATATATCCATATTTTCCATGTACAGACCCCGTTCGGTTTTGGCAACACGCTCGTACATTTTGTGTTGCCAAAATCGAATGTTGCCAAAATCGAACGGTTTTTTTCTCTACTTTTTTATCAGTTATTTTTACAAAATAACTTATATTATTATCAAAAATGTTATTTTTAGTCAATTTCCGACCATTTATAGTCATTTTTGATTTTTTTCATCATGTTTTTGATGCATTTTGCACTTTTCTTATTTTGTTTATAATGTTTGTTATCATTTGTCATATTTGCTGTTTTTGTCGTTCTTCATCATTTTTAGTTGCTTTTAGTCAATTTTAGTCTTTTGTTTGAATTTGATTTTTAACTTTTTGAATTTTTCATCTTTTTGTCTTTTTTTAGTACTTTATAATTTTTTTAAAAAACTTTTGTTTTTATTGTTGTATTTTATCACCATTTCAGAACCCAAAAACGTATTAGTGGTATTTGTCTGAATTAAATTGGTCCTGGTATAACGAAAACTGAAAGGTAATGTCGTTTCTAAAAACCGCTTTCCTGAGGTTGTCCTGTAATTTTCAGCAGTTGAAAATGCAGGACAAACGCGTCCCGACCACATGTTTCTTCCAAAGGTTTTGACTCGCCTTTCGCCTGATGTCCTGACTTGATGCTTTTTCTATGCCCCGACATACTGCCAATGACTCCCAGTCTTCGATAACGGTTCGACGACAACCCAATGACACCTGCGTTATTGAATTCCTAAAGGTTCTCAGTGTGACAATCTGCCACTTTTTTCCTTGGATGACGGTCCGACGACTTTTCAATTCCTTCTGCTCAAGGACTTTTCAGTTGATTCCAGGCACGACGACCTTCCAAGATTCCGGAAAGAACGACCTTTCATTGGGAGATCTGTCGAACCACCTTGATCCAATGGCTTTCCAGTGGATCCGGAATGAAGATTTCCACATCATAAGATAATTTCACCCATAGAAGAGGTTCCAAAAATCCAATGCCTTTTTCGCAAATCTCTGTGTTGGAAATGCGCTGAAAAGTGCAGTGTACCAAAGATGATACGATTGGAAAAGCACTACTGATATAAAGACTCGAGCTTTCAAGCAAAATGATGCATGACCACGAAGTCACTGCTGCACTGCTATAAAGAATTATTAGAAAGCTTGTTAACGCCGGTCCGGCATATAACTTAATACCGATAATTTCAACTCCAAGGAAGTTCATTATTGGATTAGAGTCTAATTTGTAGGTGTATACATACACCAGAAAACTAAATTGTCGATTCTTCTTTGCGGGTATAGAAAGTTGACCAACCTCAAGAAAGTAGTCAGATCGTCAGATAATCGGGTCGCTATGGCTTCAGACACTAGATCTACAGGTCAGTTCTTCAGGTTTTTAGGTTATCAGGATTTAGGATGACAAGGTCAAGTTTAACGTCTTGATGAGTATACCAAAAATGTCTAGGGTCATTGAACATTCGGAAAAATAAGTTGACACAAATTGAGGATGTACGTTTCTCCTATTTCTTAATTTTTATAATTACTAGGGTTATGTTATGCATTGATATAGTTGAAATTGAGCACAAAGGTGTACAATACCTTACACTATCGATAGGTGAACACGGCATTTTTTTTAAACCACTTGTAGCTGGCAAGTTTTGCAATCGGAAAAAATTGGCGCTAATAAAAGTAATAAAATTTTACTAAAACCGAATCCTTGAGCACATCAACTACTACAAATAACTATGAAAGTCATCCACTAAAAAAAAGGCACACACAAAACAACTCGACCCCGCGCATAACTGCGATTACAACACATGAGTGATTTCTTCTTTATTTTGGTTTTCCATTTCGGATTTCGAATGGCTTCTTTTTGGCTTCTTTCTCACTTTGCCGTTTGTTATTATTTTTGGTTGTTGTTTATCGCTTTTAAAACGCCACCAGGTGCTGCTGCCGTTTGCTTTCCATGCTCAGTGAGCGTTTTCGAAAAGTTAATAATTCATAGCCAGTAATAGTGTGGAAGCACCTCTAGCAGCAGCAAGTATACCATGGTCGGTTAAAAAGTTAGCAGATTTGGCGAAGCAAACGAAGAAAAAAAATCACAACAACCCAACTGTTTATAACTATAACTAAGCAGCTAAGGCAGTCAGCCAGGCAGCGATGAACGACGGACGATACGGTTCGTGAATGTAGGTGATGGAACGTTTAGCCCCGTCAAAACTGCAGACCATCTCAGCCTAGCGCATCACCCTGCTTCTGTCCGAGTATACTTGTCCAAATACATAGTAGTAGAAGTACATCCTTCTTGACAACTTGAATATTTGGACGGACAAGCAACAACAAGTGGGTAAGGTCTTGACCCCAGGTGTGTAACGAATGAACGACTAGCAGCCAACGAACGGTGGCGGCTTCTTTTGCTTTCAACTGTTGCCGCCCTAAAAATGAATATCGCAAGTCGCTTATCATACTCTGCCGGTTTTGCGATCAAGGCAGATTAATTTTGTGAAAATATGTTGGACGATTATGACCAAGAGTGGCATTGTGCAAAATAAAATCAGAGATATATTTATTTTAGTAAAATTGGAAAACAACAATTCAGTAACGTTCAATTTTTTTTTTTTTTTTTTCAAATAACGGCACTCATGAAAACAAAGCCTCCAGAGATAATTTCTCTTTCCACGGCGCGTTAATTCGAAAGAAAACAAGCTTTAAAACAACAGGTGGAAGCACGTATTAAAAATAAAGCCCGTCCGAAGTATGCATGTATGTACGTCAGACCGTTTTTTTGGGTGGGTGTTTCTGGTATTTCGTTGAATAAATGAGCAAATTCGTTGGAATGGAGAGACTTATCTCATTTATCTGGATATTTTCATTCTAAACTAACGAAACGGGTGGATTCATGGGAAACATGTTAAAGTTCAAGAGTAAATTAAACCTGGATAAAACTGATTTTCACAAAAGAAAACATAGCATTGAGGACGCAATTCACCTCAAAAGCATCTCTATGAAGTAAGTCTATAAAGTTTAAAAAGCAGAAAACCTTGATTTCAAAGTAGTCGAAGATTCCTTTGAATTCAGCTACAGTATTTGAAAGACCCAAATACTAGTATTTCACTAGCTACTTGCTAGCATCCTCAGTGGGTTATCGACCTGGGGAATCGATAACCCACTGAGGATGCTAGCAAGTAGCTAGTGAAATACTAGTATTTGGGTCTTTCAAATACTGTAGTTGAATTCAAAGGAATCTTCGACTACTTTGAACTCATAGTTTCATTCAGCTAAGAGGTTCTTCAAACCTTTGATTATTACAGAAAACCTTATGTCTGGAAACACCAAATGGTCTTTTGCCACGGTATAAATAGACAAGGTAGGCTACTAACTCGAGTAAACAACTCGTTTCAATGTAAACAAGTGACGGCATTACTATCGTCGAATAGCGAGCCAGGCAAAAAGTTTCGCGCGCGTAAGATAATGCTGCATACACCGAAGATTACTAGATGGATAGTAATGACAACATTATCGGGAAGATATCACCTTATTATATTGTACACCGTGGTCTTTTGCTATCCGTCAAAAAACAAAATATATATCTCTTAAAAAGAACCTTAGGACCTGTCATCAGGGATGGCAAAACTCCTCATAGGGTTTGTCCAGTGAAAGAGAGTGCAATATTTTGTCTGCTCCCCTTAAGCTGTGCGGAGAGAGATAAATCGCACTGTCAGGATTGCCAACATTTTTTTAAATTAAAATCAGGCAAAATCAGGCAAAATCAGGCTACTTAGTAACGGAAATTTCGCTCAAAGTGACAACCTTTTCTTGGTCATCACTCCACATTTTAACTTTAATATGTGTTGTCTAATTGGTTGAATAATTCTACTGAATCAAAGCAATTGAAAGATTCTTTTTAATAAATTAAAGGGAATCTTTTGATTGCTTTGTGCCACATTTTCATTTTTCAACTTTAGTAATGGTACCTACTCCAGTTCCTTACTACCTATTTTTCATCATCACGTTCACAAAAATTAGGCAAATTTAAAAATTCAGAGAAATTCAATGACTTATCAGGTTGTCAAGCAGAGCCTCGAAAAATCAGGCAAATCCTGAAAAATCATGTACATTGACATCTCTGCGCACTGTAAACAAGAGTAAGATTGTCAACACATAAGAGTGAGCGAGAGCATTTACATCCACTGATGAAGAAAATTCCCTTCTCCGGAAAAATCTTTTGCGCTTTGTGTTGAGGGGAAATCTGAGAGCTGATACAGTTGGTTTTGATACGTATAAAAAAAAGACGCTGCTCTCCAAACGCTACCTTTTGAGGAACCAGGTGTTCTGATTTTTCAGGATTTGTCCTGATTTTAGAGAGACCACCCTGATTTTAGAAAATAGTCTTTAAAGTATCCTGAATTATACTGTCCTGATTTCCAACATGTCATTCATAATTTGTAGTTAAATGATGAAAACATCGAACAAATCGATATTCAGAAGCTACTCACTATTATTACATAAATTAAGGCGTTTACAGCACCTGTACTTAGCCTATATTTATGCAATTTAAGCAGAGCTGCATATAATATCTATAAATCTGACTGTTTCCTGAAAAAATCTCGATTTTTTCTACGCGATATTGTGTTTTTTTTAATAAAATCACCTGGCACTTCCTACCTTTGACAGTTATTTTTCAAAAAAAAAATCCAAATAGTAGTTCTCATGGTTGCCACAAGTTTTGCGGGTTTATCTCATAAAGTAGATACAGATTATTGCATTATTTTTCGGCCCAGATTCTATCCGCACAGAAGACAGATTTTGAGGATTTGGTTCAGATTAGTTCTGATTTCATCATTTGAAAAAAATAGATCATAAAAACGTTTTAAGATAGGAAAGGTGAGATGAGATTATCACAGTAAAAAATAGCTCCCGGACTTAAAAACACCTTTAAGGTAATTTATTAATTTTGAGAAATATGTCATTTGAAATTTTTAAAGCACGGGAATAATATCAACAGTCAAATAAATTAAAAAAAAAACCTTTTTCTATATTCACACATTTTGGCGCAGATTTTTGACTATTTTTTCCAAGATTTGAATGTGGCATCGCTGACAGCGATAAAGAAATTGTTGTTTTTTGGACGTTGTGTGGTGGGAGCAGGGTTGCCAATGTGCCTGATTTTTGGAGGCCCAACCTTCGTTTTTCCCTGATTTTTAGAAATAAGCCTGATTTTCCCTGTTTTTTTTAGTGAATATAATGGAAAATGGGTAGTACGGAAATTGATAGATTGGTGGAGGTCAAAATGTGGTTTGACGACCAAAAAAAAGTCCTCACTTCGACTGAAATTTCCGTTAAATCATATTTCCTAATTTTTATTTCTTATGTCCCTGAATTTTGAAAAAAGGTGTTGGCAACCCTGGGTGGGAGTCAAAATATTTTTTTCTTCATTTACACTGAAGGTATGATTGAAACACTCGGGCGCTCTTGGCTAGAATTCTCTCTCTCGCACTCAGATGAGAGGGCTCTCACACTTGCTGTCCGAGTCACTTACATTACAGCCAGGGTTGTCAACTGTTTTACGAAAAAATCTGGAAGATTTTGCAAAAATGACTGAAAATGTCTAGAAATGTCTGGATAGCTTACTTTGGAAAGTGGTGACCTTTTTTTTTTTGGTCTCCAGATCTGTTGCAGATTAGCCACGAATAGTTTGTTCCTGTCACTATCAGTCACTTATTTGGTCTGACTCTCAATTTAACATACAACTTCGAACCGTTTGCCATTATTGATAGATTTCAAACACTTCTAGATTTATAATTCATAATTCCCTATTATTTCCTGCCATATTATACCATAAACATTTTGAATTTTCGTAGTTTCTTAGAACATTTTATGTCCTGACCTAAAAGATTGGAATTGTATGGAAGATAAGTTAAAAGTCTGGAAGTCTGGAATCCTGAAAACAATGTCTGGCGGAAGCTCAAAAAGTCTGGAAGATCCAGAAAAAATCTGAAAGGTAGACATCACTGATCACAGCTCGAGTAAACTCTGATAACGAGTGGAGCACGATCAGCGAAAGATGATTGCACTCGGAAGCCGAACTGAAAACAGTGATGTTTTCTCCTGGCTCTTTGTTGTTTGAGAGGTGCCGACCAACCATTCCTGTCAAAAGATCCTATACCAATTCGCAGTTCATTTGATCAATGAGCAGATGCTTAGTGCCGTACATACATAACATTTTGGCACCGATTTTCCTACTAAACTTCATGTTCCATTTTTGTGATGCTCATTGACGTGTGAACAAGTAACCATTTCTTTGAAAACTGAGGCTAGGCACAAAGTTGTTTAAGTTTAATAAAAGGTATTTTCAGCTAAAGCATAAGCTAAACTCACAGCCATACTGGACTGCGTCGATTTGCGGTCATTTTCGAAATTCTCAAACCCATACATCATTATTAAGTAGCGTTTACATGAGTTTATTAGAGCTTATAGGTTTGTATTCGAAAATTGAATGTGTTGTACTGAAAAATCAACATCATTTTTGTTTCTTCTGTGGAGCCGAGCCTGCTAATGGTTTTCGTGCCAACTTATAATATAAATTTCCCGCTGAACAACTTTGTTACTGTTACTTCGTATCTTATAAGGCGAAAAAGTTATTAACTGTGGTTGAATTAAAGGGAATCTTTCGATTGCTTTGATTCAGTAGAATTATTCAACCAAGTAGGCTCACAACACATATTAGAGTGAACAAAGTATTGAAACCACTTGAGTTGACACCTTTAACAACCTGACGACCTAACAAATTCACAAAATGAAGATATGACCTCAGGATCACATAACTGTCTGATTTGAAAATACGAAGATCTGGTGATAATCTATTGATATACCCACGTGATAGATTTCACTACTTGATTAGGTAAAGGAATAATGCTTACCTACCTGAAAATTTCACAACTTCACGATTTGAAGCTATCACGAAAGCTTGAGGGCATCATGATGAGTGTTATTGCATATTCGTATTATTTGATTGGGCATTTGTACAACTCTATGGATCGTTCAAATCCTCTCTAATTCTCCTAGTAGAGTCCTCTATACTATTGCAAATTTTCAGAGATGTCAATTGTTCATAAAAAGACACCTTGCTTAACATCGCTGTTTTTCTTCCGAAACATGCTGACATGAATCAAAACAGTTGAGACCGGCGACTGTCCCGTCAACCTACCAAGATCTGGGCAGTAACAAATCCATCTCTTTGTGTCACCGAGAGAGCTTTCACCCACTTTCTCCCCTCCATAAACTACTATTCAGCCGGGGAAAAAATAATGCAGCTAAGGAGCATTCCAACAGCTCCAAGTTTCCCACATCGATAATGACACACGGGGACCGCAACCGGTGAGATTGGTCACCACGCCGGTACCCCGCCCCCCATTCATAGCATCCGATGAACACGCCCTAAAGAACGACAACGAATGGCCTTCGGTCATTCAGAACCGGAAACAAATGAAATACGTCATCAAGACTCGGTTCAGAGTCACAATTCTCTCACGATTGCTGGCCGGCCACACTGACGTTGGCAGTGTTTTTTATTGTTGTATTTTTTCTGATTCTATTTCCCATTCTGCGCTCTACTAAGTATCAGGGTACAGAATCCAGACACACGAGCAAGATAGGTACTCTTGGTGGAAAATATTCATCAGGAGTTTTGCTGACAATATACCTTACGATAGGGCACTTTTTATGGGATGAAAGAAACCTCTCACACGGCAATTCAACGATAGTAAAGTGAACGGAACGATTGAATGCATTGTCTTGCAGTGGCAGGCAGGCAGGCGCTTAACATGTCGAAAGGGCGTAAGAGTGATAAATCAATTAACAAAAATGATCACAGTGGTCAACTACTTGAAACTGCCGAATAATAGATTTAAGGAGATTTAAAAAAAACAGCGTAGAGTAAATACTACTGAAAATCGTAACTATAAAACGGTACCTTTTAACACTATATTACTGTAACCAGGTTAACATAATTTTAGTCCCAAAAATTATAGAAGAAATAATAGCAAATCTATTATATAAAATTCTCTTGTAACGGTGTTTGTAGTACTACTCCTCCGAAATGACCCAACCGATTCAAATGAAATTATTTTTAGAATATTCTGTGGGCATGCGAATCGGTTTATATTGAATAAAAATAACAAAAAGTCACATCAATTGTCCGTAATCATTGAATTTGTAATAAATTGAATCAAATTAAAGTCATGACCTTCAATTTTTTCGAGATTTTCTTTACTTTGGGCGCCGGGCGGGCGGTTTGTTTTTCGTCTCTATGGTCAAGGCGTCGCAAGCAAACGTCGTAGGAGGTTAGTAACTATGGCATAGCATACTGTTTAGTGGGAATATTTGGGCGCGCATTTCTCAACCAAGCATAATTTCAATGCATGTGGTGGCCATATGAAGCCTAGGTGTGTTTTTTCTTCTTGATTCCTAGATCATTTGTACAGCACATAGTAATGAATGACGCCTACATTTGATCCAGATTGATTTTGCCGATCAAATCAAAACCATTTAAACGATTTGAAAAAATTAAACTTCAATTCGTGTTATTTCAAGAAGGAATTGTTGTCTGAATAATATGAATTTAGTACTGATGCGTATGAAATAATGGTATGACTCTTTGCGGACATTTGAAAAAAAGAAAAGTGGAAAGACTTGGTTTATAATCCAAATCGCTAGAAATATTTTTCAAACATGTGCAAATGTGCTTCACAGAAGTTGTCTCATGCTCCATTAAATTTATAGAACAACCACAAAATCCGTTGCAAATGAACAGACACATGAATTGAACAAGAGCCTGTCCTTTAAAATGAATTATATAGGATTAATGTTCATTTGAAGGCCGAATGCAAAGAAGTGCAAACGTTCAACATTTAGAGAAAATGTATACATGATTTTAAAATTTATAAATGGTTGGGCCCAAATAAACAATCTGACTAAATAAACACAACTTTTTTTAAATCGTTCACCAAGAAACTGTTTACAGGTTCCCTGTTTGTTTACACAGAATTCGAGTACGTACTTAACATAAATGTGTGTTTTTGTTTAACATATTATGGCTACATAGATGAGACTTTAGATCCGATTTTTTGTTAAATTTTTTTTTGTGATTGATATTCCAGAAGAATAATTTTTTTTTGATAAGTTTTTATTATGACCTAAAAGTGTTGAAAATAATATTAACTCCTGTCATTTCACACGGTGAAACAAGTGGCAACGCGCCTTTTAGCCATTAAACATATACCAATTTTTCTCTAAAATAGTCAGATAGGGTATACCGAGTGTTAAATCTGAAGCGGATATTTAAAATTTTTGAATGTCGAAGTAAATTTCGAGGTAAATTTACATGAAAATTTCCAGGAAATAGAACTCATGAAATCATCGTAGCCTTTCAAGATTAGTTCTTTTTTATGTATTTAATTTGTTTAAACCTGCATTCCAATTAAATGTTATTGAATCTTGAAAATATCACATAATCTTAAATAGAATCGCAAATCACCTTCAACACTGTTTAGGAAAATTTTAAATCAGACAACAATGGTTTAAATTGACAGGTATGTCTTTAAGGATAAAAAAGAAAATAAAAATGCTTTAATTCGGTTGAATAACAAAAAATTTAAACCTATATTTTCTCCTTTCAAAACCAAATTAAATTTCTTTGAACATTAACCCAATAAATCAAGTCTTCTTGATTTAATTTGCATTTTTTGCTCCAACAAATAAAAAAGGGCGAACTTTTTTTTGACATGATTTTGATGAAAATATGGATATAAATAACCACTGCTTCCAAAGGTAAGGAAAGTGAAGCTGCTTGAAAATGGTTGGTAAAAAAACTTCTCTAATGTTTTTATTTCTTCAGTTTTAAAAAATATACCATCCAAAGCTTCTCGGGAGCTAAAAGTGCTGCGCTAGGCAGAATATTGGGCAAACACTCCAAAATTTTCCCGATATTCAAAATTCTTCTTCCATAAAGTTTCATATGCAATGAATTTACAATAAATGAGAACATTTTGATTTCGATTTAATTCTTAAAGTGAACTCGAGCAAAGCGGAGTAAATCAATTAAATGGTATACAATAAATGAAACATAGATATAATCAACATATGTTATTTATTTTTTAGCATGAGGCTTGCCAAATTTGATGGTAACGTTGAGTGGTGAAAAAATCGAATGCAACGGGTAGCTGATACCTGACACCATTTGGAAATATTCAATGCATCCGAATCAAAGAAATGTAAATGAAAAGGATTCATGTAAGATGCATGTAAAATTAATTGGAGAGAATTTTTTATAATTTTTGAAAAGACCCGTAGAATTAAGTTAAAATTCCTAGATTTGATTCCGATATAATTAAGCGGGACAATTCAAGCAAACGGAAAAGATGGATATGTTATAAAAACAAGGACATGTTCAAGAAAGTGAGACGATTAACAACTCAAAATTTGATGCTTCTTTTACGTCAAACAGCGAAAAAAATGGAAATAGACGCCAAGTTCAACATGGTAAGACGAAGTTTACCGGGTCTGCTAGTTATATCTATAGAATTATAAGCTGAATCAACCCCTTCATTAAGAAAACAATGCATCTCTATGCATGTTGTATTAAAATACCGTTTTCAGCATTTGTGATTGAATAATTCATCGTGTTCATAGCTCAACACAAACTATACAGCAGTGTTCAGTTTTCAGAACTTGTCGATTCAAATCATTCCTCACTAGTTCGTCGCCATGGGACCCATATTCGTGTGACGGGTGTATTTCCTGGGAGGCCCCGTCACATCAAAATCGTGTGACGCTCTCTTACTCAAGTTAGCCGCTCAATTTCGCCATGCGTTTCAAATCTTGTGGTTCTCCCTCTATATTTTCACGCTCCGAGAATTTCTTTGGGCCCGGTTAGTAAAACAACCAAAATGAGCGTGGTGAGGAACGTGTTAATTCATTTATTTTTTATACCATGTCTAGTTCTCTATTATTCTTTCTAAATTTCATATTATCGATTCAAATATCTCATCACTTTTGATCTAAGGGTTGATCTTCTCTCCTGCCTCTGCCATTCACTGTCCACTGTCTCCTCTCTCTACTATTTACTCTCTTCTCTCCATTCCTTTCCTACTCGCAACCAGTGATGCCACATTTTTATCGGTATTTTGGAACCCAAAAAAATCTTTTATCGGTATGGAAATCCTAAAAATCGGTATGAAAATCGGTATTTGAGGTGGATATTCAAAAATGCTTACATGTTCAACTTCCTAACGTATTTTTAATATAAATGGAAGCTTGCAATAAAAAGCAAGTCTAAGAACTCTTATGAATGTTAATTTGAGTATTTAACTAGCTGACTAAGTGTGTTTTAGCATAAATTATTCCTTTTTTTTAATCTTGGTTCTAGGTAACGCATGTTTACATAATGAAAATTCAACAGAGAATCCAAAATTAGTGTTACTCTCCAGTACTATAATTGAATCGAAATCTAATTTGAAAGCTACCGTTTGATAAGAAAAATAAGGGCATGGCGATCACTTTCAGGTTACACGTGGTTTAGGCATTTTAATGAAATAAAAACTTGATTCTTTAACTAATGTTTAGCAAAAATGGGATGTAAATTTGATAAATTTGATAAGGCAATAGAACCAGGTCAACCTAAAGGAAATTTTAATTTCGTAAGCACTTACAAATCCAACAAATGGCTTCTTGATGTTCGAGGTAAATATGAGCCCAAGTTAATGTTCTTCGTTTGGTTGATGGTTTTTTTTTTTGCCAAACTGGCCATTTCAGCTTTCAAAGCCTTAAGTATTAGATATGAGTTCTAGCGATTAAAAAACAGAAATGATTGGAGAAAGTTGAGAGAGTTGTTGCTTCCATTTTTTTTCAGGCAATGGAAAATTAATTTTATTTTTTGAAAAATCAGTTAGTTTTTTCTTAAGGAGAGAAAGAATAACTTTTCGATTCTACCTAGAAACTTCTACCTTCTGCTGGCAGTCGCAGAAGGTCAAATATCAGCCTTGAGCTGAGTCCTTTGGCTTTGAGGTTGAGCACTATAATAGTGCATCATTTGACAGAACAAAGGAACAAAACAGCGCGAACAACTGAACGAATTATGAGAGTGAGCCGTGGAGATCTTTGCAGGGTACTTTAAAAGTTGTACAGATCAACTTACGCCACGCCAGCTACCGCACTTTGTCTCCTTTCTACGGGACCTTTACGAGGATAGCTTGAATTAAGTGGGAATGTGGAAGTGGTATGAAGTTTGAGTTAAAATCTTAAAAATCGGTATGAAATCGGTATGTTTTGGCAAAAATCGGTAATCGGTGTATACAGATTCTTGGTCAAAATTTTGCTCAAAAATCGGTATAAATACCGGAAAATCGGTATGTGTGGCATCGCTGCTCGCAACACTCTACTTTATACTCTCAATTTTCAACTCTTAGTTCTTATATCTATTAGCTCCCAACTCTCAACATTCAGCGCTCAGTTTTCTATTCTCAACGCTTATGTTTCTACTCTAAAGCTCAACTATGAATTCTGAACTCTTAGCTCTCAACTCTCATCTTTCAAGTTTTAATCGTGATTCTCGTCTTTCAATACTAAGCTTTCAACTTTCAATTCGCGACTCTCAATTTTCACTTCCCAAATTCCAACTTTTAACTCTCAGCTATCAAACATCAACTTTCAACTCTTAAATCTCAACTAGGGCTGCAAATTTCAGAAGGCACGAATGACATTGAGAGTGATTTAGTTATTTTAACTTTTCACGACATAACTTGAAAAAAATATGATAAATGTGGTGAAAACATGACCAAATTATGACAATAATATGACGAAAATCTGATAAAATTATGACAAAAATTGACAAGTTTGGTTAAAAAATGACAAAAATATAATAATTTTCATAGTTTTCTGTCTTACGACATAACTTGAAAAAAATATGGTAAATGTAGTGAAAACATGACAAAATTATGACAGCAGTATGACCAAAATCTGACAAATGTGACTAAAATTTGACTATAAAATGAAAACAATCTAATAAATATGACAAAATTATGACTTAAATATAACAAAAAGTTTAAAAATGATAAAACATGAAAAAGTCTGATAAATAAGGCATAAATTGGACAAATGTGATAAAACTAAGACAAAAATAGGACAAATATCACAAAAATATAGCAAAATTATGGCATGAGTATAAAAAAAATTGACAAAATAATGACATGAAAATTACAAAGTTATGAAGAAAATCTGATTAACATGACAAAAATATGTTAAAATTATGACATAAATTTATCACTAAAATGACAAAAAATCGATAAACCTTTATCAACAACATTACAAATGTGATAAATATAAGAAAAAATTATGACATAAATCTGACAAATATGACAAAATTATAACGAAAATGAATAATAAAATAACAAAACATGGCAATCTTATGACAGATGTGGTTAAAAAATGACAACAATCTGAAAGATACATCATTTGTCATATTTTTACCACTTAGTCATTTTTATACATAGTTTGACGACAATGTCGTATTTTTGTCCTTTTTTTATATTTTAAATCTTAATTTTGTCATATTTGTCCGATATTTGTCACAAATTTGTTATATTTTTATCATAATTTTATGTCATAGTTTTGCCATATTTTTATCACACCTGTCATATTTCTGTAACTTGTAATACATGTCATATTTTTGTGAATTTTCTAGCACATTTGTCATTTTTTGATCATAATTTTGTCAGATTTTCGACAAAGTTGTGTTGATTTTTATTTTCATTGTATTTCAAATTTTTTGTCATGTTCGTCAGATTTTTGGATATGAATAATTTTAACACATTTGTCATAATTTTGACATGCTTTGTCATTTTATTGCCAATTTTTTGTCATACTTGTGTCATAATTATGTCATTTGTCGTAATTTTCTCATGGTTATGTCCCCCACATTCGACCTACACGCTTCCTTAGCAGTGTTCATCTCGCCAACCCGAACACTCATTTTTCAATCTTCTCACCTCTTCACACTATTTGTAAAAGACGAATTTTTGTTTATCAAAATCCTTCAAAAAATAGCGATTTCAGCAGCAATTCAATTTCCGCAAGTCTAGCGAGTCGAGCAAGCTTTATCTCTATTCAACTGAACTGAATGTTAATAAAATGGAGCTTTTTCACGTTTAGCAATGTTTTCTCAAAACTGACAATGAAGTTTGGATAACCGAATTAACCTGCTAAGAGCCTGAATTAATGACCATCGATGTTCCCGATTGGCGAATGAATGTGCAGAGTGCTTAAGGGACATTCTCGTATGAATCCAGGTGGAATTGAACAGACCGATTCACTGCTCTCAACTCCCAAAACTCAAATCTCAAACTCTTTATTTTCAGCCAGCTTTCGGGTCATAATTACCAACTTTAAACTCTTTTTACTCAACTCTCAACTTTTAACTCTTAACCAGGGTTGCCAACATTTTTTTTTTTCAATCAGGAACTGGTGAAATAAAAATCAGGATACGTCAAAGTAACAGAAATTTCGCTCAAAGTGATGACCTTTTTTTTGGTCGTCGATCCACATTTCCACTTCAGCAATGGCATCTAATGCAGTTCCTTTATAGCCCTTTTTCCCAACATTCGCAAAAATCAGGAAAAATCAGACAAAATCAGACTTATTTCCAAAAATCAGGGAAATCCAATGGCTGCTTATCAGATTGTCAGGCTGAGCCGCGAAACATCAGGCAAATCCTAAAAAACTAGGCACTTGCAAGTCCCAACTCGCAATTCTTTCCCCTCTCCTCTCAACTCTCGAAATCTCAATTCTCTCATCTCAATCTTATTTCATAACTCTTAGGCTGATGTCACGCTGAGGCGACAAGCAGCGCAACACGTTCACGCGACATACCTGCTCTCATTTAATCTCCATGGAAAAAGCGCATTTATTTCAAATCATAACTTTCGAAAAAAAAACTTAGGAGTTGCCAATTTTTCTCATGAAGTTTTGACGAATATGGAGACTTGTGATATAGCTCAGTTGACAAGTCAGTTTCCTCCTGAGCTTATGTCCGTTAGTTCGAGCTCGAGAGTAAACATCGAACACAATGCTACCGGAAAAGCTTTTTAAGGACTGTCCATCAAATGCATCGTTGATGAAATTCGCGAATGACATTAGATATGTTAAAATGAGTATAATAGAAACATTAATTAAAAATAAATAAACAAGAAATTTTGAAGGATTTCATTTCAAAAAAAACTTTTCTTTCTAACCACAAGCATAACGATTTTAAGCATTTGTGAAAATATATCAAATATTCAGAAATAAGAATAACAAATCAGGTTTACGGTTAACATAAGGATTGTTTTCTACTTTTGTAAGCTCAAGTAAATTTTGAGGTTTTTATGTTGTATATTTGAATGAATTTCAAGTGTGCATTCATCAACGAAGATGCAGTGTAAGAATAGTCTCAGACTTGTTCTAAGTATGCGTTTATTCTATTTATTTGCTCTTATAATTTTACCTTTCAGATTCGTATCCTTTTTTTAATTTATTTTATTATTTTATTTCATTATATATTACTGTTTTGTATATCCAATATTTTGACTAGTTTTCCTTACTGCTCTATATTATTTTTATACCATTATATATATTTAGAAGGAATGCATCTGGGGTAACCCAAGGAAATTATTGCAAGCGGCACGGGTAGCCGGCCATTGTAGGTTTCTGAGGGTTGGATGCCTTCCTTCGACGAACCATCGGACCGTGGAAGCCCTAGAAGAACTTCGAAGGCCAAGCCACACAGACATAGGCAGGACCTTGCTACCGATGGGGGAACCATACATACATACATACATACATACATACATACATACATACATCAAGTAAATTTTGAGGTTTTTGTTTCAGCCTTTTTGTTTGAGGAATCTGCCATATAAATAATGATAAATATTAAATGAAATTTCCTGCTGAATTTCACCTGATACAAGTTCATTTATCAACAAAAAATATCAATAAATATTTTCTATTTCATTATAAAAATTCCGTAAATAATATTTTTAAAATTAAAATCAAGATTAAAAAAAATCTCTGGAATGAATTCAGATCTAATTCTATATTTATGATTTTGACGAGGTTTGTTTCTAAACTGACTCTGATTGTAATAACAAATTAAATTTTGAATCTAGAATCAAACTTATGATTCTTGAATCTTGAATCTATGAATCTTCTTCAATTTGAATCCTTTATGAAATTCTTATATTGATATTTGAATCTTGATAATAAAACATGAATCCGAGCTGAATCTGAATATGATTTTTGAATTTAATTTCCGAGTTTGAATTCGGCATTACGAAAAAAAAATTCAAAATCTGAATCTTAATTCCAGATAGTTTTTCAAAACCAAAATGCACAATTTAATAAGAACCTTCAACCAAATTTCAAGTAGGATTCTTAAAAACGAAATTTAAATATTTTCTTTTCGTATTTCGAAATGATGAGTTTTGAATATGAAAAATCCATTTTATTTTAATTTGAAATGCAAAACCAAGATTCGAGCCAGGGTTCTATCCTAATGAAGATCTTAATTGAAAATCAAGAACAAAAACAGAGTACTTACTAGATATTTTTCCGCAAGTATCCAGGCTGGGCAAATCCGGTCAATATCCGGGAAAATGGTTTCCTTGCTACGCACAACCTGGTGTGGGATATTTTGAAGAATCTTCTTCCCATCCTAGATCCTATTTCCCCTTCCCTTTCCCATCCTTTCATCCATTCATTTATAATAAGTTTAGTTAGTTAAGAGTTAAGATAGATAAAGTACCTAAGCACACACAGTGAAAACTTTATGCTCAACTGAAGATCGACAACAGTTTTTTTAACTTATACGGTTTATATTCACCAATAAAGCAAAAAAAAAAAAAATTCGGAATTATTACATTAAAATCAAGAAGAAAAATACTTCAAAATTTCTCGAAACACATCAGCCGATTAAGAATCATATTTCAGGCTTCCGAAAAATCGTTCATGTTTATTTTGACAAAATTTGTTTGAACAATTTTTTGGACAAACGATACACAATTCTAAGGACTCAATTCAAATTCTTGTTCTATATTGCAAGGAAAAAAAATGCGTAAAAACCTAGATTAGCAAGGTTAGTCTAGCTTTTTGGAGTCGGTTAGACTTTTCGAAGTCTAAATTTTGCTTTTGGAATTATATATTGATTGGCATTACGCGTTCTTACTCCCATGCTTTGCTCTTAACTCTCAAATATCAACTCTCAACTGGTAACTCTGAACTATTGAAACTTTTAATCATATTTAATCATCCACCATCTAAAAACTTTAATTTCTCTGTTGTTTGTTATTAATCTTTTGTTTTTCTTTCTTTATTGGGAAATCTCAATACAGCATTGTCATTTCGTTTTTCATTTTTTTTTAGAATTCTTCGTCCTCAGTTTCATATTATTAATTTTCGATTCCCAATAAACAAATTAAATACACAATTCTCAATACCGGAACAAATTTCAAATCCTTCTTTTGTCACTCGGAGTTGGAACATCACGAGGAGGGGGATAGTAAAAAATAATGCGGAAAACAAATATATTGGAATAAATTGAACGAAAGCTTGTTTGCAACAAAATTGCATGCTATATCATTGCACAAAACCGAAAAATTCATCAAAAAATTCAATAAAATCAAAAATACAAAAGGTGATACAATAGACTGAGTCGATTTGGGGTCATTTTTGAATTTCTCAAACCCTGAGGTCTAAAAAGCTTCGTCTTGGTCCAAAACTCATCCAAGATTTTTTTGTAGAATTTTTAAGTAACGTTTACATGAGTCAATTTGAACTTTAAGGTTTGTATGGGAAAAATGAATATGTTGTACTGAAAAATCAACATCATTTTTGTTTCTCTTGTAGAACCGAGCCACTTGATGGGTTTTGTGCCAATTAATTAAATTCCTAAAGGAAATTTTCCGCTGAACAACTTTGTCGAAGACCGTAACTTCGTATCTCATTGGACAAAAAAGTTATTAGCTGTTTAACAGGGATATGTATTTTCGCATTGATAAACAATAAATTCAATTGACATCTTTGCTCAAGCCTCGCGAAATATTGCATGAAAAGTAGTCATGCAATACCTCGCTAGGCACCCTGCACTTTACATGCATTGAAACATTGAAATATCTTTAGATTTTTTTACAGATTCCAACAAACCTATACTCACATTTATCAACTCTTTCCTAGTAAAGAATTATTATCTGTTTGGAATTTTCTGTTGCAAATATATTACTTAATGCCACTGAAGAATTTAGAATTCTTAGTGCTGAAGCTTCGCAAAAGCCACAAAACTAAGATAATTAAATCAAAGATTTCCCTTCTAAAACAAGATTTTAACACCAAAATAAGCAGAATTTTCTTTGGGTAAAATTTTTATTTTAAGTTTTTTTCTGGAGTTATTCGTATGATATTAGCCTCTACAACATCAAATATTTGGCGATCCTGCCTGAACATTTGATTCTTCAAGGCAAGCTTTGTCCAATCCACCACCAAGTTAAACAAATTAGGAATCCGAATCAGGTTCTGGCGAATTACATCCGGAAAGGTAGAATCCAAAATAAAAGAACTCCATCAACGGAAATCCATAAAATTCCAGGGGCAGTAACACCTCGGTGTCGGTTGATGTTGTTGTTCGATTGGTACGAAATTAGCAAATCCGTCAAACGTCATTGGCAACCATAAATTTCTATTAGCAACCAATTGCAACTTCACTCGCATATTCCGCGGGGTGCCGCGCACGCGGGGTGATGCACCGGAATAGCGGAACCTCAACAAAAGTTGCACTGCTGCTGGCAGAGGCAGACGCACCGAATATACGCCTGGCCAAGCCGCGTATTAAGCCATCATAATTTGCTCGTTCTGGCGTGTATTATTTCAAATTTACGCGTACATGGTGGTGCTGCTTCTGCTGCTTATACGCGTAAGTTAGCGGGTCGCTGGTATATCATCATATTGCCACCATTAGCTTAACTGTCTCGCTCAAGTTGGAGAAATGTTTACAACTGGAAATAATTGAGAGGGGGGCCTATGGAAGTTCGAAGAGCGCGGATCGTTGAGAAACAACAGATATCCGTTGTGATGACCATCTCGGTTGGGTTTTGAGGTTGGATCATCTGGTGCAGTTGATTGAATTTCCCTACTGGAGACGATCAAGTTATTGTGCCGTACTCGTACCTAAGGTAGATGGTCTGATTGTTGGCATCAAATTGTATGGTTTTAAGAACGCTATAGTGACCAACTATCGATACCGAAACCCTGATATCAGTAATGGATGATATAGGGGTCGCACCGTCGTTGATGATCATTTACATCTTTTTTTGCATCTTCTCACAAGGAGATCAAATGAATGATACATACACACGTACGGACCTAATTGTTTCCTTCCAAACTGCTGGCTGATTGCTGCTGGGAGATCAACGACACACTATGAGGGCTTCCTGTAGGATAGCCGTTGGATCTTTTCTCTCTCAGATTTCATAATAGGACAATTTTCTAGGGCACTTATCCGTTCAGGGAAGAGGTTACAGACGGTCAAGATCAGACGTTGCAGGTGCATGGACAAACGTGCGAATAGTGCAGATTCAACTGAGTATTGAGGTTTGTATGTTTTAAATGTAACAAAAAATGTAACGGTCGCACATTGAATTTCCTTTAAGGGGGGGGGGGGGGTAGGGTCTAACACTTTCAAAAAAACGATTTTTTTATTTTTTTATTTTCTTATTGTAAAACATTTCAAGAATGTTGTCTCAAATTTTCAAGTCAATTGAAGCAAAACTGTAGAAATTATAGGCCTTTATCTCATCCTATCTAATACTGCAAGAAAGCAAGATCAGAAACTTCAAACGCGTTTTTCTCGAAAGCACATTTTTAAAGTCCGTGGACATCGTCATTTGAAAACTACTTATCCGATTCTTTTCAAATTTGGAACATATTTTCTACATATAAAATACCAGACCCCAACGTTTTTCTTTTTTGTTTGGGGAGATTTTGGGGAGATTTTACAGGTGAAAAATGGCGGATTTTTTCGTGAAAAATCGTAGTTTTTACTTCAAACAGCCACAAAAATTTCATAAATTTTTTTTAAAATTAAATAAAAACGTTGGGGTCCAGAAAAACATCTATTAAAAATATTTTGCTCTGATTTTTTGACTTCAGATGGTTCTGTGCTGAGATACAATGTCCACCGCAAATCCTGTTTTTGTAAAAGGCATCCTCGAAAGTGCTCCGTCACCGGCTCATTTTTCAATATTTTTCTACGAAAAAATTACTAAATGTTCTTTTAACAATGCTTTGTATAATGCAAAAAAAATGAAAACATTTTTTTGAACGATAGCTCTAGAAAAAAATCGTGAAAATCGTGTTTTTTTTATACCCGTTAGACCCTACCCCCCCCCCCCCCCCTCCTTAATATTAATACGATTTGGTCATAAAATATTTGAAGGTTTTTGTGTTGTGATCGACTAATTTTGTGACGTGAATTGACGCCTAGAATTGACCATTTTTGACTTCTGTACATATCACTTTAGTTTCCTGTTCGGTGTCTTCAAACTAAACAAGTTGTAGAGAAAAAATTACCTTCGATTTGATAAACGTAACTTTTCGATTGAAGAACAACAAACAGAGTTATGCCTCTTTAATGTAACGTGAAACAAAACAGGCTTGTGGACAGTATTCTTGATAACATGCAATTTCGCTCTTTAAAAGTGATAAATAAGTTGTTATCCGAACTGTACAATCATCAATTTTCAACATCTTTTTCTAACTTTTCCTAATTTTGACTCGTAATTAAATATAAACATATTGAGGAATTAAACATTGGATTTGCACATTTCTTGCAGTCTACATTTGAATATTCGTATGTATGTATGTATGTATGTATGGTTCCCCCATCGGTAGCAAGGTCCAGCCTATGTCTGTGTGGCTTGGCCTTTCGAATTGACTTCTAGGGCTTCCACGGCCGATGGTTCGTCGAGAGAAAGCATCAAACCCTCAGAAACCTACAATGGTTGGCACTCCACTCCGCTTGCAATAATTGCTTTAGGTTATCCCCAGATGCCTTCTCTCTGATAAATAAAATACAGTATAAATACAATGATATATAAAAAAGAAATATTATATAATATAAATCATATATCATTTAATAAATATGTGATATAATGATAAATGTTAAAATGTACAAAATATTTTTAATAAATATAAAATAATAAATAACAATAGTAATAGAACAATATAGATATAACTCGCTATACTTACATGGAACAAAAAAATCGCAATATTGAAATTAATTGAATTATAAAACAACAGAAATATTGCTAAAACTTAATGAGATGATTATTATTGACCGAAAAGCTGGTTTGATATAATACTATTTAAATATTTCTTGTTTGGAAGTTTGCACACATTTCCTCCATGTTCTAATAAAATCTGCACTGAGTTAGGGCATGAAATGAGCTTGAATATTTTTTGTTCTTCAATTAAATCAACAATCATTTTGACTATGAGAAAAATGTATACGATGTTCGATACAATGAACAAAAATTACACTGGTTCATGACGAAAAATAATGGAGCGCTTAGGTTTCTTTACATTCAAATTTGTAAAAACTGAGAGAATTTAAATCTTGGAAAATCATGCGATTTATATTAAATTCTTAATTATTTTGATAATTTCTTTACTATCTGTTAACCCTTAAAAAACTTCGAAATTATGTTATGTAAAGAACTCTTTATTATCTTTTCCGTACCAAAACATGCGAATACCATGCAGTTTTTAATTTCAAGCCAGCTTTTTGATCTTTTGAAACAAAAATACAGTTAAATGTTCAGTATTTATATTGTGTGAAAGTGTTGTCGAGTAAACAATTCGTTAATTAAAATACAAGAAAAAACTTACTGAGACCAACAAAACAAAATCATTTTTTGCAGGTTACACGAAAACAATTATGAACCGTAAGCTATATAGATGTACTGCCGAACAAAGTTCGCAAAATCCAATACTTCTCATAGACCGGTTACACATTGCGGCACCTTGCCTTGGCAAACGCCTTAATAGTCGGCCAGCACCCTACATGACTCATCCTTTCCTATTAACTATAAACATGCAGTTGAGACAGGTACAGCGCAGAAACTTTTCACTTAACAAAAAGTCGGTTCAAAGAAGTCTGGTCGAGATAGATCGAAACAAGTAAAAATTGATTGAGAATTCACCTGCCTTTTCCAATTGACTAGTTTCGATCAAGCTTCAACTTGCTTCATTGAACAACGAGGCTCGTATAGCATAGAAATAGTGTTTAATCGATAAAAAACGATCAGAAGTTACAGAAGAGAGAAATAAAATAAGCCTATATAAAAACGGAACGCTCACTCTCGAAACTATACCGCGGAAAATGCACACGATAAAGTGCTCCCGGTCGTTTTTTTTTGGCGCGAGCGAATGGCTTCCATTGGTTGGATTTTGCTAAATTGTTGTTTTTTCTCCCCTTTACAGCTTTGTTTCTCTGACTGTTCCGAAATAATCTGGAGTTTCTCGAAGCGTCCACCTGAATACAGACCCGGGGCCATCAAGAAAGCGATATTGTACCGAAGGGACCCGGAAAGACGTTGGATTGGAGTGAGAACCAAGAGGCTCGGCGAGAGACGTAAACGTAAGTCAAACGTTTTGTTCATTTTCTTGCATCTTCTTCCTTCTTTTTCTACTGTATTATTTTATTCTTTTTGAACGAGTTATAACTTTTCTGGCCCTGGCGAAATTTTTCGCTGGTTGGCCAAATATGGACCAAACTGTTAAGGAACCTGGAGGGTCTGCTCTCCAGGTTACTTCTCAAACTATATTTGAAGATTTTAATGATTTAGAGTGTGACTCAGCTTGCTCCTTGTCCGATCATTTTGCTCCGGCAAATAGTCGTAAAAGAAATTGGAATGATTGCGACTCTATTCTGCCTCCCAACCCGGCAGAACAAATACTATCTAGAGATCCGATGGCAACTGGAACTATCCCCAAAACAAATCGAAAAATCTCTCCTGTTGGATTGAACTTTCTTTCGGGAATGTCACCATCTCAGCCAGGGGAAACCTTTGCTAATAAAGTAACACCAGTAACCCGTATACGACAGTATCCTAATGACGGCGACAAACAATATGTTGTATATTTCCGCCCAAGAGGGGAGAACAAGCTTAACCGTGTCAAAATCGCAAAGGATCTAGAAAAACGCTATAGAGGAATAGAGAGCATCCGACGAGTCAACAATAGCAAAATTGTTGTTGTTGTCAACAACGCTAAGGATGCAAACGAGATCGCGAAGGACACTACGTTCTCCTCGGAGTACCGTGTCTGGATCCCAGCTCATTCTGTTGAAATTGACGGCGTTGTCACCGAAGAATCACTCGAATTAAATGACCTCAGAGGAGTTAGAGGGTACTTCAAACAGCCTGGACTCCCCGCTATCGATATTATAGAATATCGTCAAATGGGCTCTATGGAGATCAACGGGGAAAAAAAGACTTTTGTTCCTTCAAACTCGTTTCGACTCACCTTCAAGGGTTCAGCTCTACCGGACTATGTTCTGATTGGTAAGCTTCGCTTGCCAGTACGTTTGTACCGACCGAAGATTATGATCTGTTCGAATTGCCAACAATTAGGACACACGTCAACTCACTGCAACAATCAAATCATGTGTTCAAAATGTGGGGGACGTCATAAGGACGATATTTGCGAAAATGTCATGAATATATGTCTTCATTGTGGAGGAAGCAGCCACGTATTAAAAGAATGTCCAAAATACAGGGAACGCTCTATTAAACTAAGAAAAAGTTTAATAAAACGCTCTAACAAAACGTTCGCAGATATCGTCAAGAGCACACAACACAACTTCTACGAAACCTTAGCAGATGATCCCGAAGTTGAGGAAGAAAATCATAGCTCTGCTGAAGAAAATTACACCCGAATTGAAGATAAGCCGGCACCAAAGAGAAAAAAGACATCTCAAGGTGGATCTTCGAAGCGTATCAATTTGAATAAATCAATTAACGAAGCGAAAGGCTTACCTAAACAATCCTTCCTCTCCTGTCCAAACGACCCTACATATGATAAAGAATTCCCAGATACCATCCCTACATTCCAAAGAATTCCCTCCTTTCACTCCCCCTCAACAGCTCCAGGTCTTAAGCCTGCTGCTTCTATGCACCCATCATCCTCGAACGAACTCATAACTCTATCATCAATTATAGATATGATCATACAATTTTTTGAATTTCCTGAGCCTATCTGTGGGTTCATCAAGCGTCTGCTCCCCGTTGTTCAAACCATTTGCACAAGAATTGCTGTTAAGTGGCCCTTGATTTCTGATTTAATTAATATTAATGCCTAAACAAAAAGAATTAAAAAATAATATTAAAATACTACAATGGAATTGTAGGAGTCTAATGGCTCACATTGAATCCTTTAAACAGCTTGTAAACGAAGTAGATTGCGACGTTTTCACATTGTCGGAAACGTGGCTTTCAGATCAATCGAACGTCACCGTACGGGGATATAATGTTATAAGGTTGGACAGAAATGACTCATATGGAGGTGTTTTATTAGGAATAAAAAGACATCACACTTTCAGCAGAACACAACTTCCTACTAGCCAGGGAATTGAAGTAGTCGCATGTCAGACCCGTATAAGAGGTAAAGTTCTTAGCATTGCATCTATATACATCAAACCCAGCAGTAAGATAACTGAACAACAACTCTCGAATATAGCCGAGCTTTTACCTGAACCCCGACTAATTCTCGGAGATTTCAACTCCCATGGGATTGTATGGGGTGAACCAAGAGATGATGCCAGAGCTGCTTTAATATACGAGCTTTGCGACACATACCATATGACAATACTCAACACCGGCGAAGCTACGCGGATACCTAGGCCACCTAACAGGGAAAGTCGAATAGACTTGTCTCTCTGTTCAACTTCCCTAGCCTTGGATTGTAGATGGAAGGTTCTACAAGATCCGCATGGAAGTGATCATCTACCGATACTCATCGAGATCCATGAAGAATGCCACAGAGACTATCATAACGAAAAAAGTAATGATTTGACTCGCTACATCGATTGGAACAAATTCAAACAACGCGTGTTGGAACGTATCGAAGTAGTAGGAGAAATGGATCCCTTAGAGGAGTACAGCTTCATTGCATCATCTGTTTACGATAGTGCAATCGAAGCACAAAAAAAACCATCAATACGCACTTCTAAAAAATTGCCTTCAGCGCCTTGGTGGGACAGGGAGTGCACCGATATATACAGGTCTAAAACTGAGGCATTCAGAACATTCCGTAAACATGGCTCCATCATTGATTTCAACCGATACCAAGCTTTGGAACTCAGACTCAAACGTCTTTGTGCCAAAAAGAAACAAGGTTACTGGAGATGCTTTGTGGAAGGTTTATCGAAGGACACGGCCATGTCTACGCTATGGAATACAGCTAGAAGTTTGCGAAATCACGTACCACCTAACGAAGACGTCGAACATTCCGAAAGGTGGGTACACCAATTCGCTAAAAAAATCTGCCCGGACTCGGTTCCCCCCGAAATGACTTGGTTCCCATCCGACGAAGATCCAAACGAAACAACTTTCACAATGATTGAATTCTCAATGGCGTTACTATCATGTAACAACAGCTCCCCAGGACTAGACGGTATCAAATTTAGCTTACTCAAAAACTTACCAGATCCAGCGAAGGTGCGCCTATTAAAATTATTCAATACACTATTTAGGTTGAACCTTATTCCCCAAGAATGGCGCCAAGTACGTGTGATCGCAGTTCAAAAACCAGGGAAACCCACTTTAGATCCTAACTCCTACAGACCAATAGCCATGCTTTCCTGCTTAAGAAAGGTTTTAGAGAAAATGATACTCAACCGACTGGACGAATGGGCAGAGAGAAATCAACTACTTTCAAACACCCAATTCGGTTTTCGCAGGGGTAGAGGAACATCGGATTGTCTGGGATTATTATCAACACAGGCACAGATTGCGTTTGAATCCAAACAAGAGATGGCATCCGTTTTTCTGGACATCAAAGGTGCGTTCGACAATGTATCCCTGGTAGTTCTTTCGAACAAGTTGCATCAGAAAGGTCTCTCGCCTATCCTCAACAATTTCCTTACCAACCTATTGCGGGAAAAACATATGTACTTTCAATATGGCTCGACATCGATAAAACGGGTTAGCTGCATGGGCATCCCTCAAGGATCTTGTCTGAGCCCAACCCTCTACAACATCTATGTAAGCGATATTGACGAGTGCCTTAAAGGTTCTTGTAGGTTATTGCAGCTGGCAGACGATGCTGTGATCACTATTACTGGTTCTAACATCATGCAAAGGTCCTTGCAGAACACTTTAGACTGTTTGGCCACTTGGGCAAATCAATTAGGCACTGAGTTTTCACCGGAAAAGACGAAGCTTCTGGTATTTTCTAGAAGACACAACCCCACGACCTTAGATTTAGCACTAATGGGAAAAAGGGTTACACAAACTTTGTCACATAAATACCTTGGAGTTATTTTCGATTCAAAATGTAAATGGAGAAGCCAAATAGAGTATTTGAAACAAAAATGTCAACCCAGGATTAATTTTCTTAGAACCATCACTGGAACATGGTGGGGAGCACACCCAGAATCGTTAATAGTTTTATATAAAACCACTATATTATCAGTGTTGGAGTACGGGAGTTTTTGCTTCAAGGACACCGCTGACACTCACCTTGTAAAACTAGAAAGGATCCAGTATCGGTGTCTACGTATAGCGCTGGGAAGCATGCATTCCACACACACAAAAAGCCTTGAAGTACTAGCTGGGGTGCTTCCCTTAAAATGTCGATTTTCAGAACTTGCATTAAGATTTCTCATTCGCTCAACAGTTCAAAATCCATTAATTATAGACAATTTCGAAAGAATGCTCCAGTCGAATCCACAGTCAAAGTACTTAAAGACCTATCTACACTTTAAAGAATATAATGTAAATCCCAGTGATCTCTCTTCTCATCTGGTCAACATCGACTTGAGAAACGATCACGTTACGTTCGACCTTTCCATGAAGGAGGAAATTCACAATATTCCAGATAATCTGAGACGCACAGTAATACCAGCCTTATTCGCCAATAAATATGGTCATATAGATACTAACCTGACAATATACACTGATGGTTCAAGCATCAAAGGAGATACAGGATTTGGTATCATACATGCTGATCGCTCTGAATTCTATAAGCTAAATAACCCTTCATCAGTGTTTGTTGCAGAATTGGCAGCAATTAATCGAGCCCTTCAACTTGTTAGTAGCTTACCGACAAATAACTTTTACATCTTCACTGATAGTCTCAGCTCAATAGAAGCGGTAAAATGCTTCAGACAAAAAGGACAAAATCTGCATTTCCTCAAAGAAATACGGAAACAACTGACCATGCTAGGGGATAAACTGTATGACATAACTTTCGTGTGGGTACCATCACATTGTAGAATTCCTGGGAACGAAAAGGCAGATGAACTAGCCAAGAAAGGTGCGATCGAAGGAGAGGAGATAGATAGACCAATTGCGTACCATGAATACTTCCAACTTGCTAAACAACTAGCCATATCCGAATGGCAAAAGCAGTGGGACACTAGTGACAAAGGGAGACTATTCTATACAATTCGTCCTAAAGTTGGCACTAAACCATGGTTTAAAGGACTTGACCTAACAAGAGATTTTATACGCGTGATGTCCCGCCTGATGGCAAATCACTATAAATCCAATGCACATCACTTTAGAATAAATATGTCAGACACAAATCTATGTGAGTGCAAAAAGGACTATGAAGACATCGATCACATTGTGTGGTCATGTCCACGACATAACGACATGCGACAGAAATTGCTAGCCACACTTCGACTAATCGGACGTTCAGAAACACTTATTCGAGACATATTGGCAAAACAAGATCTAGACTTCATGAATATAATTTATGAGTTTTTAAAAACTAATAGTATTCAAATTTAGAATCAAAATATAATCTGTATCTATGAATAAAACTATCATTTAAAATACTTCTATCTACTTGATTATTCCTCAAACTAATACAATTTTCAACTTTCTCTCTTTCGTTTTTCTCCTTTTCTTCGAGCTAATGCTGGTACTAGGGTTTCAAACGATGGACGCTCGGAGGGAGACCATACAGATCATCGAGGAGTGCAATGTCGAACAAGCACCCGACACCCAAGAAACATCACCCAACGGATACCCCGGACGAACGGACTCTTTCCACAGAAAAAGAACTCTACCAGTTGATTCATTAAATAATTCCATGTTAAAATTATAAATTCCAAGATTTATAACGTTATGCGAGGTTTTTGCGCCCATTTGAGAAGGGCTCTATCCGGTTTACGAACTGTTTGACTTGAGCCACACTCAAACGGGCTTTTTCCCTCCACAAAAGACACTCGGCTCCTTAGGCCAACTGGCATATGAGCCTTCATTAAGGAAAAATAAATGATTAATTAAAAAAAAAAAAAAAAAAAAACGGAACGCTCTCACCGGTCGTTATCCTCTCCAATTGGTTCGCTCCTCTATGTTCAGCTATCCACTTCGGCAAGCTTGCTCCTATTCATAGAATTCACTCCGCCTCTCTTCTGCTTCTGCTAATTTTCCGCAAAGCTAGCACACACACACTTACAGCCCACCCCAACGGAAAGAATATAAAAATTATGCCGCTTGATAAAAAATTACACCAACGCGTTCCTGGGGCAGCGACTGCCTCACCATAAATGCTTCCATTGCACTTAGCTCAGAAAATAAACACTGGGGTATACGAGCTGAAATCACACTTATTTTCACCTCGCGGACACTGACAATTTACGGACCCAGCCATCAACCGAAGTTTTCCGTATCCAAGGAGGAAATCGGCTGGCTGCACAGCATACAATGGAGTTATAGCCCAATTTTCTTTCTTTTCAATTTATTTTTCGATAATTAAGCACACGTCCTTTAACTTCTGATCAATCACGATAACTTTTTCTTTTAAACTTAACTAATTCTACCGAAAAAAATAAATAAATAAATCAAACAATACATAGAACTAAAGCAGCAAACGCGAAACATCGACCGGGGCCCGGAGAGAAAGAAAAAATCAACCGTACGCGACGAGAGCACGATGCAGAATGTGCAGTCTACATTTGAATATTCACATAGAAATTACGAACTTACCATCAACATAAGAATTCTAATCAATATATTTTAACAGTTTTCTCCCTATAGCATAAGATGTGATCAGATTACAAAAAAACAAGTTCTGATAATTTTAAAAACATCCCTTGAGATTTTTTTTAACTTTTAAAAGATATAAACGGATTTCATATTCAAATGAAGATTTCAGACACGAGTGAGCAATATCTGAAAAATTAATCAACTATTTTATGATTGAATAATCAATGAACACCCTTTATACTATTTTTAAACTGTGACCCAAAGATGGGTCTTGACTCAAACATTCAGTCAGCGAAACTTTTTTTGTAAAGAAATGAATCCAACTTAGATGAAAAAAAAAAAAAAATAGAAAATAAGGCGGTGCCAAACACCGAATTTGGTTGGATATCCAAATACGGCAAACGCATCATTTCTCATCATAACTGACAACCCGTGCAGTATATGAGAAGGCAATGCAAATCTTGCCGTGCCTAAAATATCCAAATTTGAGTCCAACTACCGTAAGATGAAAAGATGGGAATAGAAATAGACCAAGAAAAATGATTATGATCACATGGGAGAACTATTCCCTTCATTCCGATAGACGTCGACACTCAACCAGTATAATATTCATACGCCAGGTTGGTCTCCTGTAGTAGAATGTTAATACATGGGCCCCGGAGAGGCGCAAGATGTGGGTTCAAGTCTCACCGGGAGACAAGGCGAATTTTTTTCGCATGTTTTTCAACATCAATTTTCCCTTTCTAGTCCCTGAAATTTCATCTAAGTTGGATTCATTTCTTTACAAAAAAAAAACCCTTTATACTTTTGAATACATTTCAACACGCTAAAAGTTTTTTCAAACTGATCAAATATGTTTTCATATGAAACAATAGCCGTGATAAAATCGAGCATGATTTTGGCGAAAAGAGATAAAAACTGGCAGTGATAAAATCGAAACACTACTATGTTTGAAACAGAATCAATTGACAGGGTAGCCAGCGGATTTTCATTTTATAATTCCCGGTTTTCTCAATTGAATTTAAAAATTTTCAGCAATAAAAAAAACAAAAATAGATATATTTTCAGGTTTTTTTTTACAAAATAGTAGGTATATTTTTATTACATAGAACTGAACGCAAAAATGCGAGCACATGAATTTTTTTATAATCCGTCTTGAAGTTCAAATATTATTCAAATTTGATGATGTTAATTTGGGAATTGGGTAAGCCGCCACCCGTGGCGTAGAGGATAGCCTTCAAGTCTTCTAAGCCAGGCGGTATGATATCGAATCCCGGTCACGGCATACAAAGTACATTTTCGGTGGATTGGTGGTTTTAGCATTTGTAAGAAGAAAAATTGGAGAAATTGGAGAACGGTTGCCATGGACCGAGTGAATTATAGGAATTATGTTCGTCAAGTTATGTTGTGAGACGGTATACTATGTAAATAAATAAAAATAAATAAGATGCTAGCCATCATATCCTCGAAGGATGTACGCTTAGAGTTTAGAAAAAAGGAATCTCTTCGAGGAAACATTATGTTTCATTGAGATCCTGTATGTGTTTGTGTTCGTTTTAAAAAATCTTCAGAAAATAAAGTATTAGTTGGTTTTAAATTTGAATTGGACATTTAGATCTCAATTTTTAAAATTATTCTCAAGCTGAGGTTTTCTTTTAAAATTCTATTTTTTTGTGATAAATTCTTAATATTAAACGTGATTCCGTAACTTATGATCTAATTTTTTTACATTTTTTATCTGATGAAGAATGCGCTAAATTAATTACAGAATCACACAAATATTTGTTTCCACATTCCGTGCATTCATCAATGAACCATTAGCATGCTGGCCACTATATTTCCATTTTTCCCGCATGTTCTCCGCAAGATCTAATTAATTCCTGATTCTCTAAGTTAAAAATTAAGTTCCATTATAATACAAACATAAGTTTCTCGAGGGTTTGCTTATCAGTATGTCATTAGATTTTTCATTTTTTCATAGTTTTTGAGAAATTTTATTGTTCATAATATATCTAACATAAATAAAAAAATATTGTTATGACTTTTTATAATAAAATGAAAACTTGCTCCCAGAATATGATAAAGCGTTTATTGAATGTTGTGATAAATGGTACCTACACCTTTTCCAAATCTAATTAAAAACTACTGAAAGTAAACAAATCTGCATAAAAAAAAATCTTATTCGCAAGAAAGTGTTTATTAAAAAAAATTGATCATAAAGCCTTTGTAAAACTTTGCTTTTTATCAAAATCAGTTGACATATGAGGTCATTGAGGACTGCGTGAATAAATCACTGGATCAACCTTATTACGTATTATAAAAATTACATCTTTGTTTGCTCAAAAAGTTTATTCAAATTTTCGATCGAACTCCGTACATTTAATATATTTTCGTTAAATTTTTGTTATTTTTTCACGTTTCGATTCGGCATAACGTGTTATTAAAAAGAAAAGAAAAACAACATGAGTATCTGATGAAATTTGGAACATTTTTAATTATGGACCAGTACGTAATAGTTCCAGTTACTGATAGGAAATATGGTAAGAATCGATATTAGTTTTCAAGACGTATAAATTCATACCACAAGTCGCAATATTATAAATTTTTGATTCACAGGTATTTTTATTGAAGCATTTTACTTAGGAAGATTCTATTTACCAAGTCAGTGTATCCACTTCATTATTCTTAGATAGTAGAAGGGGAGCCGTCATTTAAAAAAAATCTGTTCACTTATTTCTTCATACAGATTTTTAAGTCAACTTTTTCGTGAATTAAAGCTATTAAAGCTACTTACCAAAACTAAACGCATTTAAGCTTCCCGTTTATAATTTTGTTTTAATATTAATAAAATATTTTATACATTTGCTCTACTTTTTACTACATAATGATAATATCCGTTTTGTTATCTTAAAATACATAGTGAATATTTTGGAACTGGATATGAAAAATTTCAGAGCATAAAAATGTACATACTTGAGCTCAAAATTCCGATGTTTTGAGAAATTTTCTCATTACCCCGCATTTTCCCGATCCCGTCCCCAATCCAGAATAAACCCCTACGTAATGAAAATCATCTGAGAAAAAAATTAGACATGATGAAATGAAAAAACTTTAAAATTCATTAGATTCGTGTATGGGAAAAATGAACTATAAATAATTTTCCTGAATTGATTGATAGGCTAATGAAAAGCTTGCAAAATAATTTCTTTGTAAATCTAAGAATTTTTAAAAACTCATTATAATGAGATATCAGGGATGTCACGAACATTTACATACCGTAACCGGCACAAATAAAAATCCACTCATCATTTTAATCTCAAAATGCCGATATTTTCAGTTTCTCAAAATCTTTAAAAATTCAATAAGTCCGTTGAAAAGCTGGTGATTTCAAGATCATTTGAAAAAAAACACACAGGTCACCAAGAGTGGGTGACGCAAAATGCGTCGAAATTTCAAAATTCTAAACACAAATTTGGAGAGATATTTTTTATTCAAAATTATCTCGTATTGTAACCATATTCTTCACTATTTTCTAGCCGAAACTTGAAGTCTAAACGATATATCCTGTTTGTGTTATGGCTTTTCAAAGTTTGACATATTTTAAGTGGGTGATGCTTGGTGACGAACGGGTTAAAACCTTTTTTTTTCTTGACTCAATAGCAATCAATTTACTGAATTGTTTTAAAAAAATTGTAGCATCGAAAAACAATTTTTTATTTTAGGTATATTTTAAAAATTCTGAAATAATAATCTGTTCACACTGACTCACCGATTGAAATTCAAGATAACAATTGATTTTTTTACAAAAACTTATAGTTAACAAGTCGGATAAGCTTAGAGCACGGGAAAAAACTGTGAATAGCATGGAGTTAAACTCGCATCGATATAATAGATTATTTTACGAAGAAAACATTTAAAAATTTGAATTTCAATGGAAGTATTTCATAAATTCTTTGACAAATGCCCAGAACAACTAACATTTTTATTAGCTGAAATTTTCAACGTTCCGAGTTTGGATTATCCGAAACTTGGATGGACGGATTAATTTTGATAGTTAAATCTAAAAATCTGAATAAATTTGGTATGTATGAATTTAGAATTTAGACTTTGAAGCCTTATTGCCAATGTTACAAATTGAAATATATTTATTTTTCCGAAGATAAAATCAACTTATTCAAATGGATGAAAAAGGCCAGTATAAGTCTGTCGACAAAAATTGATTACATTGGATTCTTTTCGTTAGTATGAATGATAAGTGTCCTGTGATACGTCGTGTGTTATTTGTTTAGTTAATGTTTTTGGCACAAACAACTAAATGAGTATGACTGAACTTGTCATATAGAATTAAATACTAGTCAATGTTAATTTTTCAAAACAACAACTAAACCTCCAACAGACTTTGAGAATAAATGATGACACACTGTACGAAACAACAATTCGCAAGAAAAAAATCGTTGGCTAGCACAAGCACTTTGTAACGTTCTTTCACATATTATATTTTTTATTATCGTTTAATAATTTGCTCGTGATAATCTCTTGATAAGAAGATTCTTAACAATTGTTTTACAATTTTTGTTTATTTAAAAGAAAATTTTATAACGCTTTAACTTGTGATCGGCTTAAAAGAAACGAAACCAGAATGTATGTACTGTAATAAATATAAAAAACGATATGAAATCAGAATTCTCTGTTTCGATAAATTATTTTGCCCATGCCCTAGATTTTTTCCAATTTCAAATTAAATTTCCGGCAGTCCATTAATTTATTTGAAATTGTGTCATTTGTTTCAAAGTGAATGGACGTGTCACTCGAGAACCGGGACACGTTTCTGGCATAATTTATTCGATGGGAAAATGAATGGATCCAGCAAAACACAAACAAGCACATCAACCGAAAACAATATAGCACAACATGAAGAGACAGAGAGAGCATCACTTATAAACGTACCCATGGACAGCAGGCACTATCGACAGTAACATCCTGCCCACCAATTACACAGTAATTGAAGCCTTCCGACATTCGCTGGAGCGCTTTGAGAGACTGACCACAACACAGCACTTGTGTGCTCCTCACTGGAGTTTAGTCGTTCACTACCGGTTTTAGTGCTTCAACATTGCCAGCCGGAATCGAACTGCTGAAAACCAGCGGGAATCCGAGGAAACTTGTCCATCTGACCGACCAATTGCGCTCTTTCGTTATGATGTGAAGGGTCTATTTGAGTGCCCCACAATGTGGGTACGTGTTGTTCATGTTATGATTCTTTGACATTTTTCCCCCCGACAACAGCCTACCTTATGACAGAAGGCTTGACGAAAGCGCTCCTGGCGGCGCGGCGGAGGTTGACATTTGAACCCTTAAGCGGAAATCCTTGTCCGTTTCGCGGATTCGAGTAGCTATAGCCAATTGGCGGCCGGCGCCAGACCAGCTGGAAACGGGGAAAGTGACATACCTTTCATTCAACCTGCTGCTGATCCTTGACATTTTTCACTTTCATTCCTGGTGACATTATTATGATTTCTGCCCCACAGAACTGAACGAAAGGTCCTGGGTACGCGGATTCAGTTCCGCTGACTCTTATGCAATGTTCCGTTGCTTGACCAATGGCCATTTGTGTTCTGATACGAATCTAAATGTTTCTTGGGGCGTTTGCAGCGCAAATGAGTGAGCAAATGACGCCCTATGTAATAACAAAAGAAAAAATGGAGAAAAAAAATGCTATTCTACTAGCATTTGATTTCTATAAATAAAATTTGGATCTCAACTGAAGTGAAGTTTAATTTTCGAAATCATTTGCTTGTCCGCTGTAGTAGAATCAAAGCAGGACACAAACGACTATTTTCAATGGTTTTAATGGTTTGTAGATTACGCCTACGTAAAAACAAACTGGTCGAAACTGTCCGATAGGACATGCGCCTACTTTTGAAAAAGTTTAGTAAAGTCGCGTATAGTGAGTCGACCGTTTTTATTCATATGAACAGCAATTGTGCAATTATTTAGAAGAAAAGACAAAAAATTGTTGAACCTTTAAATGTAAAGAAGTTGGTTTTCCCGTAGATTATTAAAGATTTTTATAAAACATTTCCTCGAGCTGAACCGTTTTTGATTTCTAAACCATTTGGGAATTTGTACGTTTGGCTAGAGCACGTAGTCCTCGAATCACAAACGGAAAATTTCATTTTATCAGACTGTTATATAATACATATTTTTCTCGATTTCATTGTTATTAACTCAATCTGATTTTTATAAGCTCAATCATTACTTGATAAAGTTTATCGATAAACACTTTACTGCATGAATGAATTCTGCATTCGCATTGTTTAACCTACACCCATAGAAGAGCGAGCAATAATCCAATGCCTATTTAGGAAATCTCTGTACCGAAAATGCGCTGAAATATACATTATACTAAAGATGATATAATTGGAAAAGCACTACTTGCATAAAGACTCGAGCGCCCAAGCAATATTTTGCACGACCACTTCATTCAAGCGAAACAAGAAAAACATTTTATAGAATTTTCATCCTATTGATAATTCTTCCCAAAAAAAATATATATATATAAATAGTGAGAATCAAACTTCCTGCAACATCTCATCTCGGCTTGCTAGGTCGATATCTTACCCAGTGCACCATCTGAGTCGGTTAGCAAACGAAGATTTATTGTCATAGTGTTTCTGCTACGGCCGGCAAGCAAAGAAACGCGCTGAATTGGCCGTCAGCCGTTTGACCGGTATTTCTTTTACTCTCCTTTGTCTTCGATGGGAAAGAGATGATAATGGGATGGGAATGGGGTTGTAATGGGAAAATTTAAACTGTTTTCTATTGCCGGCCGGTTTACATACACACGCACGGCTCATTTCGGCTGGCGGTTTTTGGCGTCGGTTGGAAACAAATAACATTTTTTCATATGCCGGTTTACACATACACACACAGCGCTCGGACTCAGTACATAATTCGACAATATCTTTGCTTACTGATTGTTTCCATCCTTCTTTGTCTTGTGATAGGATATGGAATATGTTTATTTGATTTCTTTCAGACATATGCAATGCGGTTGCGCTGAGAGGACAATGCCAGTCATTAGAAGGCTTATCAATGCCGGTCTGGCATAGAATCTTATACCGATACTTCTACCTCCAAGGAAGTTCATTATTGGAGTAGATTCTGATTTGTGGGTGTTCATGTAGAAAATATGTTTTATTTTTTATTCGTTACTAGCTGACCCGGTGTGCTTTGCTACACCTTTCACAATAAAATGATATTTTCAGAAATTATTCAAATTTTTATTTTTTTTATTGTAGGTATTATGACACAATTCATAAGCAACCGCTATAAAATGAGAGCTGCAGCTGGAGTTTCGAATAACAACACAAAGATAATATAAACTAATATTCTGAATTTTGATCTACAAATTTGTGTTAAAGATCTGATATTTTTAATCTGTTTCCTTAAGCTTCACCCTAAAAAAGGAGGGTCTCAAATAATCGTACGCAAACAATCTAACTTATAACATATGGTGGTTTTTGCTTGAAATGTTCTGGATTTAGGCTAAAAACTGATAAGAGAGCCCCCCTCCCCTGTCCTTCCCTTCACCCCCTGCTGAACGGAGATCGTGATCTTTAATAATCATACCCATTTTTATTCGTTCCCAAAAATCCTCTTGTATCAAAGCAATGTTTTTAAGCTTCAACACAAAATGTATATGGAACCTCCTCCTTTCTTCCGCTCTCTACACTGTAAAGCGTAAGGTTCTGCTATAACAATCGTAGAAATATATCTCGTAACCAAATACCTTTCCATGCCATGTTTGTTTCCATTTGTTGGCTTCGTTAGCATAAATTGAGAACTTATGTTAACAAAATTGTATTGAGCTCACCTCCATCTTCCTATGTACCAACTCACTGAAAGGAGGATAGTGAATCATAGAATCATACCAAAATGATATTCCATGTTAAGTGTTGTCGATTTCTCTGAGTTTGAAAAAAAAAGTTAAATGTAAGGAATTGTTTCACATAGAAAAAGTATTTTTCGTACTCAAATACTTTTTGATGCCAAACTGAATTTCATTTGCTCGATTAATTCTCGAGTTATGCAAAAAATTTATATGGAAGCCCCCCTTTCCCCCTTTATGTCTTTCCGCTGAAAAAAGGCGTGGCTTCAATTTATAATAGAAACATTGCTCTTATCCAAATATCCTCATATGCCAAATATGGTTAAATTTGTTCGATTAACTCTCCAGTTATACTGAAAATTGTAAGGGAGACCTCTCCTCCCCTTTTTCATTCACCTCTTTGAAGGAGTGAGGAAGATCAAATATTTATAGAAGCAATTCTCGTACCCAAATATCGTTCCATGCCAAATTTGGTTCCATTAGCTGTTGTAGTTCTTGAGTAATGCAGAAAAATTGTATGAAACTCCCCTCCCTCTTTTCTTTCTCCTCGCTGGAAGAAGGAAGGGGTCTCAAACAATCATTAGAACATGTCACGTACTCAAATACCCGCCAATGCCAAATTTGGTTCCATTTGCTTAATTAGTTTTTGAGTTATGTAAAAAATTTTAAAAGAGCCCCCCCCCTTTACATCTCCCTACTGGAAAGAGGGAGGGGTCTTAAATCATTATAGAAATATTTTTCGTATCCAAATACCCTCTCATGCCAAATTTGGTTCCATTTGCTTTATTAGTTTTTGAGTTGTGAAAAAAAATATGAAAGAGGCCCCCTCCCCCTTTCTACTGGTAAGAGGGAGGGGTCTCAAATAATGATTGAAATATTTCTCGTACCCAAATACTTTCCCATGCCAAATTTGGTTCCAATATCTTATATGAAAAATTGTGAAGTAGCCCCCCTCCCCCCTTCCTATGACCCCACTGAGAGGAGAGAGGGGTACCTTATATTTATAAAAATATAACTCGTTCCCAAAAACCACCACATGCCAAATTTGATACCATTTACTTGATTGGTTCTCGAGTTATGCAAAAAATTGTCTTTTGTTTGGGAGCCCCCTCCCCCCCCTTCATGAGAGAGGGAGGGGTCTCAAACCACAATAGGAACCTTCTCCTGCCTCCAATACCCTCATCTGCCAAGTTTCACGCAAATCGGTTCAGTAGTTTTCGAGTCTATAGGGAACAGACAGACAGAAATTCATTTTTATATATATAGATTTCTGAATATACGATTTCAGAGTAAAAAAGTATGAACAATGGAATAAAAAATAAGTTCAAAAAATTAAAATAAATAATACTTTTTGAACCAATTCACAATGGGAAAAACAGTATCAATAGCGAAGAAATTCAATATCTTCCCTCCTACATGAAAAAAAAACCATGAAAATATACATTCCTTTAGTAAATATGTGCAAAGAATCGTTTGGAAATTGTTTTAGACGCCGCACGAGTCTACGAACGGATATATAGTGCCTTTTCAACACCTAATTCCAATATATTTTGTAAACAATCCTGAAAAACACTGATTTGGACTAAACGTTTTTTAAACAAAAATAGACCTATCTTATGTATTTTTTTTTTCGAGGAATCAAATGAAGGCTGTTTGAGCCACCGCGGGCTTCGGAAAATGGAGCTATGATTGAATTTACCCTCATTTTCCATCTATTTTCCAAATAATTATGAAAAAGTAAGTTTGGGCTTAAAAATTTTGAACCAAATGAGACTTTTCTTGTGAATTTTTTCCGAAAAATCGAATAAAGGCTGTTTGAGCCACCGCACGCATCGAAAAATGGAGTTATGATAGGCTTACCTGATACTTTCAGAAAAATGCGGGACATTTCACGAAAAAAAAGCGGAACGTTGCCGAAAAAAGCGGGACATTTTGGAAACTCTTAAAACCTAATTTTTATGATCATTCCTATACATATCTACAGTACCGTTAATAACTGTATAGAAATTGAATGCACGCGTACTGTTACTTCGACTGTGAACTTCCTTACCTTTCTACAATGATGATAGTTTTTGATCAAATTTTCTGCGTAAGATAGATCAACTATCACACTATTACATATATCACAAAAGTTTAACTTTCTTAACTTAAAAAATATTTTCTTGATTAGAAAAATATAAACATCGCTAGAACGTGCTCAAAAAACGCTCAATTGAATGCACTTGTTATGGTGATGCTAAGATAAGCTTGCTAAATTGCCCGGTCTTATCCGGACTTGCTAGGTAATTTGACTCAAAATTTAGGAATAGTAAGCCCGGCCCGGATAAATTTAGGTTTTTCCAGCGTAAAACTTCATAAAAGTGATACCTGATTAATTTTTACAGCCTTATCGGTGAATGTCATGTTCTTTAAGTAAGAACATTTCTTGTTTTGAAAATCGTTAATGGATAAAAGGAGATTAGAAAAAAATGACGGAAGTTGAAAATGATCGGGGAGAGATTTAATAAGAAACGTATTCATCAAGCACGAACCAGCTATTTTGGAGTGGTGGAATCGGAGAAGGCTTGAGTTCACAAAAGTTTTTTTCAGGAAAAAGCGGGACATTTTAATAAAAAAAACGGGGCGGCGGGACAATCTCTAAAAAACCGCTTTTGCAGGACGGATGGCAACCCTAAGTTATGATTGTTTCACCTTCAATTCTCCTACATTTTTCATATAGTTCAGAAAAGCATGTTAAGACTTGAAAATTTTGAACCAAATAAGACTTATCTTAAGTGTTTTTTCCAAGGTATCGAATGAAGGCTGTTTAAGCTACAGCACGCATCGTAAAATCTAGTTATGGATTTTATCCCTTTATTCATTTCAGTCATACTTTTTATAGGAAAATAGAGGGTAAAATCAACCATAGCTCCATTTTCTTAAGCGTGCGGTGCTTCAAATTGCCTTCATTTGAGTCCTCAGAAAAAATCACACAAGATAGATTTATTTTTGTTCTAAAAGTTTTAGTACAAATCAGTATTTTTCTGGATTGTTAACAAAATATAGGGGAATTAGGGGTAAACAGGCACTATATCTCCATTAGTAAGCTCGTGCGGCGTCTGAAACTATGCCCAATCGATTCACCGGACATTTTTTTTAAAGGAAAGTATATTTTCATAGATCTGGTTCATGTTGAGTAGGAGGGAAGATATTGTATTTCTTCGCGGTTTATACACTTTTTCAACATTGTTCAATGTATGAGGTTCCTTAAGGAAAAAAATCATGATCGAATATGTATTGAAAACCGACCATATAGATTTTGTAGATTGATCCAAAAAATTACTCTGTGCATAAAACGTCGAAATTAGGGGGGACCAAAGGAAATTGGAAGAATCGACATTTTAATTTTGATGCCTTGATGACCTTCAAATGCATAAACGTTGGGATCTGGTGTCCCGTCGAAAATAAATTGTCCAAAAAATTACATTATGGAACTTCTGGGAAGTTTTTCGGAAAACCGATAGAGTCCCAGAAAGTCTAGTTTTGACCAAACATGTTTTTCGTGATAACGATTTATGCATGTTTAAGCCATTTATAACCAGAAATAAAATTTACACACAGATAAAACTAATGCATTGCAATTGGATCAAAAGAAATACATTTTTGAACAAAGGTTCCAGCGCCTTTTGAATCTAATTTTCTTTTCTTTGATTAAAAACACTTTTCTATCGAAACGAAAGAAAATTATTTCAAGTTGATGTAAAAATCTAATAAATGTACTGTACATTAAATCTTAAAAAAATATTCGTGCCAGAATCAATGAACAAATTCTTTGCTTTTGATTGATTTTTCTTTGAAACATTCAATGATGGATGAAATTTTTCCGAAAAAATCTTGAAAGCGTATAGGATGTTTGGTAAGTTTGTTTTAAATTTTTCTGAACTGGATTATAAAAGCTTTAAATTTGTTTTAAGTCAACTATTCAGCCGACGACGATTGGCACCAAAGTAGGTATCAAGTTGGAAGCTGCGGAATTTCAAGACGATCCGATACGACGACAGACACCCAACCGGCAGGTGCAATAACTTCACGGTTTAAATATGTATTTTATCCGCTTCTTGGACAGAAAATCGTCTGCAGATCAAATTAAGCCTGTTTAAAAGTAAGTAGATATTATTTATTTATCTCGTACGATTCTAAAGTTGCTAGTTCACCTTCTCGACATTTCATTCCTTGTGTCTGGGAAAGTATTTTTGTCAGCCAGTTGTGTCTTGTTTACTTGAAAGTTTTCTAATTTATTCTCTTTTTTACAGGTAGACTTCCCAAAATCTGGACCAGAAAGAAAACGCAACGGCAAAACCTGTCTTGTATAAGATGCATTAGAAAATTGAAAAATAAATTTATTGTTATTTTTCGTAAAAAAAAACTTTTACTAGTACTAGATTTTTATAAAAACGAAAGAAAATAATCGGATCAAATAATTAATGGTTTCAAATTAAAATCAAAATAACTTGGAAATAAAGGAATTTTGAAATGAGATTTTGAACCAAAGTATTTCAGATATTGATTGAAAAAACATTTTTTGATTCAAAGGAAAACATTTCTACGAAGCAAAGAAAAATGTAATTGGATCTAAGTAATTTTTATTTGTCCTAAAATCAAAGAAAAAAAATCCTTTGTTTTGCGGCACTTTCCTTTGAAACTAATTTTTATTTTTTCTGCATGTAGTTTTCCCCGGTTTTCTTTGGTCTTCCCATAAGTGATTTTGGAAGTCCAGCCAGAAGCCATACATAGTTAAGTTTCGACCTTATTATTATTTTTTAGACAACACCAGATGAAATTCAATGCTTTTTAAGTCATTTGGCATTGAAATTATTTATTTTGAGCGCTCTGAGACACCCCTAAATAAAGTTCGATGAAGCTGAAATTTGCACAGGACAGCCTTTTGGGCCAATCTACGGAATTATATGGTTTGTTTTAATAATTCTGCATGGCCCTTTTTGCTGCCCACTTGTATACATATTTTAATCAAAACACATGTATTTAACTGGATTTTTCATTATTTCCCGAAATTTTGGGTATTATTTGGGAAATACACCGTCTGAATTCCCGATTCCTGAGAACGCACAAATTACCGTGAAATAAACACACTCGCCATAATGTTTTGAATAAAATATATAAACAAGGTGATTTCCCGTACATTTTAAAAATAAAACTCAGAATTGCCTTATTAAAAATCTGAAACAATCTAACCAGGCAATGGTATAAAATCGGAAAAATTTCAAGAGAAGCCTAAATACACTCAGGAGATCTTCATACATCTTTTAAAGTAAGTTTCAAAACATTTTTCACTCAATTCACTGTTTTTCTACGAACGTTATTTGGAATACAGATCAGGTGCCGCTGCCCAGCCAAACTATAGTATTGGTCACCCAGAAATTGACGATAATTTGACGCTTTAGGAACGCATCTGCTCCGGACTAAAGCACTAGTGTTAAATTCCTTGAGAAACAATCAATAAAAATTCGAAACGTTGGATTAAGGGCACATAAAAATATGTTGTTATTCTTTATCGAAGGACCTGAAGGTGTTTTTGAAATGGATATTTGTACTTATAGACTGTAAAATCGAACATGAAGATGAGGAACTTTTTTCCAACAGAAATCAGTAAATTTGGATACATAGAATAAAATGTCAAAAGCCAAAAAGTGTGGGAAATTCACACAAAATCTGGAAGAGAACTACTTCCGATGACTAACGACGTTCAAAAATATCACCGACAATCGTTTTTAAATATAAATAAGGCCGGAACAAATTTCAAATCCTTCTTTTGTCACTCGGAGTTGGAACATCGCGAGGGAGTAGGGGGTGGGAATAATAAAAATAATTGCAAAAAATTAATAAATTGGAATAAATTTGCACGAAAGCTTGTATGCTACAAATTTGCATGTTATAACATTGCACAAAACCTATAAATCAAGTATTATTGTTATCGAAAAATTCAATAAAACCAAGAATATAAAAGGTGATAAAACTCTCATCTTCAACTATTTGTTTTTGATCTTGTAACTATTCGGATATTTGATAATTTTTTCGGAATTTCCATATAATACTTCAAACTTTATTTATTCCCCTCTTCGGGTTTTTTGGAAATTTCGAAAAACACAAAAGAAGAAATTGATATTTGTTCTGCCCTTATCTATTATGTTAGAAATAAGAAAAAATACAAATATTTGATGGATGAATCAATCAATTGAATAAGACTTTTTCCACTAATGCCACTTTTTTTAATTTTTTGCAGCTAGGTGAATGCATTTTGATAGTTTTTTGAAATTTGAATTCAAATATATGCATTTGGAATTCAGATGTAATCCTCTTTGGACATTGTGTTATTATAAAATATCTTTAAATGTTGTTCAATCGAACTCACAACTAGGAAAACGAGGAATTTTAAAGTGGAAAAGACGACTCAGCTCACAGGCACCAATTCTAAGTAAGTTCAGAACTAATCGAGGTCAATCGGCTCGACATCTTTCTCCTTTCTCTGTTACAACACATCCCATAAAAGAACAGTTTTTATTTCTCAACCCAAAATCACAAATAATTCAACCCGAGATCATCCCGAAAAAATCTACACAATCGGCGCTGCTCTGAAGCGATGGCAGCTGGAAAATCCCAAAAATTTTATCGCCACAAACGCAACAACAACAGCATCATCACCATCATCGATTGGCTCAATTTTACTGTTGTGCGTGCGATCATGATTACATTATGAAAAAAAAGCAGAACGAAAAAAATATATCATTAACATGTATCGAAAATCCCACATGTGGTGTGGAACGATGGATGGATCAAAAACGCAATCGCCAATCGCCGAGAGAGATGAGGTGCGTCGAATATCAACAAAACAGTGTTTGGAAGAAAGCCGCCGTCCATCCATCGGACGATGTAATCGTTGTGTCGTTTTCGATAGTGTGTGTTTGTCGTTTTAACATAATCTGTATCTCGAATCGATGTTTTTCACGTTTTTCATTGGTGTTTGTGTGTGTGGCGTGTGCTGCTACATGTTTTTATGCTGGGGGACGGATATTTTCGATCACTGATGGTGGTCGATTTTTTCCCTTCTGGTATTTTCTTTTATTTTGTTCATGATTCGTCTCTTTTGCTCGGTTTAGAAGGAAAGGTACAAGTGTCACTGGGAGATATAGAATGAAAGACAAAAGGAAAAAAAGAACGACTTAAACTAAATCAAATCAGGAAACGATTCACTTTGACGAATTGATATCCGATTAGAAAATTAAATACACATCATAGGATGTAATTGAATTATACCCTAATGAAGATGTTCAGCGAGATTTCCAGTCATCTCCCTGAATGATGCTGACTTGTATGTAGTACTGAAGATTTATCAGTTATGAATTTAACGGCAAACACATATTTCATTTTAATGATATAGGTACCTAGACTTTAATTTGACTTGTTACTTGTTGCTTTTTAATATTTAATGACAAACTATCCAGGAGAACTCCAAAATTGTTTACTACTACAGGATGGTCAGCAAGTTTCCCAGTTTTTTCCCGTTTTTTCCGTAAGGTATTTTATGATTTTCCCGGTTGAAGAAATCTGTACATCGGTAAGCATTAGACATTTATGTGTATGAAGTTGGCTTGGATATTTTACAGAAAATAAAATAATATCAAATCGGAATGCAAAGCTTCAAGAAAATAATTTTAGTAGAAAATAATTCTAGTAGGTATCCTGCGAAATCTCGTCAAAAATGCCTACCTTTTTCTCAGTCTTTGTGAAAAATTTCGCTTTAAAAAAAATATATTTCCGAGATATGGATTTGATAAAAATTGCTTTGATATAAGGCCATGTGAGCTGAAAATTTCAAGCTGTTCTCAGTCATTGAGCTTGAGCTTGAGCTTAGACAAACCGTACATTTCAGTAGTTGCTACTCCGTGATTGACAAGAACCATCAAAATTGTACATAGATCCAAATAAATGGGGCTTGGGATTAGCTCACCATTTTCTGTGTACACGTTTCGAAGGTTCCTTATCTTATTTATATGGTCAATAACGGCGCCGGCCACGTCCTTACGGTTCATCGGGGAAAGAGAAGGACCTCTAAATCTCCACGGTCGTCACAGGAAGGGTGGTTTGTTAGTGGGGAAGGTAAATAAGATCTGGATTCCCTTTGGGAAGGGATGTGATCAAAGCAAAGTTAAATATTTAATGATCGTTGCGTCACACACTATCGAATACCTCGCGTTTTTATTTAGAGCAAATACGTCCTAATGTGGCATTGTCATACACGTACAATGTAATTAACAGCGGTGCAACTTACCGAATTTTACCGCGCGTTTAAGACGAGAAGAGCAAAGCGTCCTAACGTCCTAACGTATAATGCACTTGGCACATGTGCAATTCACCAAATTTTTACCGCACGCTTATAACGAGAAGAGCATAACGTCCTATCGTGGCATTGTCATACACGCATGACGTATTTAGTACTGGTGCAACTCACCGCAAATTATCGCGCGCTTAAAACTAGAAGAGCTAAAACGTCTGAACGTGGGATTGTCATACACGTACAATGCACAATTTTATCGCGCGTTTAAAATGAGAAGAGCAAAACGTCCTAACGTGGCATTTTCTTACACGTACAATGCACCTAGCACGGTTGCAACTCACCGAATTTAAACGCGAGCTTATAACGAGAAAAGCAAAACGTTCTAACTTGGCATTGTCATACACGTAAAATGCTCTTGTCACCGGTGCAACTAACTGAGTTTTATCACGCGTTTATAACGAGAAGTGCAAGAACGACCTAACGAGCGAACATGTTCTTACGCATTATGCAAACGGGGATAAAACAAAAAAAAAAAAAAAAAAAAAACGCGAACGATCGCGCCACGCTTGCCTGATGTACCCTTTTCCCAAGCAACTGAATGGAGGAGGAAATCTCCATTGTTACTCTCTTGCTGCTTTGCACCCCCCCCCCCCTTTGCACACACACACACACACACACACACACACACACACACACACACACACACACACACACACACACACACACACACACACACACACACACACGCACACACATACACACATACACACACACACACACACACAAACACACGCACACACACACACACATGCTATCTTGCATAACTTTGAGTTTAAAATTTTAAAAAAAATATCTACAAAATAAATAATACATTTTGGCATGAATGTTTGAAATACTAGTAGCTAACTAAGATTTACTGTTTTTTGGCATCCCTAAATTGCAATTTTATCGATGTTAAGTTTATCGGTGCAATTTCAGAGCATTACACTGGACGGGTTTGTTGATGATTTTGCATGAAATTCTAATTCTTAAAGCCTCTGAATACGGGAGCGAGCCCAAAATCTGATACCTACTTCTATGAAATCCTAGCCAAGTCAAAGCATAGTCGAGTCTATTTCAAGCTGTTCTCAGTCATTGTAAAAAAAAAAATTGCTTTTAAAAAAAAATCGAGATTTGTATTTGATAAAAAATTGCTTTGATATAAGGCCATGTGAGCTGAAAATTTCTAGCTGAAGTTCCAATGAAAAATTTGTTCATTTTATTCTGCCCTTTTACTAAATTTTATTATGGAACTCAGGCTTCTGATATTTGAAATATTATCAGAAACTATTATTTTCGGATTGATTTACTGATCCATGAATAAAAACTGAATTTCAAATTGGAATTCATAATTCGAATTTAAATTTAAATTTTTACTTCTCATGTAAGCTCAAGATTCGTGTTAGGTGGAATACTGTTTTTTGTTGGATAACTTTAAACATTTTTTTAAATAATTTGTATCTAGAGTCTGAGCTCTGGGTGCTGGATTCTGGATTCGCAATATTAATCAAAAACATAAGAATGTTCAGTGCGGCTCCGAGAATGTATAAATAAAACTTTAAAATTGAAATTTAAATCCAAATTTTCAAAACCGTGCTTAGGGTGAAATTTCTAAATTCTAGATTTTTTGTAATGAATTCTTAATAAATATGATTTCGAAAGAAATATACATATGATTAGTATTTTTTCACATTTATTTCCTGCTGAAAAATGCGGTTATCAGTAAAAGCGCTAAATGTATAAATAACACATACAAAAAAATTTGAGTTTTTTGAGAATGAATGAACGAGAGTAAAATGAAAACTTGAAGTATGGTTAAGATAAAAACGTGTACGTGTACTTTCGTATACCCAATTCAAAATACCCGAAAATTAGTTCGATTTCATTTCCTCCTCATTTGTTCAACATATTTATTCGAATTTTGGTCGGACTCTTAAAAATTGTCTCCCGTACATTTGAAATATTTTCTTTACATTTCTGCATGTTTTGAGTTTTGATTCAGCATAGGCATAGCATAGTTTTGAACATAATAAATTCTAGGCCAGTTGTAAGAAAGGTGTTGAGCATCAATCTCAAGTTTCGAAATAAGAATTCAGGAAAAAAAAACTATCAACATATGAATGCTATATTATCAAAAGATATCGATTTTTTCAAACTAATTTTCTTTATCCAGACTTTTAGGTTTATTTTTTCCTTAAGATTCGTAAAGAAAGTGCACTAAGGTATGGAATAAATAATTCTTACATTAATGAACGCAATCAAAGCTACGCTTGACATTTATTTGAGGTTTTTTTTCATTTAAACACATTTTTTATTATTAACACACAATATCCGTGATCTAAGAAATAGTTTATCGCGAGATTTTTTTCGGCACGTTTCGTTATCAAAAAAAAAGCATAAAATATGTTGGGACTGAAACAGGAACACTGAAAATGTAAGCGCTGCTGAGCAAAGATATTTCGACTTTGGAAAAATATTATCTCGATTTTTCTTCATATTTTACTTATGGAATGTGAAGTGTACTCTGAAATATAAAGCTTATAGGAAAAAAACATTCGTGTTGAAATGAATGAACATTAGAATTGAATAGATTTATATACGAAAAAATGATCCATCAACCCATCTTTCCCGCCCTGTTTTTTGCTCTTGGAATTGTTAGGCATTTTAAGATTTTAAAAAATTGTTTATTATTGTACTAATTTGTTCAATTTTCTCATAAAATTCTTTAAACTTTAGGTTGCTGAAAATATTGAAGGGGAGGGTTACAAAAGAAGAATTTGGATCTTACATATTTCGGTCTATTAATAAGGCATAAGATTAGTAACTGTTCATAACTACCCCAGTTAACTCTACCTATTTCCGAAGATTTTTTAATCGAAATATATTTTCGATTGAGTTTATTAAAGTTTTTTTTTTCTACCCCCTTCTTCCACTCCGTGCACAAGTGTGGATGTTTGGCAACCCCTACCCCCTTCCCCGGATGTCCACCTGAACAGATTCGATTTTTGTTGCCTGCATCTAATACTACATTCCCATTTCTTGGTGAATTTTTCATTGCAAGCTCCGATTTTTACAGAATGCATCTCCGAAGCCCATATTTTTTTTCGGAATTAAAGATCCCAAAACTGACTAAACAATTTAAATTAAAAAGATACATTTAAATGTCAGATTTTTTTTAAAATAATTTCTTATTATGGAACGTTTTGGAAAAAAATGAGCTTTAATTGTATTTGCCTCGACGTAGCAAAAATGATCGATTTTGATTTATTGATGTAAAACGATTCTTCATAATTTGATTATTTTTCAGATTTTTAGAATTATATGTTTGAGAAAGAAATACAAATTTTAGATTAATATATGGAAAATGGCCAAACACTTTAAATTAAAAATGTGTTTCCTCGAAATAAGTCTTTTTTAATTAATCAATTATTTTTCTTTCGAAGGCTTGTTTACTGTGATATTTTAACTCTTTCATTAGCTTTTATGTACTTTTACCGCTTTGGCTCGAAGGGCGTCATTCATTTTGAGCCGTTATTACAATAAAACAATTTTATAATTATCAATAGAATAGTTTTTATAAAAAAATCCATTCTATAATTTAAAACTTTTAAAATTAAGTTTATTAAGTAAGAAATGGTTACGATAAAGATGTTCTGAGACTAAATTATGATTTAAATTATAAAAATAAATTTCAATAATGGGGATTTTACGGTAATAAAAAAATACATTAAAAATATGAAACTTAGATTATTGGTTGAAACTTGATGCTGCAAATTCAATACAAAGCACAAAAAAATGTATTTTTCACAAGCTTTAATTAGCACTTTTGCTCCAAAGCTGTAAGAGCGATGTCTGCGTATTTATACGAGTGCAGTTGTTCACGCATTGATTGTTTTCTATGCAAAAAGTGAAATTTATTTTCATCAATTCTATCATCACTTTCAAAACATTACTCACAATTTTTCGCAGAATATTTGGTGATGCAGACGGTTCTTTTGAACACATTTTAAGCTTATTTATGATTAATCATGTTCATGCTATTTTTTTAAGAATATTCGTTTCACCGAATACTTGAAAAGGGCAAATAAGCGGTATTCGGCCGTTCGCACTATTCGGTACATCTCTTTTCAATTTTCTAAAAATACTGGAAATATTACTTCAGAAATTAGAGTTGATGAATAAAATCTGATAAAAAATCGAGTTCAGAAATTTATTTCCAAAATAAGTTTTTAAAGCAAAGGCTCCGAAAATTTTCCTATGTTTTATTTTTTTCCGACTATTTTCTCGGAAACAAGGCAATCGCTCAAGTTGAACATTCGGAAGACATTTTTCTAATTTGTGTATCCACTCTGGATGTGTTTTTGGTTATTTTAATCGCAATTGATTATGACTGAAATATTTAAATAGTACTAACTTTCAGAAATACATAAACTCTTTATTCAATATTCTTTATTAAAACATTATACAAAATTTTTAGAAATATTGAGAGCATTAAGAAAAAATACTACTTTTAACTTTTTTCTTAAATTATTCGTTGCAAATGAGTTACTATTTCTTTGGATTCAGTTACAATAAAATTAATTGAGTATGAGAGCTTGAAATTCAAGAAAAAGCAAATAAAAAAGAAGTTCCAAAAGCTTCATACCTAAGAATATGATTTTGATGATCTTGTTTGGAATAAAAATTATATTTTAAAATAGAAGAATTGGAACAAGAATTAATGATAATTCGATACTTTCGAACAAAGAGTCAGCAAAATACTTCAAAAAAATAATTGAATATTCAGTTTATAATTCAGAGCAATAATTAACAACCACTTTTCTCAAAGAATTGTTTTGGAATTGTTGCAGAATGAGAATCATTAAAATTTTGGTGAGGGTCTCACGCTGATATGAAGATGCCCAGTAAAAATATTGTGGTTGACTTGAAGATTTTTACATTTTCTTCAACGAAAATGTGTGTTTAATTTTCATTTGTGAAATGGCATTTATATCGAAATTTTTTTTAAAGAATTCTTGAAGTTATAATATAACCAATTGTAAAAATTACGAAAATTATTTTTTTATCAACACTTTTTCGCAGTGAACATCTAAGATTCGCAGATTGTTTTATAAAAGAATGTAAAAATTTGGATTGAGAAAATTTGTTAAAAATTTTATAAAAGTTTATTTTTCTGTAATTTCAAATTTATCAAATTACAATCCTAAAACTATACAAACTTACAAAATACAAGTCTTATTTGCAACTGTAAGCCCTCCAAACCAGCCCCCCCTCCCCTCCTACTCTAAAACATTTTTTAAAGATTTCTACTCGATTTCAAAAGTTAGCCCTTGAATATCTATAATCATACTGGTAGAAGAAAAAAGTTGCATAATTGGATTCAGCACTCTCCAATTGGACAAAATCAGTTTCATTCCGATATGAGCTGAGAAACGTAGATTTTTGAGAAACTAAGTATGTTGTATAGAAAAAAATTGATGAAATTAACGGAATTTATCTGAAAATTTTGTTAAAAAAATTGATTCGGTTAGAAATGAGATACAATGAGGCAAAGAAAAAATAGAGAAAGCTCTTGAAAATTCTTTACAGATAAAAATTCTTATGGGTATCACGAGTAAATTTAAACTGGAAATTTTTAAGTTTTCTTCAAATTTTTGCTTCGATCAGATAAGAAATCAGATTATTCGAAATTATTCAAAATTTCGAGATTTTCAAAAAGAATGGTAGCATATAAAATCTATAGAAAGTTAAGTTTTCTGGAAAACTATAACCACTAAATTGAATATAAAATAGTAAATTTTGAAGCTCAGCTTTAATAAAATAGTCTCTAGCCTAGTCTAGTCTCTTTTGTGTAAGTAAGGGAATAAATAAGAAACTATCTCCTATCAAACAGTGCGTTTGATTGGAGATAATTTCCTATTTAACATCGAAAATTATCAAAGATGCCAAAATTGTTGTTATCTGTATGTTTGTTTGTTTGTTTGTTTGTTTGTTAAGAGCTAGAGATCTGAAATTTGGCATGGATGCTCATTAGGACCAGGAATGATGAAAAATGTTTTTAGATTTTTGGACGACCCCTTCTGAAGGGGGTCGTACATACAAGACAAATATTGTTTTCACGTAATTGACGTTATTTTCCGTCGGATTGTGATGAAAATTTGCACATGAGTGTTTTGAGAGACGAGCAATCGATTACAGTTATCAAATTTAGGGTCAGGGGTTGGCCAAAGGGGTCGTCCATATCCACTGATTTATGTTTTCGCTATATTGGCGTTATTATACATCGGATTGTGATGAAAATTTACACATGAGTGTTTTGAGAGACGAGCAATCGATTACAGTTATCAAATTTAGGGTTTGAGGTCGGCAAAAGGGGTCGTCCATATCCACTGATTAATGTTTTGCGATATTGGCGTTATTATACACCGGACTGTAATGAAAATTTGCACATGAGTGTTTTGAGAGACGAGCAATCGATTACAGTTATCAAATTTAGGGATAGGGGTCGGCCAAAGGGGTCGTCCATATTCACTGATTAATGTTTTTGCGATATTGGTGTTATTATACACCGGATTGTGATGAAAATTTGCACATGAGTGTTTTGAAAGACGAGCAATTGATTTCAAGTTTCGAATTGCGGATCAGAAGTCAGCTGAAGGAGTCGTCCATACCCAACTTTAGTGTTTTTTGCGATTTTGACGTTATTCTACATTGGATTGAGATGAAAATTTCCGCATAGGAGTTTTGAGGAACGCTCTTTTGCTTTCAGGTTTCAAATCTTGACTCAGGGGTCGGCAAAAGGGGTTATTATCTGTTCACTGTTTTAACGATATTCTCTTGATTGAGCATTGAATTGTAATGAAAATTGGCACATGGGAGTTTAACAGAAAAGATAATTGATTTCAGGTGTCAAGTTTTGAATCGTGGTCAAAAAAAGGCCGTCCATGTTAGATGCTCACTGTTTTCGCGATATTGTCGTGATCATGCATCGGATTGAGATGAAAATGTTCAGATGAGGGTTATAAACTATGAGCAATTGACTCCAGGTAGCATGTTCCGTGTCAAGGGTCGGCGAAAGGGGCGTCTCTATTCACTGATCACTGTTTTCAAGTTCCTGACGTTATTTTACATATAATTTTAAAAGAAAAAATGGCACAAGGGAGTTTTGAGGAACGTAAAATTGGTTTCAATTATCGAAATTCGGGCCATGGGACAGAAAAGGGGGTTTCATTGAAAGTTCAGTGTTTTGTGCAATAATTTTGTTGGAGGCAGTTAATTGATACCAATTTAAGTGTGAAGGTCAAGCAAAAGAGTCGTGCACACAAACAAATAGTACATGTTTCTGCCATAATGTCTAGATTTTGCAACCGATCGAGAAGAAAACACTCTCACATAAATTTTAATTTGAATTTCAAGTAATAGTAATAGTAGCGACTTTAAACACTGTTGAATTTTTTCCCCAAAATTGTCGAAAGAATGTTTCGAATTCATTTTCTCAACTCATTTTGACGATCCAATGATTTAAAGCGAAACGAAGTTCGTACGGGATCAGCTAGTATAAAATAAAAAAAAATCAAAAAAAGATCCGAGTGGTTTTTTTTTATTTTATATCAAAACTTATATCTTCCCACAAATTTTTAGAACTGTTTTGATTTGGAAATTTAATTAATAATTCTGAAATTTTGGTAGAATCCCTTATCTTGAAACGAAAACTAAATTTTGGTTACCTTTTGTATTTTTCCCGATTTTGGGTCTGAATTCCCTGTTTTTTAAGGTTTTCCCGGTGCGTTCTCAAATTTTCGGTATTTTCCCGTTTTTTCCGGTTCTCTGACCACTCTGTGTCGTATACTTACTTACTTACTTAATGATCCCGCGCCGATCCACCGGTGCATAGGGCCGTGGTAAAAGACCTCCACTGTTGACGATCCGGAGCCAGCGTCTTCACTTGGTCCCAGTCAAGATTCTCGTCGACAGTTCGGATTTCAGCGGCTAGGCTTCGCCGCCACGAGTTTCTGGGCCTGCCTCTTCTTCGATGACCTTCTGGATTCCAGTCAAGCGCCTCTCTGCAAATCTCGTTTTCATCTTTTCGCAGCGTGTGCCCAATCCATCTCCACTTACGTTCCCGAATCTCGATTTCTAGCGCCCTTTGATGACACCGGCGATGTAGTTCCTCATTCGAGATCCAGTTGCCAGGCCACCAAGCGCGGATGATGTTCCGCAGGCAGCGGTTTACAAATACTTGCAGTTTTCGCGTCGTCACCGCATATGTGCACCAAGTTTCGCACCCGTACAGCAATACGGATTTGACGTTTGAGTTGAAGATTCGGATTTTTGTTCGTAGAGAGATCTGGCGTGACTGCCAGATGTTTCGGAGACTCGCAAACGCAAATCGGGCCTTTCTGATCCGGGTTTCGATGTCTTTCCTGGTAAAGTCTGCTTCATTTAATATTGGAACACAAACAATTGCGTGTAGTTCAGTCATTTATTAACGAATTCATAATTTGTTTTTCATACAAATGTAGCATTTTCTTTACTCTTTCATAAAAAAAAATTAAAAAAATTATTCATTGCTGTTTCGAAGAAATTCTCGTACTTTTCCCGTAATACGGCACATTAGGCGGCGCACACCCTTTTCGTCCACCGTTTTGGCGATTTGATTCCACCAGTTCTTCATTTGAGTCATGTTCCTAACAAGTTTTCCCTTTGCCTTAAGCCTCCGCTTCGTGATTGCCCAGTATTTGTCTATCGGCCGGAACTGGGGGCAGTTTGGGGGGTTGAGGTCCTTCGGTATTCCGCTGACCCCGTTCGTTGCGTACCATTCAATAACCGTTTTGCTGTAATGGCAGCTTGCGAGGTCCGGCCAAAACATTACTGGATGGTCGTGGGCACGAATAAACGGCAGAATCCGTTTCTGTAGGCACTCTTTTTTGTAGACTTCTGATGTCATTGTCTTGTCAGTGAGAAAGACTTTGGTTTTCTGTTCACAACTGCATATCCCCTGCAAAATCATGTACTTGCGGGCGAATTTATCCGCAAACACGAACTCAAATTTTGCAGGTACATCCCCCCGAGCCGTCGCCCAATAAAATTTTTGACCTGGGATTTGCCCAAAGTCCGCCTTCACGTAGGTCTCATCGTCCATCAGAATACATCCGTCGAACTTGGTCAGCACTTGGTCGTACAGCTTTCGAGCACGGGTTCTGGCCACATTGTTCTGCTTCAGCGTCCGATTTGGCTGTTTGCTGGCTCGGAATGACCTTATTCCTTCCCGGAGACGAATTCGTCGCACCGTACTGTGAGCGGCCTGGAACTTATTGGCTAAATCGCGGTCTGAAAGATTGGGATTCCTCTTGACGGCCTTGATGACTTTCCCACGCAGTTTCCGGACGACAGTTCCACTCCGACGCTTCGAATGCGGCTTCCGAGCCGTCGTCAATGTTTCCTTGTACTGCTTGATAACACGCCATACGGTATTTCTGGGCATTTTAAGCTGTTTAGCTAGCTTCGATACCGACAACAATGGAATTTCAAGAAAACTGTGCACAACTTGATCTCTCCGTTCGGCTTCCATGGCGGTTGTTTACAAAATGCTATCGTTTGGTGTTATGACATAAATACATGATGAAAAGTAATGAATTTCTCGACACGTGGGTGAAAAAAGTTTCCAAATCCGTCCACTAGGAGCGCCACAATGAGCAAAAGAATTTGTTCCAATATTAAATGAAGCAGACTTTACCACCATCAGGCGTTATCTGGCTACCAAGATACTGGAAGCACTCCACTTTCTCAACTTGTTGCCCAGCTACCATGAAACTGGAGGAATTTCCTGTGTTGATCTCCATCGACTTGGTCTTTCCGACATTGACTTTGAGACCTGCAGCCTTGGAACTTTCGGTGAGGTCGTCGAGTTTGCTCTGCATATCTGGTTGTGTTTGGGCGAGCAAAACAATATCGTCAGCCAGGTCAAGGTCGTTCAGTTGCTCCATTGTTGAAGGATTCCACGGCAATCCTCGGTTCGGTGCACAGTCAATCGATCCAATCAGAATCTCATCCATTACGATTAGAAAAAGTAGCGGTGATAGAATACATCCTTGTCTCACTCCAGCAGTTACCGGGATTGATTCGGACAAGACACCGTCGTGCAAGACCTTGCACGAAAATGCCTCGTACTGTGTCCTGGAATTCGTTGATTTGTTCCAGTATTATTCTTAGCGTTGTGATGTGGTCCACACATGATCGTCCGGATCGGAATCCAGCTTGTTGCCGTCGGAGTGTAGCGTCGATTTTCTCCTGGATCCTGTTCAGGATCACTTTGCAGAGTACTTTGAGGGTTGTACAGATCAACGTTATGCCTCGCCAGTTACCGCACTCTGTCAGGTCTCCTTTCTTCGGGACCTTTACAAGGATACCCTGCATCCAGTCGGCCGGGAATGTTGCAGTATCCCAGATGTCAGCGAAAAGACGGTGCAACATTTGTGCTGATAGGGCAGGGTCGGCTTTCAGCATTTCAGGGATGTTGAAATCATTCTGTGTCGTATAACTCAAACTAATTTTCATTTCTTTTCGGAATCGATTTCAATATCATCTATAAGTAGTAAATTACAAACTAAGTATTTCAGTTAAACTATTGTAAATTTATAATTAATAACTTTCAATTATCGACAGAGTAATTTTTCCATCATAATACTTCAATAGAACAAACATTCTATTTCAACAACATTCTCCAGTACGGAAAAAACAAATTAACAAAAAATATCCTTCTCCGATTGGTTGCACATATGACGGCCCTCGTTCGTTCCGACTTTCATCACATTATTTTGTGGAGGAAAAGTGCATCATCATGAGCCTCACACCGACAACAACAACAGAAACCTTCTCATGGCGATATGCTTCTTGCTTGCTGCTGCCGTGTTTCGAGTATTTACAACCATGGCAAGGTAAAAGCAAGCATAAATATGCTCGTTCACCTAAACACAACCGCAACAACAACAACAACAAACTGCATTCAGTCAGTCCGTTTGAGTTCTGCACACAAAGCGGCGCAGCACCGGATAAAAAGTAAAGAACGCCATATTTTCTCACTTTCTTTGCTTTAGTTTTTCTATGAAGGTACATCTAGGTATCGATTTTGTTTGCATTCCACGCGAAGTTGAGTGGCAAAAAGCACGGACATGCCGCTCTCATCACATCATAATCATCCTCATCATCGCCGCCCGTCAAAAAAGACGACGACAGCCATGTTCCGCGCCCGTAGATGGCCAAGACGACGAGCCGCGATTCTATGTTTAGAGCGCCCCTTCAAAGTTCATACCATACGACTAGATGGGATTTTCTCTCCCTCCCAGATGTTGAAAGTGAGGTTTCATTAAACCGAACAAAACGAAAGGATGAAACTACACAGGCACTAAGTCTAATGAAAATTCTCCAGCTGAAACACTGCAGCAGAAAAATACTTCAACTGGCACAATATTTACTAACGATGCCATGGAGAATGGGGACGACGTCAACGTCGACGTCCGTCGCCGCCGGAAGTGCACTTGATGATGATGAAGGTGGAGTGAATCAACCTAACCGGAAGGAAAATTTAATGGATGAAAATCCAATCCCTTTTCCTTTTAAAGAAATGTATTTTATCGCGCAATGTAATAATTTTGTTTCTATAGCAAAAATACTAAACAAATGTAAGAAAATTCCTTCCAAACGGTGGAATTTTGTTTCACGTAACTATCAATTTTTTTAAACTACTACAGAGTTCATACCATTAACCATATAATATCAAACAACTAAATTCATTAAACAGAGTAGTTGATTTATTTTGCGCCTAAGTATTACACACTGTACAGTACACTGAGTCAATTTGGGGTCATTTCGGAATTTCGCATACCCAGGGGTCTAAAGAGCTTTTTGGAAAATTTGCTTCAGGAAATTTATAAATTGGCACAAAAACCATCAGCTGACTCGGCCACAGAAGAAACAAAAATATTGTTGATTTTTCAGTACAAAATATTCAATTTTCCCATACAAACCTAAAAGTTCAAATTTGCCCATGTAAACGTTACTCAAAAATTCTGCAAAAAACATGGATGAGTTTGGACCAAGACAAAGCCAGGGTATGAGAAATTCAAAAATGACTCCAAATCGACTCAGTCTACATATCGACTAAGGAATTGAACTAACTTTAAAGAGTGATTATTACGAAGCAAACGTAGTGCTTCGAGTTCCAGGCTGTGAAACGGCAGAAAGGCATATTTCGTGAATTGTCTTAAAAGCCGCAGTAGAGACAATTCAAGTCTTCTAAGCCAACGAGCATGAGATCGAATCCCGGTCTCGGCAAACATAGTAGGTCCACGGTCTGTGGATGCTAGCCATCATATCCTCGTAAGATTTACACTTAGAGTTAAGGAAAAGGAATCTCTTCGAGGAAACAGTAAGTTTCATTGAGATCCTGTGTGTGTTTGTGTTCGTTTCTGAAAAAACTGTCAAATATACGTGTAGGGTAAGTGAGCCCTATTTTGGCATGATTCCTTTCTTGGCATGCCAACATGTCTCTTCATGTTTTTCAGGTCCAAATTGAGCTAAAAAATTTTAAATACATTTTAATAATTAGTTTCAAATCTATGCATACTGATTTTTAGTTATTTTTTTCGATCTGTATCGAGGTTATTATATAGGAAACCACCATATGATAATCAGATGAACTCACCTTTCTAGTGCAACTGTAAAATTCATAAGCGATTTCAAACGCGTACATTCATTTGAAAAATTTGCAATTAATACTCATGCCTACAGTTAAACTCTGCAAAAAATCTAAAAAAAAAAACCTTGATAAAAATTAATATTTATTTAGGTTTTGAACGAAAATTTCAAAGCAATTTTGTTCTTATTCTTGGCATATAACTTCGATCGAAATACACCTTCAGTCGTGGAAGCTGGGCAAAATACATGTTTATTGAATGAAAAGGTATTTTGGGCTGATGTTTTCTCTCAAAATTCATTTAAAGATACGCACAAATAAGGAGTGCAAGGCCGTGCGAACGGGGGGGTTTTTAGGGGTTTAACCCCCCCCCCCCCCCCCGGAGAATTTTTCCAAGTAAAATTTTTAGAAAAAGAGATGAATTTCTCGGAGAATCATGATCCCAAAAGGTGTTTAAAATTAAGTGAAACATGTCAGAAAATTGGCTCGCCTCCGGCGGAATTAAATTTTAAATCACTCTAGGCCTATGAAATTTCATTTTTCGACTCTATATGATGTTCACGAATTAAAACTAATTGTTAATTGTAGATTTCGATTAGTAACTCAGTTAACCTTTTGTATTGAAACTCAAATCATTTTGACACAAAAAACTCGGTTCACCACGAGTTTTTACTAAGAAGTGTAACAAAACAAGTTAAAAATTTGAACTTTTGAATTCATTATTCGATTACTTATTTTACACATCACAATTTGGTTGCATGTGACAGGTGTTGAATTCTCAAGATAGAAAAAATAATTAGCAAAAAAAACATAACCTGATACTAGGTTTCACTTAATCGCTTTGAATATAAAAAAAAATTTAATGTTATTCCAAATTTTAAGATGATAAGAAATATTCATCAAGAAACCAATTTCAGCCGCAATTGAATTTTATGTTTCTCATTCTTTTGAATAATAAACTCCATATTCCAAAGGGTTTTGATAAGGTCACAAATTTTACATCTTTCCGAGGTGCAAATAATGTAAAAGCTGGTTTTGATTAAATTGGGTGCGCTGAATTTAAATATGCAATTAGATTTTTGTATAACAGCTTTTGTTTCTGAAATCATTTTTAAAAATAAGTGAAAAATCAAATCACAATTTTGACAAACTTAAAAAAAAATCAAATGAATAATCAAGGAAAAGTTCAAACAAAGTTTGACAACTTTTCGCGTAGCTGAAAAATACTTCTTTTAGAATTTTGTATATTACAGATGGCTCAAAACAGGATTCTATATGAGGTTTCAGAGTAGTATGTGATCAAATTGTGATAAAAAGCGAATAAAAAATACTTGTAGTATATTCGCAGCAGAAAGTAGAGCGGTAGAATGTGCACTCGAGTGGATTGGGGAACAGAATAGTGTAGGCGCTTATGTGATATCTACAGATTCTATGAGTGTTATAAATAGTCTTGAAAAATATAAAATCAAATCTAAATGGAAAGACAAGATTCGAAGAATGTGCTATGAATACTCTATAGCTGATAATCAAGTTTGTTTCTGCTGGATTCCTAGTCACTCAGGAATAGTTTTCAATGAAAGAGCTGACCAGGAAGCGCGAAACGCAGTCAAATAATTTTTTTTTGAGTAAATTTACCGAATTTTAGAAATCAAACTATTTTAATTTCTCATTGTTTTTATTTTAAATTCTGAACTTCTGTGTTTTGAAAATGTAATATTTTTGGAAGCCTCGAAATCTTAATTTTAAAGTAAAAAAACATATTTCACATTTCTACCTTGTGTCCTCAGAACCCAGTTTTTTTTACGGCGATAAAATAATCAGAGCTTGTAGTTTCAAACTATAAAACGTGCGCTTGAAAATTTATAGCTTTTTTTTGAATCGTTTATTTTTTTAATCTACGAAAAGTTCAGAAAATTATTCGTAGTAGCGAGTTTAAAACTTAATTTCAGTGTGCAACGTTAACTAAATGAATATTTGCTTTGTGCTTGTAGTATTTACAACAATTCATCTTACTGTTTATTTTTATTATTTTCAATTTATAACTGATCATTCTAGAAATCACCCATTTTCCAACCTGTACTTTGTCTGTATAAGCTTTGAATGAATTTAACATGTTGTTTTACAAATATTTGAAATTGATATTGTGAAATGAATTTTTATTAACCTTTTATTTTGATGACTTGAAGAATTCGAATAAAAGTAATTATTGCATCTCTGATTTTTATCACTGGCACTTGTGAAATAAAATCGATTTTCAACTTTGTTTCAAATTAAATTTAATCTTTAAGTATGTATGGGTGTGTTTTGAATAAATTCTATCAAGTTCAAACTGGGCTTTTTCCTAATCAAGAATTCACAATTCAAATCGGGATTAAATATTTTTTTAAATCGAAAATATCTGACTGACATTCTTCAATCAACCCTTCAATTGCAAATGATTAAAAAAAATGTAAATTAAGACGATTAATAAACAACCGTTATTGTCATTTTGCTGAATTTTAATCATGAATAATTTTAAGAGATTTTTCGAGAAAATCTCAAGTTGTTAAGATAGAGGAACATAATTTAAAATAATCCATTGATGATTTGCTGGATATATCATTGCTTCGAAACTTTGATTCGGATTTATTTTGAATCGTATCTGTAAAATTTATTATTTTTTCAAGTTTGTGTGATGGTCATCAGTCAGACAATGGTATTAGAAATCCATTTCCTTATTTTCAGTGCATTTTTGAAATTGTCATTGTTTCTAGCAAAATTTGAATTTCGAAACGTTAAAGGTAAGACAAGCGTTTTCACAGTGATAAGTATGATTTTGTCTTTGAAAAAACCATTATAAAGGTTAAAAAACCTTCAAAAAAAATGTTCTAGACCCCCCGGTGGATTATTTCAAATTTGGGCTCAAATGAAAGGGGAAAGTCCCAGCTTTCGAATGGTGTGAAAATTAACGATTCTAATTTTCGAAAAAATAAAGTTTTCTCCCAGAGACACCGTGCCTCTCTTACTAACACCACAGAAAAGTGAAAGCGAATACTCGGCACAAAAAAACTTTATGAGTTAAATGCCTTAATAAAACTACTTGTTAATTAAAAAAAAAACTTCAGTATTGGAGCTCATCTCAAAAGCTATCTCAAAAATCTTATCAAAACTTTTATCAATTTGATCCAGACATTCGAAACTTATTCACAAAATAAAGCGTTTCTTTTTTTTCGATGACACTCCTTATTTACATACTAATTGTGTTTTTTGATCATATCTTTTCTATCAACTCAAGGTTCAAAATAAGCTGTTAAACTAAACAAATTAGACTTACTTAAAGTCATATCCAAGCAAAATAAATGCAGAAATCGCAATTTGGGAACTATGAATCGTAAGTACATTTGTATGCGTGTCTAGCAAATGTTGCGTGCTCTTATACAGTACACAATGGATCGAAATTTAGAAAAACTAAATGAAATCAAAGCAACTCACAAAACTTAAGATGTTCTTTATCTTAAAACTGTGTGACTGGATATACGGAAAAAGAAAATTTGAAGTAAAATAAAATTATCCTAAGGTTAAATGCCCCTCCCACTTCTAAAGAAGCGCATTGGGTGGAGAAAGGACCCAAATGGGCCTAAGCGACCACCACAAAAATATCATTTTAGCCATATATTCAATTTTGTTTTTTTTTATTTCATGGAAGTTCAGGAAAAAGTCGTATTATTTCCAAATATTTCTTAAAATATTAGATGAGAACCTTATTAAATAAATGTTTTAGCGAGATTTACATTTAATTAAACTTTTTGTCGTTTCAAAACACTGCGGAACGCCCCGGGCATCCGAGATGGTTCATGCTTGATGATCAGAATCCTTGAAGGAACAGCTTCCATGTGGATGAGCAAAAGGCAACTCAATTCTTTTCAAGTGTGACACAAAGCACAGCTCCTTCATGAGAAGGCTAACAAATCCAAAATAGCAAAATTTTGAATATCATTCAAGGAATCTTTCAATTTCTTACTTTGTGAAGCAAAACTCTAAAATATGAGGAGCATTGTTTGGTAGTGAAAATTGTGTCATAAGTCCTAAAGTATTTTACTAGCAGTTTATGGTCTATAAAAATTCAGAATAATTTAAACAATAAATTATAAATAACAACGCATCATGATGCACAAAACCATAGAAATGTCGTAAATTAACCAATCGTTAGGCTTAGCACTCCTGAATTTGTTCAGTTCGTAGTCAAGTCGGGAAATTCTGCCAAAAAAAAAACAGAAAATCTAAGCAGTTTCGACCAACATTTGGGTTAATGTAATCGATGATAAAAAAGGAAAATAAGATCATTTAGTTTAACGTTTTTATTATCAAAGCGTAATACCATGTTCAAGTCGCATTTTAGACTATAAATTTCTTTCTTTTTATTTTGATGAAATTATCTCAAAAGATTCCGCAAAAATGATAAACTGTGACAACTCACTTGAAGTTTCTTCAAAAAAATTTCGAATAATGTGAATAAATCCGGGCTAAATACGGAAATTTTGCCTCAATATTCTGGCATCTGGGCCACACCGGATTTTTCAAAAATTCTAAGTTTAAAATCTGAGATAGTCTATTTGTATAAGCACACGTCATCCTAAAAAAAATTTCTAGATTGATTGACTTTATTCAGATTTTCTGTTCTGTATACATTAGACCGCTGAGCTTTTTCGTTGCCTTTTGGGTCACCAAGCATCAGTGTAAAATTTGAGATGATTAGGTTGGGTTCAATTTTGTATGGAAATAAGTATTGTAATAGAAGTTATTGGTTTTGCCTATTCTAAACCGCGCAAAGCCGTTCGCTAAATATCCGTTTTGGGGAAATTTGAGTTGTAGTTTGATTTCGTTCTCCTGACTGTAAAAGTTAACCAATTTCGATGATATTATATTCATTGTATAGGTAATTTATTTTAATTACTCAACATTCCAAAATTAAGTCGATATGTATTACCAGGTTATCAGAAACTGGTTCAGAAAGTAAAAAGTCCGAAAAATAATTTTTTCTTAAATACTTATAACTTCTGACAGCTTTTCTGTATTTCAGTGTTTCATTGATGTTAGAAATTTTCAAGAATCCATCTATCCGACAATGTATAGATATGTTGGGGTCTAATCAAAGTTTTGACCGCTATCTCAGATCTTCCGGTAGAAAAAAATCTTACTTTGAAAAAAAAACGACATCAAATTTTGGCTTTGCTTAGCTGTATTTCATCTCCCAATGAACCAATTTTCAAAACTCAAATTTTAATTTTTTTTGTCGTTAATTTGATCATTACTTTCATAGAACATACTTGGTCTGTCAAAACTCCCAGTTCTTCAGTGTATTGGAATGATGATAAAGATGTTTGAAATGTGCGCTTCGGGTCATATCGACTGGAACAGCTTTGAAGGCTTATTTTTTTGCTAACATAAAAAGAAGCCTAGTAATTCATGAAAAAAGTTATAATATTTTCAAAATAAAAAATCTCTATCCATTGAAAAGTGTTCAAAAATGGCAGTCTTTGCTTCTGGGGCTTTCAAAAATTTCATAAAATATTTTTGCACAGCTTATATAAATCAACAAACTCTTTGGATATTTAAAGCAGTTTTTGTGATTTTTATTTTTTAACCTTCAGTAAAATAGCTTTCAAATAAGCAATCAAAAACGCTAAAATTGTAAAAATACATTTTTCAAAATATTTTTTTGTATAACATCGAATATATTTTCTAGGGAACATAATAGGTTTGTGGTTTGTTTGCATGAAATGTACTGCAAGAATCAAGGGATATTAATCATCCAAAGATATATTTTTTAGAACTTTCAGTACATCTCTGGTGATTTTTTAATGAAAATTTTTGTTTTTTTTTATTCAAATTTTCATACAACATTGAAACTTGTTGCGCTAATTAAGGACTCAATGAATCGCTTTCAGAATTTTTATTGCTATTTTTAGTAATCAAAAAAACAACTAAAAAAAGTCGAGGGAGTTGCAAAAATTTATAAATTTAAAATTTCTACACAAAGCTTGTAGCGGTCTAGTACATGTCAATTAGACCGCTGCAAAAAATGACTTTTTGCTCCCATATGTTTTTTCGATGCCTTTTGGGTCACCAAGCCAAAGATCTATTTCACATTCATGGTGGCCAAGAATTGGACCATTAAGACTGAAACCTCAAAAAGGCAATACGCGAAATGATTAGTTTGCGAAAGAAGTTTGGTCGGGATGGCAATGCGCGAAATATCCATGTGCGAATCGGGTGCTCGCCAATCGTTTTGAGCAATTCTGGAGAGTTTAGCTAAATTTTGGTGTAACGTTAGTTGAAATATGGTACTTTTTGATAGCAAGAACACAACTCAAAACATTTTTAATTATTGAAGTTAACCATTTTGTAGTACCACTTACCCGCTATGACACTTCAACTTGTACTTTCGGATGAAAATATATTTAAAATTCTCAGTACAAACAACACGATGGATTACTTTAAAAATCATAATAAAGATTGTTCATTTTTTAATAGGAAATTCTGATGTGATTCTGATAAGCTTTCCAAATATTTTTTTTTTAAATTGTTCGTTTGTTTCAGCATATTATCCATGAATCGTCCTTCTCCGAAACAACCAATCAACCCAAACAAAACGAAACAAGCCTCCGTCCGTTTCTCATGATTCACGAATGTTTCCCAGATCAAAAGAAGGGAAACCGGTTTCGTTTTTTTTCTGTTCCTCACATTCATGTACCAGAGTGTTTTTATGTGGTAGCAAAAGAGTAAAAGAAATGATCCTCTTATGCATTCCGATTTTCAGGAGCAAACGGTTTGATGTTGTATACACAATCGAAACCTGTGACTGAATGGAATGAAGCGCGAAGCCGAAGCCGTTACATCATCTCGAATTTTTAGTGTTTCATAATGTATGGGCCCTGGTCTCTGGTGGGATCGGTCCTGTCTGTCGTGCATGCATTCGCAAAATGGGGTCATCGCAGGGCGCCTCCGTCAAGGTACAGAAACACACATATGGAGCAGAGCAACCGCATCCTGCACCGTATCTCGGTTTCGGGTCCTACCTTTAACAGGTACCGCGTTTAGCCATTTGGTGGTTGTTCGATTTATCGATTGGGTTTGTGGACCATCGCGTTTCGAGGCGCGTTGTTGCATATCTACATATGTTTGTATGAACGCTTTCTGACTAATGTTTCCTCGAAACCATTAACAAAAACTTTTCCGAATTCAAATATCGATTGTATCGTAGTTTGTTTCCATATTTGCAATTGAATGTTGGACAGGAGTTCTTGCTCTTTCTAGATAGACGTCGTGTTGATAGTTATGAATCTACTAAGAGAAGCTTCAAACTCGCAAGTAATGCTTGCAGATCGCTTAATGCTTCTTCGTATAAATCTTATGTACATCGCATCCAGTCGAATCTGCGAAGAAATCCCAAACAATGTTAGAAATTTGTTGAATTTAAACGAAAAACAAGAACTGTACCTTCGAATGCGGTTTTGAAAGGTATAAAATCGTCTTCACTATCTGTATCAGGTATCAGAATGGGGGTAGGCATAATAGTGGCACAATGTATTTGGAAGTTGTAAAAATAAATGTTTTCCAGTACCCAATGGACAATGTTCAATAGAAATCATCAAAATCGTATGGAAATAAATTAACAATTTCATTTTTTGTTATTTGATGAGCCATAGCTTTTAGAAAACTCTAAATATCGGCTTCCAACTCGTTCACTTGTATTACTCATATAAAAATGACGTTATTTTGCTGAATCAATAATTGCTGTACTCATTTAAAAAAGCGTTATCCAGGGTAGTGGCTTGCGATACAGCTTAGTTGGCAAGTCAGTTGCTTCCTGAGCCAATGTCCGTGAGTTCGAGCCCAAGAATAAACATCGAACACAGTTGTACCGGATAAGATTTGTAATGACCGCTAACTGAAACGTTGATATAAAGTCGCGAATACCACAAAGATGGTAAAAAGACTATAATCGAAACAAAAAAAAAAGATTTCCAGGGTTTCTAGCGATTTTTCGTTTTGAAGTTTCCAAGATTTCTCTCGGTTTTTGAAGTTTTGAGAAAATGAGATCCGCAACCCTAATTCAAATTTTAATAATCTTAGACTTCTTTCAAGTCAAATTACAAAAGTAAAAGATTTGACTTCTTTAAATTTTTCCAGGGCTTTATTAAAATGTTAATAGTAAAAAACAATCGAAAATGTTGTATCACGCGAAGAAAGAGACCCTTTCCAAAAAACATACTATTAAACTACGTAAATTTAATATGATCCAAAATAGGAAAGATTGAAACAAAATTGTGAAAGATTGAAACAAAATATTTCACAAAATTTATCCTGAATACTCACCTTCGTAAGTAGGTACTGACATGTAGATATATAAAGAAACATGAAATGAAGCAATTTAAGAGCGACAAATGAAGATATCTAAACTATAAATCTTTTAAAAAACTTCTTTCCGATATGAAAAATCAGAAACTTAAAAATTTTGCAGGATAGAAGTCTTTTTTATTCAAAGATATGAAAATGTTCTCCTGTAGTTTTTAAGAAAAAATGAAGCCTGAGATGATTTAAAGCCGAATTTCATTCAAATCAAATCATTCACACGTCTGCCATTAAACTTTTGTAAACTTTCAAAAATTCTGATGAAAAGTATTTTTAGTCGTTTGAAAGAGCTTTTTTAATATGAAATTTCTTAGATACTTAGTTGGTAATATTTTTAAAAGTTTCTGGGAATTTTTTCATATTCAAAACTTTTTCCCCAAAATCTCGGATTTCTAGCAACCTTTTATCAACAAACCATGTTTATAAAATGCAGGATACTTCACTTTATCCAAATTTGGTTTCATTAAGCCCATCCAGACCAATTTGATGATATTTTTTGTTTATCTGGGTCAGGGCCGTAGGAAGAACCGGCTCATAGGGGAGATTTTGGAGACAAATTTTCCTCATAACAATTTTGCTTAAACAATTCATACATAAAGAATTTGTATATGTAGATTCTTTATAATTGTTTAGCTTTGAGTTATTTAACAATAATGGTTCGGTATTTATTTTAAATCCTAACTTTCTAAATTAAGTCCTAGAAATGTATTTTTTATAAATCTACTAGCTGATCCCATACGAACTCCGTTTCGCTTTCAACTTGGAATATGCCATGAACAGTTTGTATGAAAGTCAATTGAAAAACATTTTCCAGATGCACTTCCGAATTCATTGTTAAGGAATAATTGCAAAAATATTGGACGATTACTTTTTCTGTCGTCTGCTACTAAATTTGAAATCAGGAATCAATTGACCGTGCCAAAAAAAACCCTGTGTATAAATTTTGACTCGATCGTTGCATAACAACGCAATTTTTGTCAAAAAGTTAAACCCCTTTCGGTGGCCTCTTATACAATCTTTGATACGTGAAATTTATATTCCTTCCCTCAAAACTCCCGTGTGAGAGTTTTCAAAGCAATCCATTGCAAATTAATGTCAATATTGCTAAAAACTGTGAAAAATTAATTAATATGGACGACCCCTTTCGCCGACCCCTGGCAAAACATTTGATATCTGAAATCGATTTCCCGTCCCCGAAAACTACCGTGTGCAAATTTTCAACCCAATCCAATGTCACATAACGATGATATTGCAAAAATATTGAAAGGGTAATATGGACGACCCCCTTTGCTGGCTTTTTACACTGAATTTAATACCTGAAATCCATTGATCTTCCCTTAAAATTCTCGTGTACCAATTTTCATCTGAATCCGATGTATAATAACGACAATATCGCATTAACAGTGAATAGTTAATCACTAAAATATTGAAAAGTTGATATGGACGACCCCTTTTGCCGGCCCCTTACACTGAATTTGATACCTCAAATCGATTGCACTTCACTCAAAACTATCGTGTACCAATTTTCAGCTAAATACGATGTATAATAACGTCAATATCGCAAAAACAGCTAACAGTTAATATGGACGACCCCTTTGGTTGACCCCTTACACAAAATTTACTACCTGAAATCAATTGCCCGTCTTTCAAAACATTCATGTGCAAATTTTCAACACAATCCGACGAAAAATAACGTCAATATCGCGAAAACAATATTTGTCTTGTATGGACGACCCCCTTCAGAAGGGGTCATCCGAAAATCCGAAAACATTTTTCATCCTTCCTGGTCCTAATGTGCATCCATGCCAAATTTCAGACCTCTAGCTTTTAAGACGGCTGAGTCTATAGAGGACAAATAAACAAACAAACAAACAAACAAACATACAGAAATTGCTTTTTATATATATAGATTATATGAAGATTTATAATGGATTTCAAAGTTTCATTTAAGAGAAAAACATTTTCTATCTGTTTAAATTAGAAAATAATAACCTAATTCTTTTCAACCAAAAAATAATTAGAAAAAAATATTTTCGCGAATTCGATTAAAATTCAAGATTTCAGTTTGAAATGAAACTTTATTTTTGAATAACTAAGCAGTTTGAATTTTGAATAATGTATTTATAAATAATTAATTTTATAATTAGAATAGTGTAAATTTTTGTTTTAATCGAAATTTTTCGAAGAACGAAATCTTCAAAATGAATCCCAATTTCATTTTACTTTTGTGGTTTCTGCTGGTTTATGTCCAAATTGACTCTGATTAAATATAAAATTTAAATATTGAATCAAGAAATCAAACTTTGAAACTGCAATTCCTTGAAATTTGAATCCTAAAAGAAATTTTCACATTGATATGTTTATCTTGATTATAAAACTTAACTTCGAGCTGAAACTGAACCTGAATTTTTAATTGAATTCCGGATCTGAACTCAGCCGTTTGAACTTGAGTTCAAAATCAAAATTCCGAATCTGACAACGATTCTGACAATCTATGTTCCAGATAGTAATTTCTTTTAGTTATGAACTAACAAGCGAAATTTGTATCAAAACCTTCAATAAGAAATCACTAATTAAGATTCTGAATTTTCGGCTTCTAATGTGAATTCTTTTTCAGTTGTTTAATTGAAATTTAATTTGTAAATCTAAATACAAATTGCGAATGATGAAACTGTTCCGGATATTTGAATTCTGGATCACCATTATAAAACTTTTCTTAGCTCCAATGATGCAAAAAAAAAAAGGTGAAATGATGTAATAGCTGCAATTTTATCACAGAGAACAGACATACAAGCTAGCCCACGAAACTTGTGTAAAATTTCCAACGATAGTTTTGAACAATTTTTCTGTTTCTTTTGGCTGGGCCTTTTCGAAAACTGGCCACCTGAAAATTTGATTTGTAACTTTTGAACGGCACAATAGATTGCACTATTTCAAGTCAATTTCTAACGTATTTTTTGAATGTCAGCATTTGAAATTCTACACACTTTTTGGAAGATTTTTTGTTCGAGCTTGTACGTCTGTTCTCTGTGATTTTATTTTTCTGTTTCACATTACGAAACGATGAGTTTCGGGTATGGAAAATGCATCTTATTCTTGTCGAGGATTAGAATGCATAAGCAAGGTTTTTTTTTCCTAATGATGCTCCAAACTGGATTTCAACAATAACACAAAAACTGGATAAGGAATCCGGAATCTGATCAGGACCATCGGATTTTTCATGTGCATAAGAAAATATTGGAACTACAAAATCCGGAATTATTCTAACCTGAGCTTACCAGATATTTTTCTGGCAACAACCGGACCGTGAAATTTCGGGTTATTTTCTCCAATATCCGACAATATGTAATTATTTAATAAAAATAATGAAGAAAAGCACTTGAAAATCTTCTGTTTATATCAAAACACATCAGTCAATTTTAAATCATATTTTAAGTTTCCGTAAAATCTCTTACGTCCTCAAAAAATTTGGACGTAAAATATTTATGAATAAATTCAAATTTTTGTTTTTGAGCCGTTTCAAATAAAGAAATTACAAAAAAAAAAAATTGTTTGATTTTGCAAATGAAGTGAACAAAATAGGCAACATCTGGGAAATCTGGCAAGCTTAGTCTTATCTTATTGAAATTTGATATTCGGGACTAAATTTTTTCAACAAATGAGATTTTTTTTTTTGAAAAACTCTAGTAGAACTGTGGCCCTGGAATAAGATTTCGAGATGTTGGCTTAAGTTCTAAGTAGAGATTATTACTCTTGAATTATTTTGATAGTTCATCAAAATTTGATTAAGAATTTGAAATTTTTAGTTTAGAGAAAAAAATTTCGCTTAGCTTTTTTGGAACCACATGGGGGGATTTAACCCCCAAAGATTCCAGAGTAAGAAAACGTAGTCTAGCAAATGAGGGACAGTTACATATAAGATGGAAGGGATCTTCCACATCTGATTCACAGCTATCACACACTGGAGATTCAGCCTGCTGAATGTTGTGCACGTGATAGTTGAGTTTGCAATGACCAGAGAGTGCTCTGATCAGGATGCTGCAATAAGATTTACTTAAAGTTAACAAGTAACTCGATATGATTGGAGATGGTTTTTCTAAAAATAATTTAGTTTGGCGACAGGTGTCCAACACTTCCGAGTATCGTTTATGCCGGTTAGAGGACTAAGTTTGAATTTGATTTCTGAACCAATATTGGGACAGCCGGCTCCGGTCCGTAAAATTCCTTTTCCGATCCAGCTCTGGCGAGTAACGTTAGCGATTTCGTTTCCAAAAATACCCTTATGTCCGGGTACCCATAGAAAATTCAATCCGTTGCCTTCAGCAAGTTCTTCGATTGCTTTCCGGCATGCGATTACCAGTTTTGATCTAGAACTGGAAGCACTTAGTGATTTGATAGCTGCTTGGCTATCTGAACAGAAATAAATTGTTCTGAACATAATTTTCTTTTGAAGTGCAATTTGCACTCCATACATACTAGCATATAGATCAACCTGAAAAACTGTATAATATCTTCCTAAAGGTTGAGCATGTTCTATGTTCAACTCGTGACAGTAAATTCCTGCAACTGTACGGCCGTTTGATAATGAACCGTCTGTATAGAGTACAATATGATAGGACATTTGGTCCTCTACGAAACCTGATAACCATTCTTGAGGAGAAGGAAATTTAACTTTAAGCCCATGTAGGGATTCATTTCGTTTAATCTAACTAATTCAGGCCACACATTTGTATCATTTGTATGATTCGACCATCTTTCGATATTTCCTGACAGCCAGAGATCAACTGCCTGTTGACGAAAAGCGCTTCCTGTTTTAGGAACAAGTGTAGAGGTTTGATAGAAAACAGAGCTGCAGTAGGATTGTTGTGAACGATCCGGACATTTTCATATGTTTTTGCAACAAGTTCTGTAACTAATGAAGAGGCAGATTCTATTACACGTGATGTTTCTACATAACGCGATAAAAAATACTTTTGAAATAACGCCGGAGATGGTAACCGATGCATCGAAAAAATTTAAAAGTTCTTTCTTTCCTGGACCTGATTTTATTTATTCCATCTGTAGTTTATAAAAGATGAGTTGATTGTTTCGCATTACCATTTAGCCAAATTTTTAATGCTTCTTTTGTCGGTCATGTTTTCCTGATGTTTGGAAAAAAAGAGTTTTTTTCACCAATACACAAAAATGGGAATAGGAAAAATGTTAAAAACCACCGCGGTATAACCCATCTCTCTGCAGCATCGAAGATTTTTGAAATAATTATCCACGGTTATATATTTAACTGCACGAAAGTTTAAATGTCTGAAGAAAAACACGGTTTCTTGCTAGGACGTTCTGTCACAACTAACTTGCTTCGTCTTACGGAAACCCGTTTTATAGCAATGGATGAAAGATTACAAGTAGACGTAATCTTTACAGATTTGAAAGTAGCAGTTGAACTGCTGGATCATGAAATACTTTTGTGTAAGCTTAGACGACTAGGCGCTACTAAGAAGTTTATGTGCAGGCTTCGTTCGTACCTCTGCGATAGAAAACTTCAAGTTAAGCTTGGTTCCTGTTTTTCAAGAAGTTTTGTGAAAAATTCTGGTGTGCCACAAGGATCAATCTTGGTGCGCACGTTATTTGTCAACGATGGTGTTAAACTCCTTGACAGCGGATGTAGGCTTGTGTATGCCGATGACCTGAATTTGCATATGGTTGTTCGTGCTTTGAGAGATTGTAAATGTTTACAGACCAGCAAAATTGGACCTTGTACTAACAAATATTTATGAAGATTTTTGCGTAATTGAAGCGCAAAAACGAGGCTTTTTATACGGCGATTGAATATTCCATATTTATACATGAACATCAAAGAACCAACGACTGCGAATATGAATAAGTCTTTGAATACCAATCTGCAAATTATGAAAACATTAAGAATAGATTAAACAGTGTCAATTGGCAAAAAAGTTTTGGGAACGAAAGAAATGTCGAAACTGCTGCTGACGTCTTTTACAAAATTTTATTAGGAATTATCTCACAAGAAACACCATTGAAGAAAAGAAGACGTCACCGAAACTCTAAGTACCCGGTCTCGTTCAACAGACAAATCATGAACTTAAAGAATCGGAAACATAAAGCACATAAATTTTACAAAAAGCACAACACTAATGAAAATTTAGCATCGTATTTGAACTTATGCGATCAACTGAACTTGGCCATCAGCAATGCACTTGAAGATTACAATTCTAAAACTGAACTTGAAATAAAATGAAATTCTACTACGTGAAAACAAAGTTGAAAACTGGAAATATTACGTCAAAAATGCACCTTGACGAACATGTCGGTGATAACTCGGAGCAAATTGGCAATCTTTTTGCAAATTTCTTTCAAGAAATTTACACGACATTTAATGAAGAAGATCGTGATCGCGATTATTTTTCATTTTTCCCAGAATTCTCAAGGGACATTAGCATTAATCAAGTTCATGTGCAGGATATTCTGCAAGGACTAAAAAATCTAGACGCTTCGAAAGGTCCAGGACCAGACGTAATTCCTCCTTTAGTCACGAAAAGTATGACAATGGAACTGACAGCTCCATTGTTTTGGCTTTTCAATATGTCATTGGAATCAGGAAATTTTCCTAAAATTTGGAAAAGCTTATTTTTAGTGCCTATATTCGAATCCGGTCGAAAGTCTGACATTCGAAATTATCGCGGAATAGCCATTATCTCTTGCATTCCAAAGCTTTTTGAAGCAATTATAAACGAAAAATTATTTTCCCAAATTAAGAAGGCCGTTCAAACTCAACTAATTTAATTGAATTTATAGACTTTTCATTGAATGCAATGGATAATGGCAACCATGTGGAAGCTCTTTATATAGACTTTAGTAAGGCATTTGATCGCATAGACATATCAATGCTTCTTTTCAAATAACAAAAAATTGGAATAAAATCGCAACTCCTGAAATGGCTTGAATCATACCTAACGAATCGCCAACAAATAATAAATTTCAATGGAAAGAAATCGCTCCCTGTTCCAATCACTTCAGGAGTTCCGCAAGGATCTCATTTAGGACCCCTACTTTTCATACTTTATGTAAACGACATTTCCTTTATTCTCAAAAATCTCGAAATGCTCATTTATGCCGACGACATGAAGCTCTATTTGGAAATAAGGAATGAAGAAGACATCAGCATATTTCAGAATGAAATTCACATTTTCTACCTGTGGTGCAAAAAAAGCCTTCTGAAGCTCAATGTAAAAAAAAATGCAATATAATATCATTTTGCAGAAAAAGAACAACACCAAACATCACAATCACATTAGGAGATCAGAATGTAGAAAAATGTGAACGAGTCAGGGATTTAGGTATTATCTTAGACTCTAAACTTACTTTCACAGACCATTACAATACTATCATCCATAGGGCAAATAACATGCTGGGCTTTATTAAGCGCTTTTGCTTTAATTTACAAGACCCATACACAATAAAAACACTATATATTTCCTATGTAAGGTCTTTACTTGAATATTGCTGCGTTGTTAGGTCCCCATATTCAATTTCACACGAAGAAAAATAGAATCAGTTCAAAAGCAATTTCTACTATATGCCCTTCGTGAATTAGGTTGGATATCATTTCCACTTCCATCATATAAAGCGCGCTGCATGCTCATTGACATTGGTTTCATTTTTAAACGATATCGTTTCGCAACGTATAGACTCAAAAGAAATTCTATCAAAATTAAACTTTTATGCACCCTCTCGGGGCAACTCTGAAATCGAAATTTATTTTTCATTAATCACTATCGCATAAACTACGCGAAAAACGGGCCAATACATCGCATGATGGTCCCTTACAATCAACACTGCGAAACCATTGACTTTACAATGTCTCGGCAAAAACTCAAACAATATTTTCATCGAAGAAATCTAAACTCTTAAGAAAAATTGTAAAGAGTGTTGAGTATAGCAACCATCAGCTACGTGCTTAGTTACTGACAAACAGTTATCGCAGTAATCATTGACTTTAGTCATAGTTAAAATTTTCACTTCCACTCTATCCATTACTGAATAAACACATCTTTTTGTAAATGCTCTGCCTAATTCTTTAGGTTATGGGCCCAGAGTAAAAGGAAGTAGTTCGTAGTTTTTATTTGTTCCGGAAGTAGAACGTGGTCAGCAAGATGAGCGAAGAAAAGTTGTGGCTGTTTGACGGCACGAACTTCAGCAACTGGAAATTTCGCGTCGAGGTGCTGATGGAGGATAGAGGGCTGCTGCATTGTTTGACGGATGCCATAGAGGACGAGGAGTTTGCGAGGGATCTTCCGGAGGACTCCATCCAGGTGAAGGCCGAGAAGAAGAAGAAACTCAACGAGCGTCAGGCCCAAGACAGGAAATGCAAGAACCTGCTTATCCATCGTATCGGCGAAGACCAGTTGGACTACGTCAAGGATAAGCAAACCGCCAAGGACGCCTGGGACGCACTCTGTAATGCGTTTGAACGTGTCGGAATTGCCGGTAAGCTTTATCTCCGGAAGCAATTTCAAGAACTGCGACTGCTGGAAGGAGAGGACGTCAAGGCATACCTTCTGAAGTTCGAGAAGGTTCTACGAGAGTTGCGAGCGACTGGAGTGAATTTGGAAGAAGAAGACGTCGTTTGTCAGCTTTTGCTCTCACTTCCAAAATCCTACGAGGCTCTGATCACAGCGGTGGAAACGATTCAACCGGAACAACTGACGATGGCATATGTTAAGAAACGGCTTTTGGACGAGCAGGTGAAACGGTCGAACCAAGGTGATGTTGCTGTCGGATCTGCGTTTGCTGGAAAATTCCGAGGATTCAAATGTTTCGGCTGTGGGAAGTACGGTCATAGGAGAGTTGACTGCCCCGAGGCGGAAAAGGCTGGAAAACCCATCGAGAAGAACCCCAAGTTTGCCTGGAAGCCCGGAAAGAAATCGAGAGGTGGTGCAAAAATGGCGGCTGAAAAAGAAATTTGTTTTCTGGTAACCACGGGCAACGCAACGGCACACTTAGCTCCTATCAAGTCGACGAAAAAGTTTTCCTGGTTTCTTGACTCAGGAGCAACGGACCACATGGTCAACGACAAGTCTTTTTTCGAAGAGCTCCATCCATTGAAGAACAAGATTCACATCGCTGTAGCCAAGTGTGGTGAGACGTTGGTTGCTGAATCGGCTGGAACAGTACGTGTCAATATGATTGTCGACGGCGTGAAGAAACCTGGTACAGTAAAGGAAGTGCTGTATGTCCCTGGTCTACAGTGTAATCTATTCTCGGTGCGTCGGTTGGAGGACGCTGGAATGGTGTTGAAAATTGCGGCAGGAAATGTGACGATCGAACTGGATGGCGAAATCGTTTGCGTGGGACGAAGGTTGGGCCAGTTGTACAGCTTGGATATGAGCCTACGCGACATGAAATCGGAAGGGAATGCCATGGTAACAAGTCAAAACGAATACGATTTGTGGCATCGAAGGTTTGGACATCTTAGCGAGGCAAATATAAAGAAACTTTGGCAGTACGGCATGGTTGAAACGAAATCCGAAATCCCTAAATGGCCTGGTGGTACAGTTTGCGAGGTCTGCCTCAGTGGAAAGCAGACGAGACATCCGTTCCCGGTGAGCAGTGGTAAGCGATCAACACGTCTACTAGAATTGATACACTCCGACGTTTGTGGGCCGTTCAATCCGAAAACGTGGGATGGCAAACGTTATTTTGTCACGTTCATTGAAGATTTTAGCCATTTTACGGTGGTGTATCCAATAGCGACGAAGGATGAAGTGCTGGAAAAGTTCAAGGAGTACAAGGCAGCAGCAACAGCTTATTTCGGGACGAAAATTTCCCGTCTTCGATGCGACAACGGTGGGGAGTATATGTCCGCTTCCTTCAAGAATTTTTGCCGCACCGAAGGGATTCAACTGGAGCCAACCGCACCGTACAGTCCGCAACAGAATGGAGCAGCTGAGCGGATGAACCGCACGTTGTTGGAGAGAGCGAGATCGATGTTGCAGGAAGCTGGCTTGCCGAAGGAAATGTGGGGTGAGGCGGTGAGTTCGGCTGCCTACATCCTGAACCGAAGTCCTACGTCTTCTGTGAACTGCAAGAAAACACCGTATGAAATTTGGTATGATCGGAAACCTGAGGTCGACAAAATGCGTGTTTTTGGTTCGGTGGCGTACACTTGGGTGCCGAAAGCAAAACGACACAAGTTGGACAGCAAGACGGAGAAAAACGTAATGGTTGGATTCGCTCCCAATGGCTATCGAATTTGGAATCCAAGGAAACGCAAGCTGTTTATCTCGAGAGATGTGATTTTCGACGAAAATCTGAAATGGTCCAGTGTGGTTAAAAAATCTTACCGTTATGTTGAACCTGCTACTGAAGCTGACGTCAAGCCCAGTGATGAACCGGAAATCCTTGAGGTGTCGAGCGAGCCTGGTGTGGACGAATCGGAGCAGTGTGCTGATGCGATGCAACCGGAAATGGCGACTGATTCCGATTGCATGACCGATGACGAAGACAGCAATCCAGACTTCGCGCTCCCACCGCACAAAGAACGTGACAACTGTTCTACAGAAGTGTCAACGAGGCGCAGCGGTCGGGAGCGCACGCTCCCTGGTAAGTTGAAAGATTTCATTACCAATTTTGGAGCCAATACTGCTGGTACTTATTTGTCAGGTTCCCCGATGGCGAGTGATGGTTCGATTCTGGCGTATGCGCTTAATGCAGAAGCGTATGTGGAAAACATTCCGACGACGATCGCTGAATTGAAGAAGCGTGACGATTGGGACGATTGGAAGAAGGCGATCGATAGTGAGATGGAATCCTTGAGCAAAAACGAAACATGGGAGCTTGTTCCGAAACCTGCCGGAAAGAATCTGGTGGAATGCAAGTGGGTTTTCCGAATCAAGCGTGACGAGGCTGGTAATGTTGACCGATACAAGGCGAGGCTGGTGGCCAAAGGTTTTTCGCAGAGGAAAGGCTTCGACTACGACGAGACATATGCTCCTGTGGCGAAAATTGCAACCCTCAGAGTGCTGTTGGCAGTTTTTTTTTTTTTTTTTTTTTTTTTTTTTTTTTTTTTTTTATTATTATTATTATTTTGTAGCGGCCCACCACACTCCCCCACACCAAAAGGCTCATTTGAGCCCCCTGGTAATGGACGCTACTGTTCTCAGCACGTCTGGCAGCAATTAAAAAAGAAAAATTAATACGCGAGCAAAATCTACTCATGCTGAGAAACAGTTGCAAATCAAATGGGACATCATGTGCACCAAATGGATGTCAAGACGGCGTTCCTTAACGGCATCCTGAAGGAAGAAATTTTCATGCGTCAGCCTGTTGGATTTGAGCGGGGAGGACCGCATCTCGTCTGTCGGTTGAGGAAGTCCTTGTATGGGCTAAAACAAGCACCGAGGAGTTGGAACGAGGAGTTCAACAAATTTGCGCTTCAAATAGGATTCCAACGTTCGAAGATCGACACCTGTCTCTACACGAAGAAAGACAAAACGAATGTTGTCTATTTGCTGCTGTACGTGGATGACATTTTGTTGGTCTCAAACAGTCGAGAGGAAGTCGTGGACATCAAATCCAAACTGTCTACGCGTTTCGAAATGTCGGACATGGGTCCGATAAAGCATTTCCTCGGGCTGAAGGTGGATTACGATCAGAGGCGCGGTCGAATGAAGATTAGTCAACCGAAATACGTCGTGAACCTGCTAAGCAGATTTAAAATGGCAGATTGCAAACCATGCGCAACTCCACTGGAACCAAACCTGAAATTGAAGACCCAAAGTGTTGAGGAACTGACCAAGCAGCCGTTTCGGGAACTGATCGGTTGTTTGACCTATTTGGCTTTGGCTTCAAGACCAGACATCAGCGCAGCGGTGAATTACTTCAGCAGATTCCAATCGGCTCCTACCGATGCACACTGGAGTAATCTAAAACGGGTTTTGCGGTACCTAAAGCAAACGGTGAACTATGGATTGGAGTACCAACGGACGGACGATGGCGAACCTTTGCAAGGATATGCTGATGCTGACTGGGGAAACCTGGAAGACAGAAAATCGATATCAGGGAACGTGTTCAAAGTTTTTGGCAGTACCGTTTCCTGGATGACCCGAAAACAGAATTGTGTGGCATTATCGTCAACAGAGGCCGAATACATTTCGCTGAGCTATGCAATCTGCGAAGGTATTTGGTTACGGAACTTGTTGCTGGAACTGGATATCAAGATCATCAAGCCCGTTCCGATGTTCGAAGATAACCAATCTTGCATTCGAATATCGGAGGAACCGAAGGAACACAAGCGAATGAAGCATGTCGACATCCGTTTTCACTTCATTCGTGAGAAGCTTCAAGATGGATTTTTCAAAATTATTTACGTACCTACAACGGATCAAATTGCGGATATATTCACCAAAGGACTGGCGAAAGGACCTTTCGAGAAGCTGCGATCCAAGCTGAGCTTATCTGGTTGAGCGGGGATGTTGAGTATAGCAACCATCAGCTACGTGCTTAGTTACTGACAAACAGTTATCGCAGTAATCATTGACTTTAGTCATAGTTAAAATTTTCACTTCCACTCTATCCATTACTGAATAAACACATCTTTTTGTAAATGCTCTGCCTAATTCTTTAAAGAGACACTGCTTAAACCTTTTCTTAAGGAAATACACATGTATCAAACTAGTCTACGTTACGGTTGGCGAAATAAATAAATAAATAAAATCTGCGCTAGATATTTTTGTGGATTTCATAGAATAAGACCTGAAGTATTCCAGTATTAGACTTTAAATTTCAATAACATGAATAGAGGGTGTTCTGATTAAAAATTGGACAAATTAAATTGCGTGTAAATCGATTATTTGATTATTTTTAAAAAAAATCATCACATTTATCGCCAGTTTGCTTTGAACTGCTTCTCGCTGCTAACAATTTATTGGGTCTTCTTAAGATTCTGCCTAACTATCGCCTAATATTTTTCTATTGGGCGGTGTTCCGGTGCATTAGGAGGGTTCTTATCCTTGGACACAACTTGAATGCTGTTAGCGGCATACCACTCCATGGCCGTTTTCCCATAATGACAGGATTCCAAATCTGGTCAAAACAGCACAGATGAGTCATGTTTCTTCAGGAAAGGCAGCAAACCATCTTGAAGACACTGTTTTACATAAATTTCCTGATTTACGGTCCCAGTTGCTACCAAAATATCACTTTTCAGGCCACAGAAATTCTTTTTCCAAACGAGATATTTCTTGGCAAACTTTGATCTCTAGGGCCTAGGCTACATTTTGATACTGTTTTTATTTTTTTGCTTGCAAAAGTGCAGCCCACAACCAGAAATTTTCAGAAAATTGGCGTGTTGCAGTTATTTGTTAAAATGCGCCCAACAAACATTTTTGCTGATTTAAAACGCCAATTCTCTGATCGTATGCTGTGTTAAGGTGCTGATTGCTGTTTCAGCTTTCTGGCTGAAGAACGAAATACTTCAGCGCTGTTTCAGCATGTAAGGAAGTTTTATTTCAGCCAATAGAAAGTAGGGGAAAATTGGTTGAAGAATAACTCGTTCAGCCTTTGTCCAACCATTTTTGACACCATTCAAATCTGACAGGCGTCAGCTGTACAAGGGTAACTTCGACAGCGACTTTCAGCTATATATCAAAATTTCTGTTGTTGTCATGGATCAACCAATGCATGATAGCGAATGGATCGAAATAAGAATTTTTTAATCGTCTTATTATTCGTAGTTTCTCATTTTGCTTGATAAAATGACCTTAGTCGGGAAAGTTTCTTTTTATTTACGAAGCATTTCAATTTCTTCATGTGAAATTGACCTTGGTTGGGAGATATTTCGGTCGCTTAAGAACGACACTTTTCTTATGCTCCACAGAATCCATAGTTGGTTCTGCGTTCTGCGGCATGAGACCAACAAGTCGAAGGTTTAGAGTTCGAGACAAGTTTCAATGAAGCAAAAACAACAAGAGAGGGGAAAAATGGCAAACATCGGGCGTACATCGGTCATCATTATTTTTGTTTTTTTTTTTTTGGTGATCCGTCAATTGACGTTTCATGGCAACTTTGCTGATTAATTTCTCCAAATGTCGATGTTTAAGAGCTGAACAGCAGCTTCTCCCTGAATTTTGGTTGCCTTCTTTCAGCAAGATAGCTGATTTAAAATTATAACGAAATAGTGTTTCAGCGGTGGTTCAGCGAAAAATGTTTGTTGGGCGCTTCTTATAGGTTAAATAATAGATTTTTAAGGAAATTCTACGAATTTGCTATAAATTTGGTATGCGACTCGTTGCAACACTCGATTTTTTCAGCTTTCGACGTAATTATCCAACTGGATAAGCCTCGTTGGATAAATTTACAACTCGTTCTGAAAAATCCACTTTTTGTAATTTTTGTATAAATAACAACTTCTTCCGAAAAAGCACGTCAAATTTTGAACTTAAATTCTTGTTTCACAAGTTGTGCTTTTATATTGATTTTTTTTCAGGAATTTTGTAAAACAGGAAAAATTATTTTAGTTATGTTTTCCTATTGTTCATTATGGTATAAATTTATCCGTATCTCTACTAGAGTTCAATAACTAGTACCTATTCAATAATTACTAGTGCTTCTACTCCAATTGGAAATGAAAAATGCCAAAAATCCACTCACCTGAGTATCATTCAAAATCTCCAGATGCTCTCCCTTGCGGAAGCTCAGATCCTCATCGGTACGGGCATCGTAATCGTACAGGGCCACGAAGATTTTGGCCGCCGAAATACTATCACCTCCGGAGGGATCCGGAATCGCCGGCATCGGTTGCCGGCCTGCCGCCTGTTCCTGCGGCGGCGTTGCCACCTGATTATTAGGCATCACCGGATCACTATCCACAATCCCTGTCCCGATCTGCAGGTGATCCTTGGGATCCGTTTTCGCACTGCTACTGAAACAGTTGCCCATGGTTGTTTGGTTTTGGGATCGATGTGACTCTAACTACTAGGGGTTTTAATAACTTTGCAAGGGGTGAAGTTGGGGATATAACTTTCTTCTTAGTAGCTCCCCGTTTTTTTGCGGCTGTACTGAGTAAAAGCTGAAATCTTCCACACTGTTGTCGTTGACTTTGTGTGTGCTAAAACTTGGGGTGGAGCACGCACACAGAATTTTTAATGTTGCGTTTCACTCGCGTTCTCTTCACAAGCTGCGGCTCTCCTCTATTTTCGTATGCTATACGGGTTTTCAGATTGCTTCACTATCTGGGACACTTTTCACTGCTTAATCACACTGACTGACTGATGCTGGGGTCCCATTCGTGTGGTGGGATATGAACTTCCTCGATGCCAGCCAGCCAACAAAAACAACGAAAACGAAAACCTCCACAATTCTTCTAGCATGCACCTTGGAATTTCCGTCAAGACCAAACACAGACACTGAGACCTTTTAGATAACACATAACTGCTTAGCAATCAAAGCACTCATTGTGGAGGTGCTGAAATCGGAAAAAAATATATGAAAGAGACTTAATCATCAAGTCGCCCATCCATAGATATCGAATCACTTTGATATCGTAGCAGCAAAAAAAACTTTAATCACGGCCGCTTCATCACACTCCAAATGTACTCTCTATCGGGTACTTCTTCGACTAATAGCCCAGCCTAGACCAGGAGATATCAATTGATGGCTACAAATTGCCTAAACCAGAAAATAACAATTGCCACACAACAAATTGATCTATTGAAACATCCAAAAGGCAACAACACACACATTACACATCATTCACTTTTTGTAGTTGACTGACTTGACTCTGACTCTGGCTCTGGGGCTGTTGCTATTACTCGGCCTGCCTGAGCTGGGTCTGTCGTTGTTGTTTTTGTTTTTGTTGCCATTCGTTGTGTAGGTATAATATGCTCAACTCGCTCTCTCTATGCCATGTTTATGGTTATGGTGGTGTATTAGGCGAATATCTACACAAAGCACTGCTTCTTCACCTGTACACGTCCTCTCCCGGTGTGGATATCAACCGACCGACCAACCTTCCGCCCACTCACTTTACCAAAGGCTAGACTAGAGGCCGAGGAAACACGAAACACTATACTAGCTGGCTGTCACTCCAATTTGAGCGAGACTTGAGACGGTCAGTCTATGCCAAAGCCAGCAACAGCAAAAAACCCTCTACACAAACGGATGGATGATAGAGCTGGTTGAGTGAGCACTGAGCACTGCTGCTGAGTCTGGCTGCGTCCACATTGCACCAACATTGGTGCCCATCGTCATCGGACTCGGTACGTGACTACCTCGGTACACAAACCCCAACCCGACCAAGGGAGGCAGTGCTGTCAGCCGACGGAGACTTCCGTTACTGTTATCACTTCTTGGAGCAATGGAGTTCCATAAACCTTGACTATAAGGTACAAAAAAATGTATTGCTATAGTAGAACCGCTTTTAAGTCTTAATTGGTATTGTATATAGATTCATTAATGATTTGAGGTGGTCAAAAGATTAACAAAAAAAAACATCTATAAGAACATCAATTTGATCTCACGTCTTTCATAATAAGAATCTTGAACGAAAGCCATACGCAATAAGTTATACATATTCATATACTCATATTTCATATTCATATTCAGTTTGAACATTGGCCTGAGAAACGAAATCTTATTGACAGAGAATTGTTAAATGAGACAATTCTTTCCCAGTTATTGTGCTTCGTGAGCATTGATCTGCACTTCTCGAAACTTTGCAGAGGGGTCCAGATCCAATCCATAAGCCTTGACATCCTTCCCTAAGTAGTTGGTTTTTTTTTAAATTTTGCCATACTAAAGTTCGAGTTAAGTAAAAGCTAGTAAATAGCAATTGCTATTTCGTTATTTATCATATAGTGAAGGCTTTCACAGTAGTTTAAAAGGGTTTATTTTCAGTCTAGAGGCATGCAACGTTATACGATTACTCTGTAAAACGTGTGACCAACCTCTTTTTTCTTAGTCTTATTGAATCTCGTTTTCAAGCTTTTTTATAAGATTTAAGCTTTTTTTACCTTGATAGCATTGGAGATGAAAGCTTAAATCTGACCAAAAAAGCTTAAATCTGATCTAAAAGGGTTAAATCTGCGGGTACTTAAAAGTAGATTGCATTATGTTACAGGGTGGCCACAACTTTTTCATTTTGAAATTCCCTGATTTATTCCCGGTCAAAAATTCAAGGTTTTCCAGACTTTTATTGTCCATTTTCGTCGGAATATAACAAAATTTTTAACATATTTCATTCATTTAGTTGTTTCATAACACTCAAATCATTGAACACTTAGACGAACTCGATTTTATTTACGGTTTTCATAACATTTTCTAAAAATGAAAAAAAAAACTGATACACAGAGTCGTTACGGGTTTTTTAATTAAAAAAAATTAAAAATGGTGTGTTAAACAGGACTTTTCAATCAATCATTCCTCGTCATGTGACATTCTATCATTTTTACATAAGTTACACCAACCAATCAACTGGCAAGTAATTTCGTTTTAATTTTCGCCGAAAAAAGTCGATGAAAACAACAAACAATTCATTGCGGCGATTAACCACTTAATTAAATAAGTTACAGATACCAAGTATGATACTATAGCTCACATAATCCACGTCTCTGAGAATATTCAAAATTGTTCTGAGCGAGGTCAATCATGTAACTCCCTTTACACAGTAATAAATGCATATTCAAGTTTTTTTTTTGTTTCGATTATAGTCGTTTTACCAACTTTATGGCATTCGCGACTTTATCAACGTTGCAGTTGGCGGACAGTTATTGAAAAATTATCCGGTACAACTGTGGGCTCGAACTCGCGGACATCGGCTCAGGAGACAACAGACTTGCCAACTGAGCTATATTACAAGCCCATCATATTCAAGTGTAATATAATTTTGCTAAAAATTTATCTCCCTGATTCACAGAGGATTGTTCACAATCGCCCCGCATGTTTTTCAAAATGCGAGGTATAATTATTTTAGGCATTGTTTGAATATCAAAAACTTATTTTGAATGTTTAAAATATCAATCAATATCTAGATCTTGAAAATAAACCGTTATACATAACTTTCTCAGTTTCTACAAAGGGTGCTTACAGGGCTGGTAGCGGTTTGACAATGAAATAGTAGGGACTTTAGTGACCAAAATTTGAAAAAAAGTGACCAAATAGTGACTTTGAGGACCGAAAAAAGTGACCAAATAGTGACTATGTAGAACGAAAAAATAACTTTGAAGTACAAAAAATGTAACCAGTCAGGCCCGTGCGATGGACCCTTCCGGGGGGGTTTTCAAAATTCAAATTTAGATAAAATTAATAACAATACCAAAAATAAACAATTGAAAAGGAAAGGGTTTTCTTACACCATTTGTCACTCATGTTTAACACAAAAACTAAAAAAAATGATTGATAAACAAAATTTTGGAAACATATTACAATGAATGTTTCAAATTTTCGATAAGTCAAGAAAGAAAGAAATAAATTAGTTTCAAAAGAATTTCTTAGCAAATTTAAAATTAAAAAATATCTGAATTCTAAAATAAATGTCAAATCTTGTACAAAACTTAGCATGAATAGATGTTAGGAAAATGATAATAATTGTTAATTTTTATTCATCTAAATTTGGAATTCTTTTCCTCATTTTTAACTGGAAGTTTAGTGAGAAATTCCGCTGTAATTTTTTAATTTGAACAAAAAATATTTAATCACGATTTAAAATGTGAATTACCGATTACTGAATAAGAAATGAATTTTGAACAGAATTTATTCAATGTTTGATGTTTTATTTTAATTTTATGAAAAGAAGAATATATTTATAATTATTTTAAAAGTGCCAGTTATAGAAGCCAGACATAAAACCTTTAATAAAGTAAAATCCTCCATGTTCAACTACACTGACAAAGAAATGTTAGAAAATGAGTAATTATGTGAATGATAAAAACTGATAAACAATTAAAAACAATGAGTTCAAAACTTTTGTTATTAACACTGCGTATTAAAATTTATTTTGAAAGTTGCTACTTAGAACAATTTTTCAAACTTTTTAGATTAATTTAAAAATCATGATCGATCCAAAAATATGATTTCATATAAAAAATATTAATAAAAAGTTTTTAAAGTTTCAATCGCAGGGTTTTAAGCTTTGAATTACAAGCTCTGAGTATTTTGTCTCTTTTGATTAAAATATTGGGTCCTGAAAGAACATAAGGTTAAAATTATGTTTTTTTTTATTTAAAATTTGGAGTTAAAGGCTAATGGTTGAAGAACACGAAAATTTAGAATTTAAAAACAAGGAAACAATTGTTAAAAATATGTCTTAAAAATTTAAAAAGTTTGATTAAAAAAAATCCGGCAAGTTGATTATAAAATTGAAAAAAAAACTGTACAGTAAAATTCGGTAGTTTTATTTAAAAAATTGAAAAAACAGTATGGAAATAAAAAAGATTAGTTTTTAAAAACATTTCAGAAAGAGTTTTTTCAATAAACATGTTTCATAATAACCATTTTGGTGCTTATTTTTTCAATTATTGATTTGGTAAATAGTGCCCTCAACTAGAAATTTTGTCAAATTCGGCCATTTAGTTTTGGTAATAAAGAGTTCACATTTTCATATGTGATGAAAGAAATTAGAGAAACATGAACTATCAAAGAACGAAAGAACATAAGCCGTAAATATCATGAAAATTTCGAAAAAGATACAACGGCTCACCGACAGGACTTGAACCTGCAATCTCCGCTTCGGTACAACGGCGCGTTAGCCAATTCCACCACGGTGAACGTGATGGAACCGGCGAACACGAGCAATCGAGCTCTGCCGATCAACTGCTGGACCTTCTATCGAAACACCATGTATATCCCGCATGTGATCTTTCCCTCTATTGATCTCTCTTGTTTCTCTAACCCCACCCATCGACTCGGGATTTTAGCCGAGCGAGCACATGGTCGATTGCTCTCCCGAGTCGATGGGTGGGGTCAGCGTTGCCACATTTTAATCTGTAATTTCGAGGCAAAAAATCTTTTTAATCTGTATAAAATCTCAAAAATCTGTATTGAAATCTGTATCTAAAATTTTGATCTGGATACTAACGCTGCACTACGCTGACCATCTTATAATGCGTATTGCACTAAATTTAACTGCGCTCCAGATTACTACGAATTGCAGACTGTCAAAAACATGTAAATTTTGTCATTTTGGAACACGCAAAATATTCTGTGCAACGAACGATCTAAGGTCACGCAAAGTTTAGAGTCGACGTTTTTTTGTTAAATGAATCAAGCTTTATCCTTCCTGGATTTAAAAGTCAATTTGAGTAGTCTCTGTACTCACAGTAAACTGCGAGGTAAATGTTCAGAGATTCGAAAGTAATTTAATGATATTAAACTGGCATTGAAAGTTAAATTTCGTATAAAGCAGTATCCTATTTTAGTGTATGATTCTTAATCAGATTTCAAAAATGTTTTAAAATCCCCTTGCTTGTCATGATAAGCGCTGTATTTTACGGTCTCGATCTCTGATCTGGAAAATTTTCCAAATTTGCCGGTGTGACAATTGAAGGTGGCTTGAACGTTGGATGATCGAAAGAGATTATTATCGATTAACTCACAGTATTAGCAAAATATCTTGAACATTTTTCAATTTGCTAAAAAATCTGTATAAAATCTGTATAAAATTCCAACTATCTGTAATCTGTATATACAGATTCTTGGTTTAATAATTCCAAAAAAATCTGTATCATTACCCAAAAATCTGTATATGTGGTAACGCTGGGTGGGGTTAGAGAAACAAGAGAGATCAATAGAGGGAAAGATCACATGCGGGATATACATGGTGTTTCGATAGAAGGTCCAGCAGTTGATCGGCAGAGCTCGATTGCTCGTGTTCGCCGGTTCCATCACGTTCACCGTGGTGGAATTGGCTAACGCGCCGTTGTACCGAAGCGGAGATTGCAGGTTCAAGTCCTGTCGGTGAGCCGTTGTATCTTTTTCGAAATTTTCATGATATTTACGGCTTATGTTCTTTCGTTCTTTGATAGTTCATGTTTCTCTAATTTCTTTCATCACATATGAAAATGTGATCATTTTCAGGTACAAAGATGTACCAAGCGATTTCATAACATCAGTATTGAATAAAGAGTTTATTACTAGTAAAATTGATAGATAACTGATTATGGAAAAATGTCATTATAAGTATTTTTGACATCACAGCAGAAAGTGTAAAAAAAACTTCTAATTCTAATTCTATTTAAAGCTCATTAATTCATAAAAAACTTTTATTTCTAAATAATATGTTTTTGATTTGAGTTTTTGTAAAAAGAAAGTGCAGAAACTTCTCTAAAGATTTTAAATTATTTTCATTTCAATAACCAACTCACCGTACGAGGAAAGGTGTGCTCTGATATGTCTAACCTTACTCGAAAAGCGGCGCGTCGAACTGCAGCAAGGTTTTATATTTGACACATTGACCAACCGTATTGACTGTGCTTACATTCTACAACGTGTTAACATTTATGTACCAACGAGAACACTTCGACAACGTCAGTTTCTTTCAATTCCTCACCACCGTACTGCCTATGGCCAAAACCACCCTATTGACAAGTGTTGTGAACTTTTTAATTTAGTGTTTGTTTAATTTTAATATGTGCAAACGTCGTTTTAAAATAGGCTTAAGCAGAATTTCCTAGTTTTTAAGTCATCAGTCTGTACGGTAATTAAACCAAAGACAAAATAAATAATAATAAATATAAAAGCTGATAGAAGTATTGCATACATATTTAGATTCGGGGAACCCAAATTAGTTGAAATTACCGTTTAAATTCATTGCACCTAAAAAAAATGTAATTTTTGTGGCCTTGTGTAAATTTTTACAACCCTTTTTTTAAGTATATAGAAGAACAAAAACACGAAATAAAATTGAGTCTGAAATTGTTTTTTAAAGAATATTTCATGTCATCATAACATTTGTTATGACATAAAAGATTTTTTTTTTATAAAAAAAATGGTTCGTTTCAATCTCAATCTTAGTTACACTTCTTAATAAAAACCCATTCTAACTAAAGACGAGATAGGGTTTTTGTATATCAAGTTTTGAGTTCCAATACAAAAGGTTGATTGAACTAAAAACTAGAATCTACAATCAAAGTTAGTTTCAATTCACGAACGTCAAATAATGTCGTAGATCGAAATGTCTCAAGCCAAGGGTGATTCATACCGAAATTCCGCCGGAGGCGAAAAAAATTTCTGACTGACTGATCAAGTAATTTACCGTTACTACCGTCAATATTAACACGTGCAATTCAAATTACTCTTTCATTGGTTTATTATCGGTGAAAAAAGTGACTTTTGGTGATAAAAGTGACCATTTTTCGGAAAATAGTGACTTTAGTGACCAAATGATGAAAAAAGTGACTTTTTAGTGACTGACCCAAAAAAAGTGACCAAGTCACTAAAAAGTGACTCGCTACCAGCCCTGTGCTTAATCGCTTGGCGCACGGCACCCTCCCAAATAAACGCACTTCAATCAATAAATCAGTTTCTACAAATCTGTGAATATGAGATTGTAGGACAAGATTTCGTTTTCTTTGAATTCTGAAAAACAACACAAATCCTATCTAGACGCAGTGTTTAGACTCCTCTAGAAATATTACCAACACTAAAATTATTACGTAACAAGAATCTTAACAATGTTTATTGTTATTCACCTTGGTCATTCATTATAAACAGATATAAGAACAAAAAATAATGATCTTTATTCATACACTGAACCCAAATTCACTCTTAAAATACACATGATTTTTCACTTAAAAACAAGGATCGAGTGATTTTCTTCCATTCAAGTGCAACATATACATTTCACTTGGCAGTCACTCAAATTCCAAGTGAATTCATCCACATTCACTTCAGTCGTCACTTGAATTTGAAGTGAGAAAAAATATTCACTTCCCCATCACTTGAATTTTAAGTGAATGTCGGGTTGTAATTGTGATTATTTTCAGAGTTCAAAATGGCAAATTCTAAAGAGCAGCGTTTTTTAATTCTTTACTAAGCGATTTTGGCGGTAGTTTGTGAAAAACGTGATGTAAGAAAAAGTTATTTAAAGGTGTTATCATGTTTCAGCTTGTGGGTTGAACTGGATAGATTTTCTGGTTTGCAGCAGGGATGATTTAGAAGTCGCACTAACTGCAGTAACCGATCTGCCTTGAGATTACGATGGAATTTTCCAATCAATAAATTTATGGCGAAAGCGTAATGTAAGTATTTGAAATCAAAGTGCTGTTCTATAAATGTTCTTTTATTTAAAAACGCAAGATGATTAACTAGAAACTTACTTAGAAATTCAGATAAATTTCACTCGAACGTCATAGTGTCCGGTCACTTAAGTGAATTCACTTGACCCATCACTTAAAATTCAAATGAAATAACGTATGGCGAGAATTTACTACAGATGTCACTTATTTTTCAAGTGAAAATTATTTTGCGTATAATAACCTCAGTTGTCCCTCTATAGGGTATACCGTTTTCCGAAAAACTTATCTTCTGTTTTCACCCAAGTTTTAAAAAAAATTTCTTTAGAATTCAGTAGAATTTTTATATTGAAAAAAGGGCAATAATTTAAAAAAAAAACAAATCAAATTTTCAAATCGTCATTCTATTTGTTTTTATGCAATTCAGTGCTAAAAAGTTGTCTTTGAGACACTGAAAACAGTATCGGAAAGCCATAATATCTGATACCTACTATTAAAAGTACAGTTTACGATCTACTTTATCAGAAATTTTCAGCCATTTGGCATGGTCATTAATATGTGGTGATTTGTTAAGATGTACTTCTTGAAGGTCAATTAATGGATTTTCAAAGGAATTTTCCGTGGCAAGATTCGACTTTTGCAGTTCTCGACGTAATTATCAAACTGGTCAAGCTCCGATGGATAAATTTACGACTCGTGCTAAAGAAACCATCGTTTCAAAGGGAATTACGATCTCTATTTTGAGTTCTGACTTCAAAATTTTAGAAAAAATATGGACTATAACTAACACGGTCTTTATTCGACAGTTTTGGGGATTATTTAACAACATATAAAAGTTTGACATTTCTTATTTTCTTTATTTTTTACTAAGGAATTTCAATATCGAAATGATTATTATAAAAAAAAGCAAAAAGAATTCAAAATTATGATATCTTAATTCATTACAAACAAAATCAGAAGTTTCGTTAATCAATACAAAAAATTATAATTCTGCAGTTTGATTGAAACTTGAACTACCTATACTATTAAAAAAACCTAACTTCAGAACCCATGAATTTTAATTTAAGTTCAAGATAAAAATTTGATTTTTAATCGAAATTGCAAATTTTGAAAGAATTTTTAAAAGATACAATGTAAAGCAGCCATAAAAGTGCTACTGCGTACGACTCCAGATATGGCCTTGTAGATCTTTTTTAAATATTTTTAACATAATTCAGTACTGTAAAACATATAAATAAGCTAATTTCATACATTATTTAAACAAATAAAATGATTAAAAAACAGATCTACTCTTTTGCACAAATTTTATAGTCAATAAAATATTTCCATTAAAAAAAATCTCCACGTTTTCATAATTTATTCAACAGAGGGTTAGCTTTGTTATGCAGAAAAACGTGGATTTGATTTCAGTGAAAAAAGTTACAGTTAGTTGTTTAACATATATTTTTATTTTGAGTTAGTTTCTTAGGGTCAAACTCATGCTAAGCTAAGGCTAATTTTAAGGATTTATGCAAAATCAAGATGAAAAATAGACAAATAAGGTATCAAAATCAAAGAGACTCAACAGTGTAAATAAAATTTTCTAAAACTATAAGCTTAGTTATAAAATGCAGATAACAATAACAACATGATATGTACATGTTTTCAAATCTTTTATAATTCTTGTTTCAAAAATTGATTTTGCCTTCCTGAATTCGAATCATCTGTCAGATTCTGTCAAATCTAGTGATCTATGGTTTTGAATTTTAAAAATTACTATGTTTTGAGTAAAATAAATCATTGATAACTGATAAACCGAAAACACTCTTTAAAAAAAAACTGATTTGGAATCTATTTATTATCATTCATTTGATAGAGGATTTATATTACCTAGCTATTCTACATTCAAAGAAACAATGCTTGAAAAAAATTCATCAAGTTCTATAAATACAATAGAAAAAAATGTAACTATTTCTGACATCATTGAAGAACATTTATGAGCTTTCGGTATTAAAGATTCAAATTCCATTAATAACTTTGTTGGAGACTGAGATTTTTTTTCTTAGATATGCTTTGAAAAATATGTTTGAATCCTTTTGATTAAAAAAATATTCCAAAATGTCCTTAAATTATCATACTTCACAAAACTGTGATAAATAATCTTAAAGGACGCCGCAGTTTTCTCAGAAGTTTAAACTACTCGCGGTTTTCGTTGATAATTAATTCAAAACCTTCGATTTGAGTATCTTAAAAATTTTCTAAAATATTTGCAAAAAAAAAAATCAACCCTTGAATCTCAAAAACTAGAACTCGCAGAAAAAAAACTTCACTGCATATTTGGATATGTCGCACTCGTATAAATGAAAATCAGCTCTTGACTTAAACCCTCTTCACACGGAAAAACGTAAATTTTGTTGCCATGTACTATCGAAAAGAAATAAGTAAAAATAATCAAATTGTTTAAATACTTCACTTAAAACACAAAAATGTGTGGAATGTTGAATCCTTTCAACATTTTTAAAGAAATTAGATAGTGTCTTCTATCGACATAAGCACGCCCTTATGAAAAACAAACTTTTAAAAATTCTGTACAGTGTTGCTTAAAATTCACACGACTATTTTATTTGGAAGTTTTTAAATTTTATTTCAATTTTAGTCACGATTTTCGCAAATTTTGTTTGTTTATTGTTTGTTTGTTTATTTCTTAATCCATCGGACCAGAGGTCTAAATGGATGTGATGGGAAAAGCACAAGGCACAAAAACCCATCAGTGGAGATAGCATAGACGATACAATAATTAACAGAATGTAAAAACTAATACTACTGATTTACAAAATAAAAGCAATACTAAGATCTATCATCAAACAGAAAACAAAACAAAAATTAACTTAGCATTGTAGCTCGTAAGCGGTTCACAAACATATCACTCGTTAAATTAAAATCGAATTCACTACATACATTGTTGAATACTGCACACATGGAACGAATAGGCTCATTCTGACCGTAGAGTGTTCGATGAAATCCTAGCCGTAGAAATTCTCGCGTTCTCAGTTGTCTAGGCACCACGTTGAAGTCGACTCTCGCAAGAATGTTTGGCGCATCGATGTCACCGAGCAGCAATTTTCCAACAAACGCCGCCTTCAAGTATTCACGTCGGTTAGCGAGGGTATCCAGATTCAACCAGGAGCATCGCTGTGAATACGTAGGAGATTCTTCCGGGACTGGCCAGGGGCAAATTCGGAGTGCTGAGCGAGTAAATTTGGATTGTACGGATTCGATTCTACTGACCCAGGTGTCATGGCTAGGGCACCAGACGACTGCTGCAGATTCCAGGTGCGAGCGAACTAATGCACAGTATAGAGTTCGTAGACACTGTGGATTTGTGAATTCCCTAGTGGTTCGCAAAATAAATCCTAAACTCCTATTCGCTTTGGCTACGACGTAATTTAGTTGATTTTCAAATGTAATTTTGGAATTCAACAGTACACCTAGATCCTTCACAACGGAAACTCGTTCAAGAGTGGAATCTTGGAGAGTGTAATTCCAAGTCAGTGGATTCTTTTTCCGAGTAAAACTGATTACATTGCATTTCGCCACACTGACCGTTAAGCAATTCAATTTACACCACTCCAGAAATTTACTCAACATTTGCTGCAATTCCAAACAGTCGCTGTAGCTTTCAATTTTCCGATAAATTTTCAAGTCATCAGCATACAACATTCTACACCCGGATGGAAGAGCGTATGTTACATCGTTGTAATAAATGCAGAAAAGAAGAGGTCCGATGTTGCTGCCTTGTGGTACTCCTGAGTTATTCTGGAACACATATGACTCAGCATTTCCTAGCCGAACAGTGAGAGAACGATTTGTCAAGAACGATTCAAACCAAAGAATTAGTCGTTCTCCGAGTCCGAGATGTTGAAGTTTTGCTAGGAGCAAACGATGGTCAATGCGGTCAAAGGCAGCCTTTATATCAGTATACACTGTGTCAACCTGACCCCCTTTTTCCATAGTGCGAATGCAGAATGAAGTGAACTCCAATAAGTTCGTGTTCGTCGAACGTCCAGGATAAAATCCGTGTTGATCAATAGAGATGTACGACTTAGCTGCATAAAAAAGTCTCTGTGATACCAGAATTTCTAGAACCTTCGAACAGGCACAAAGAGAAGTAATTCCCCTGTAGTTCGTTATGTCGTGCTTATTATTTTTCTTATGAACTGGGAACATAAATGACTTCTTCCAAGCATTTGGAAATTTACCGGTGCGAATGGACAGGTTGAAGATAACTGAGAGTGGCTTCCACAAAGCGTCTACACAATTTTTTAAAGTATTGGCCGGAATTCCATCAGGTCCCACAGTCGACGACGGTTTTAGCTTAGATATAGCTGTTTTAACTTCTCCCTCCGAGAAAATAATTCCTGTAAGATTCAGCATGTTGTTAGGAACGTACCGAAGGGCTCCTGCGATTTTAGTGGACGTGGCGTTCGAAGTACTGAATACACTGGCGAAATGTTCAGCAAAAAGATTACATGTCTGTTCCAAATTAGTCGATTTATGCTCGCCCAGAAACATCTCTGATGGGAACCCGGTTTCCTTTCGCTTCTCGTTAACAAAGGACCAAAAACGCTTCGGATTGTGCTTTAACATATTTTGCATGCGCTCAACGTGTTGTGAGTACCGAAATCGATTGTAGCGTTTGTAATCGTTACTTGCAATGTTGAACCTACGTTTATTGACCGGATTTCTAGCGCGCGACAACTGTCTCATTGCGGCGGCTCTTCTACGTTTCAGCATACGCAAATGTGCGTCAGACCAAGGTGGTTTGCGTACAGGTCGTTTCAATGGGACGTTGTCTCGGAATGACTCGTGTAATGTAGAGGTAAAGAAGTCCACTGCCTGATCAACATCAGTTGCACTTTCAATGAACGACCAGTTTGTGTGAAGCAATATTTCGGATATTTGAGCGAAATCGGCTTTATAGAAGTTTAATGAACATGTATCTGTTGCGCTTTCGAACGGGGTGAAACCAGAGTAGGTTAGATCGACTAGCAGAGGGGGGTGATGAAGATCGGCATCAATTAATGGTTCCATTGCTGCTGTCACAGTGCAACTATCTCCATCCATTTCGTTAATGAAAACTAAGTCTAGAGTGCGACTATGAGAGTTGGCGACTAAATTCATCTGTCGATTACCCAAAAGATCCATCGTATCTAAGAGAGCCGAAGAGCAAGAGTTGAATGTCGAAGTTGACGGGTCAGGATACGCAAAATTTGCTGAGTTCTTCACCCAGTTCAGTAGAGGCTGATTATAGTCACCAAGCAAAATATGCCGATCGTTTGGACGTAAAATATCTGCTACAGCGACCACTGAGTTTAGATGAGCATCGATAATTGACGGATTGCTAGCATCAGCAGGACTAACATAAACAACGCCAATATAAACTTTCTGCTGGCCCGTATCTATGGTCACCCACAGATGTTCGAAGCTCTGATCGATTCCAGTAAGATTAGTGATTAGTGAGATTTTGAGATTATCAACGTAATCTCAAAATATTCAAGCTTTAAAAAGAGTGATTCGAAATTTTTTGGATAAATTATGACATTTAATCGAATAAAGTTAAATTTGAAAGCACAGCTCAAAAAATAGATCTGGGCCCGTTTGATAGGAGATGGTTTTCTTTTAAAATAACTCAGCAAATTTTTAGCGATGTCAAATTTATTATTATTTAGCTACAAAAATACCGTGTTGTGTGTAAAGATTATTGCCTTTTGTTTGACTATCGGATTGAACACTATCACTGGATTAGCATCTTTTTAAAATTTCGAAATTTACAACAAAGAGTACTGGAATTGAATTTGCTTGTTTTTATATGATTGATAGTTTTTAACTATTGTAATAATGTGAAATGGCTGATTTTGAAAAAAAAACGATCAACCCTCATCCGCATCAGGTTTCGTTACCTTTATCAGCCTTAGGAGTGTCAATTTGACACTACAAGCTCAAATCGTTATAACTTTTGGCGTGTTCAACCGATCTAAACAAAACTTAGATATATCAATAGAAACCTCACAGAGAAACAGACAGGACACTCTTTTTTCATTCTTCGCAAACCCATAAATGGTAGGCAATGTCGACACCAGATTGCGCCACTTCAATTTTTTGAAATAATAATTTTTATCATCGTAGTAGCTCACCGTGTTTGTTTTTCATTGCGTGACAACCAGAAACTGTATCCAAAATAAAATTCACCGAAAATTGTACGAGCAAACTTACTCCAACAAAACAATATCCTGGCGTTAAAATGTAAGTAGATTTAAATATTTTCACGTTTCTTTTTGCTTAAATTTAACGTTTTATATTTAGTCGTGACCTGGATTACGTGCTCTGTGGTACCCTCATGAAAGAAAAATCAAACGATGGTCTAACATGCCGAGAGCTGTTGAATGCGTAACAGATCTGTAAGGAACACCTTTATGCAGTCGAAATGCTGTGTTGATTTGCCGAAATGCATCTGCAGTGTTAAGAAAATACAACCTGGATACCTGTGGATGATTCCAGGATGCTTCCAAAATCTATCTTTAAGCAGTCTTAAACAAAGAAAACTCTTGAGTGTTTACTTATGTACATAATGTGTGAAAATCTTCTAACTGTAGACATACTTTAAGACTAAATATTGAAATATTAACAAACATATCAAGGATCATAAAAGAGGTTTTAATGAATTTGCCACCAGCCTGAAAACACTGACCACACTGACTTGACTCTTAGAACAAAAATTCAACCATTTTCTGTCTAATTTTTTGTTGTCAGCTTTTGCAGGTTCGCGATACCGACGGCAGGTGGCGAACCTGAAAAATTTGACAAAACATGCCCTGGTCCAAATGGTCCTGTTTAGCCCGATTTTATCGTAGAAATTGCGTGTTTTATTTTTAAAGTTGGGTGGCATTTCCTAACTGGGATAGCATTTCTTCAAATCGATCGATGCGCACTCTGGAATCGACATTGCGTACTGTTGGAAAAATGATTTTTTTTGTTTTTTTTTCTGGAAAATTTATCCAGAAAACGAAATCGAGTGTCCAGTCAGTATGGTCGTGCTGAAAAGTTCAAGCTTAGAAGGGTTGTATGAAGTAAATTTGTTTTTCCGAATTTGGATAATACATTAAGATGTGTTATTTAAAAACTTATTTTATTTGTTGAGAATCAAAATTAACTGCAACCAATGCGTTGGCAAGAATTTGCCTGGGACGAAAATTATTGATAAATAACTGTTCCGAAATCGCTTCGAAAATGTGTCCTCTTGAAAAGGGAATGAAACACCAAGTTTTGATGGATTTGCCGGGTATCGAAACGGAAATTTGTTCTACAGTAACGCTGATGGAATTATACGGAATAACATTCGTAGGGTTATCTGCAGCTGGAAAATAGATTATGCATTAAGATGACCTCACTGTGAACTTACGAACTTCTGAATAAATCTTAAGTATTTTTCCCGAAAGCTTAAATCGAATGGTTTTTTTTTGTTGTTTTTCTTGCTGCCATTAATTACACATTCCATTAACGTACTGAACTCCGTCGCCTTCAGATCCGATCCAGCTTCAACTTTAAAAACGAATAACAGAATTGAATCTCATATTTTCTTTGTTTACATTATCTTTGGAACATCAAAATGTCATAGGCATCCTAGATCATTTGATAAAAGGTAAAAGTTGTTGGTAGGCAATGTCGCCGCTAGATGGCAATGTAATCACTTTGCGAAAAATCAACCGTTTTATCTTCTAAGTGTCCTGTCTGTTTGTCTGTGGAAACCTTGTAATGTCAGTAAAATATGTTTAGAACATTATATACCTTAAGCTACTAGTTTTCTCATTATTCAGTATAAGAGAAAAAACAACATGCCTCAGGAAAACTGTTGTAGTTCATATATTACACGTCTAAAAAAATATTTGCCTTATGCATATGTAAGCTGAAGTTAATGTCTACATCATGAAGCCAAGAAATATTATTTAATTTTTTTAATGAATGGGTCACAAAAAGTTAAAAAAAAATGGTCTGGAAAACCTACGTTTCCTTCGATTGCAAGTAAAAACTGTTTGGGCGATGGTAGGGTTTTGAAAAAAATATGACTATAAATTTACTCTTATTCTAACATTTTATTGTCTTTAGATTTTTGATGCAACAAAAAGAAATGATGGTCGGAAATTTTCTATTGATAGTAGTTCGCGATTGCTAGTCACGACACGCATCATTATTTCGGCTCTCTGTCCAAATCACCTTCCACCGTACCTACTCGGAGAGCAAACAAACACGTTCTGCTGGACGCGTTCTGCTTGTGATTCTAGAAATTCAGAAATGATTTTACGTTTATAATTTTCATATTTTTGTGAAATCTCACAGCGTGAATTGTTGCACCTCACTAGAATGTAGATTAAATTTGCATTCCGATGAATATACTTTTGATTGGTTCCAACAAAGAAAAAGCGGGATTCCAATGTTTACATTGATAGCGTGTGGATGTTCTATTTTTTAACGTGGTTTATTTTTTAATAAAAACTTTTAAAGTGTCTGTCGTGTGATTAATTTTAAAAAGATCTGTGATATTACTCTGTGATCTAGTGATAAAATTACATAAGAATCCATCTGTGATAATCTAACGACCGTACTAAGATGAGTGGCAAGGATGCTGCTCCAGATGGAGCAGCATCAACACACCACCTTATACCACCGGATCCCGGACGAATGGAAAGGATGCAGGACGAGATCATGGAAACTCTTCAACCGACCATGGAAGGAAACAAAAATACGGTTCCTAAACCTGTAAAAATCTACAGAAATTACAATTATCAGAGTGGTGATTGTCGTCCGTATCGGGTGATAGTGGAAAATACGGAAGTGGAAAAGCGAAGGGTAATTAACAGGTTACAAGTCGGAATTTTGCTACACCAAAATGGTTTCGACAAATCTATTGACGACATAAGAAAGACAGCAAGAAACAAGGTAACAGTATATGTTGGAAATATAAAAGACGCTAATAGACTCGCAAATTGTCAAAACCTCAACCTACAAGGATATAAATCATTCATCCCTAAACAATATGTTACGGTAACAGGAGTAATCTCTGGAATTCCACTAGAATTAAAAGATGAGGAAATAAAAAATATCATAAAGGCAAAGGTAGAAATAGACTCCGTTTTCAGAATGCATCGATACAAAGACAAGAAAAAAGAAGCTACATATAAAATGGGTATAGTTTTTAGAAGCAACACTTTACCTAGTGATATAAGTATTTATTCTGTGATACATAGGGTGCAGCCGTACATAAGAAAACCGATAATTTGTTTTAAATGTCTACGTTATAATCATTTGTCCAAAAACTGTAAAGAGTTATCTAATAAATGTATGAAGTGTGCAGCAGAACATTCTGCAGACAATTCCTGTGATATTTTAAAATGTTTGTATTGTCCTAATGGTAATCACAAGACGACGGATAAAGAGTGTCCACGATGGAAAAAAGAAAATGACATACAGGCGATTATGGCAAGGAAAAGTATGACCTATCAGGAAGCGAAACAATTTTTTGAAATTCCAACAGATAATTTATTCGATGTTTTGAGAACAACAGATGAATATCCAACACCAGCTGAAGCATACTCTAAAGTAGCAGCAAATGGCCAAAGTTTTCCACAACATCTACAACAAAAACGCAAAGAATGGAGTTTAGATTATAATAAAAATAGATCTAGAAAAGAAAATAAAACCCAAAACAAATTAAATGTAGTCACAGATACTGTACCTGGGGTGGCAAGTATTTTAGGATTAAATCAGAACGAATTCGCGAAGAAAAGAAAAATGGAAGAGGAAAAGGAAGAACACAGAGGTGTGGGACTATTTAATAAATATAAAACAGGCGAATTTGAGAGGCTAAAAAAAGATATCGAAGAATCTGTTAAAAAACAATCACATGAAGAATGGAAACAAATAATAACAAATATTAATTTGAAATTAGAGGACATTACTAAAACACATGGAAAAACAGGAGGAGAGATATCAGCTTGTATTATGGGTGAGTTGAACAGAATGTTGGGATCCCCGGGAGTTAAATAGTTCACACCGGCGATTTCAAAGTACTACAATCAAATATTCAGAGTTTATACAGAAATAAAAATGAATTAATTCATGAGATGTACACCCAAAACTACGACGCAGCTTTACTTTCCGAGATCTGGATTAAACCGGATCAAATACCTACAGGAAGATGGAATATTCAGGGATACCATCGACTTCTAGCTCCCCGTGCGGACGGATTTGGAGGCGTAGGAATTTTTCTTAAGGAAGAATTTAAGTTTGACACCATTCAACTTTCAACTTCAGGCGACTTTGAAACACTTGGGCTTTTCATATCTAAAATAGAGCTTGCTCTAGTAATTGTTTATATAAATCCCAGAATTTCAATTGGCAATTTAGAAACAGCAATAACAACTCTTTTCAGTGAAGTAACTAACTATGGAAAAGTTCTAATTGGAGGTGATTTTAACAGTCATAAAGTGATATGGGGATGTCACGAGACAAACAACAAAGGAAAAATTGTTCATGATGCCATAATTGGCTCTAACTTACTATTACTGAATACTGGAACAGTTACCTTTCTTCCTACAATCACTAATCAGCGACCCAGCGCTATTGATTTAACATTATGCACTCCAAATCTCTTTAATATGGTTGATTGGAAGGTAGTAAACAAAACTTTTGGTGGAAGTGGACATCTTATCATAGAAACTTGTCTTGATTTAAGAGTTAAACGTAAACAAAAGTTTTACTACGACAAACAAAAAATCGCTGAAGAAATGGCTCAAGTAAAACACTGGGAATTCAGCGACTTAATGGATCTTTCTAATCTCTCACAGAATATAACGAAGAAACATAAAAAAACCAGCACTTATTCACCAAAATATTACTGGAGTTCGGAGCTCTCTGAACTATATAATCAAAAACAAGACGCTCTACGTGAGTATAATAGATGCAGCAGCAGTGTAAACTTAGTTAAATGGAAAAAATCCTCTGCTATGTTTCTCAAATCCAAACACAAACACATCAAAGACAAAATGATTGAACTTTCAGGATCCATAGACCCAAGAAACACACATGAAAATTGGAAACTTGTCAGAAGGTTGAAACTCCTCCCAGTCATCAACCCTAAAAACAACCCCATAATCAACAGCAAAAACATGGCAACTCAGTTTTTAACCACAAACTTTGGTCCATCAAATTTTAAAGAACCTCTCCCACCCGAGGAAAATAACACAAGAACTTCCATTTTAAATTATCAACTCTGGAAAAGATTTTTAAGAAACAAATCCTCAAAATCATCACCAGGTACAGACTGCATTAATTACGGGACACTTAAAGATTTGGACCTGCAATCCGCAATGAAAATCATAGATTTACTTAACGAAATGTGGCGTAAAGGAGTACTAGACGATCATCTTAAAGAAATAAAGATTATCCCAATTTTAAAAGCTAACAAACCACCAAATGAAATAAGCTCTAGCAGACCCATAGCACTCCTACCAAGTGTAGTGAAAATTTTGAATGCGGCCGTTCTTGAAGACATACAAAAGACATGTGAAAATAACAATATCATTCCAAACCTTTCGTTCGGATTTCGTAAAGGAATGTCGACAGAACATTGTGTTACCTTTGCAACTAATCTTATTAAAGCAGCACGAAGAGACAACTACACAACAATTGGTGTTTTCTTCGATTTTTCAAATGCGTTCAACACCGTAAATATTGAAAAACTATACAACATAATGTTGAGAAATGGTTTTAAAAAAGACACATGCACATGGATACACAATTTCCTGAATAACCGGAAAACTTTGGTTTTCACACAAGAAGGACCTGTGAGCCAATCAATTTGCACCGGAGTACCACAGGGAGACGTAATGTCACCTGTTCTTTTTAACATCTACACTGCCTCTTTACACAATACAAACTTAGACCCAGATATTACAACTCTACAGTTTGCTGATGATTTTTTCAAAATCGTTAAAGCAAAATCTCTGGAAACAGCTTTGAGAAAGATGCAAAATGAAATAAATCATTTTACGGCAATAGCCTCTGAGTTGGGATTACGTTTGAATAGTTCAAAAACTAAAGCAATGCTATTCAAAGACTGTGATAAACAACTCTGCCTGACAATGGAAGGGGAGACCCTGGAAACAGTAAAGAGCTATAAATACTTAGGAATCACACTCGATCAGACACTTAAATACGGAATACACATTAAAACTCTTAAACAAAACGTATTGACCAAACAAAACATGTTAAAAATTATAAGCGGAATCAAATTCGGTGGCACACCTAAAGTAATGATGTTATATCATAAAGCCTTATATGGTAACTATTTAAACTACGGAGCTATTATATATGGCGGAACACCCAAGAAATACTGTGACATGCTTGAAATAACAAACAGACAATGTTTACGTATCGCTACAGGATGTACAAAAACTACACCAAAAAACACCTTAGCAGCAATAGCTGGAGAAGAACCACTCAATATCAAACGGAATTATTTAGCTAAAAAACGTATTGCACTACACATCCAAAGAAACGATTTGATAGCCCAACAATTACATTCTTTAGACTTGTCAAATATTCAAAACGATGCAAAATACACCTTTATAGAAAGAACATATATAAAAAATGTACAAGAATTTCAAACAATATACACAGAAACAAAACCTCAAATTGCTTTAAAAGTGGAAATAGAAGATCAAATGATAGGATCAATGATGAGAAAGAAAGAAACATCTCCGACCGTACTAAAAACACTTGCCATAGAGATGATTAATAACCATTATGGTCACCGTGATCATTGGTACACTGATGCCTCCAAAAGTATGGACAAATGTGGCATTGGAATTTACGACGCTTCTTCAGATACGAAGATAAGCATTTCTTTAGTTAACTGTGTTAACATTGCAACAGCCGAGCTATTAGCTATAAGAGTAGCACTAGAAAATATAGACACAACCAGGGGGGTTGCCGTAATTTTTACCGACTCCCAATCTGCCTGTAAAATTATTAAAAAAGACATAAAGAACAGGAAATTCGACCAAATTACCCATGATATATGTACGCTAGCTACAACTAAAAATGTGAAAATCCAATGGATTCCCTCACACGTAGGAATTGAAGGAAACGAAAATGCGGATATATTAGCAAAACAAGGACTAGATGGACCAATATTACTACAAAACAAATTACGACTAGAAGACGCATACAAAAGATTCAAACTAGAGTCCCTGGAATCCACAAATCTGTGGTACAAAAACATGGTACAACACGACAGAAAAGGAATCAAATTTTACGAATTCCAATCGAACTTCTCCACAAAACCCTGGTACTGGAATACCGATTTCACCAATACTCAAACTAGAACTTTGAATCGATTACTCAGCGGACACGATTATTCACCATACTATTTGGGAATCATGAGAATTCGAGACACAAAATTGTGCGAATTATGTGACGAAAATTTTACCACAGAACATGCATTACTAAAATGCATTCAATTCAATCATATACGAAACCACTATGATTGGAATCGATACTCCAATCTGTTCGAAATGATCCAAAATTTTGATAAAGAAAAGTTGAGAGAAATTCTCAATTTTCTCGAAAAAGCACGAATGAAAGTATAAGCAGTACAGAAAGAAAGTGGAAAAAAGGAACATCCCTATTTCAATAACATGCAACACGACTGACAAAATTTTCGTATAGTGGTGATATAGAGTACCAAACTCTCGGCCATCATCTCAAATATATACATACATACAAAGTAAAAGCAATGAAAATCTGGGTACAACCTGACGATGGACCACAAAAACAGATGAAATTTAAATTTGTAAAAAAAATCGCGCGAAGTAGTCAACTTTGAAAAATTCCAATAAATTCAATTTTTGTTGCATAAAAAATCTAATGACAGAATTAGAATAAATTTTGTAGTCATTGCTCAAACAGTTTTTACTAGCAATCGAATGAAAAGTAGGTTTTTCAGATTATTTTTTTTTAACTTTTTGTGACCCTTCATTAAAAAAATTTAAAAAAAATATTTATTGGCTTCATGGTGTAGACATTAACTTCAGCTTGTATCAGCATTGTTTCTCAATTTTCAACATCATAAAATTTTTGATTTTTCACTTTAATCAATTTTAAAACGCTTTTTTACTTTAATTTGTTTACTAGAGGCGAACAGAGCACTTTCAATGAAGGCATAATGAGCATTTTCTGCCGGGGAATCTAGCAGCGAATTCAACTCGATGAAGTCAACTGAATAATAGAGCTACAGCTTGGCTTGTTTCGTCTGTCGATTTGGCCTATTGATAAGGTGTCGGAGACGTAATCAGTAGACTCGAGTTCGATTCCTGTTCGAGGGGATTTTTTTTTTGCACATACCATTCATGATTGATTTTTTTTATTGTTACATTATACGGCTAATAGCATCAAAGCATCATCCGTCAAATAAAACACCAGAAACACAATGTATGAGCATGTGTTAATTCTTTGAATTCTACAAACAGACCTATATTATTTTGTTATTGTTTTGTTTGATGAATCTACGCCTCACCGTTTAGTGCAATCATGATCATGAATGATAAATTAAAAAAAAAATCACCTCGATCAGGAATCGAACTCGAGCCTACTGATTACCTCTCCGACATCTGCTGTAGCTGTAGCGACAAGTCAAGCTGTAGCTCTATTACTCAGTTGACTTCATCGAGTCGAATTTGCTGCTAGAATTCACGGCAGAAAACGCTCATTATGCCTTCATTAATGGTGCTCATTATGCCTCGGGGGGTTTCTCATTATGCCTCTACAGTGGATTTCAGCTTTCGGCAAAAATTTTTAAAATGCAGTTTTAAACGTTTTTATCTACTTTTTCAAGTTTCATCTAATTAGGCAATAGACTATTTGAGTGTATGAACACGAAACAATGATGTAATTCACATATTCCAGCTGTTCTCTATGGTTAAATAAGCGTTTTCCTTAAGGTGGCCATTATGCCCCCATCTCCCCTATGTTCGTCAAGTTATATCGTGAGATGGAATACTACGAAAATAAAATAACTTACCTACTACGTAATTTCACACATTTCCATTGAAGACCTACAGAAGATACGAATTACGTTAAAAAACTTGTTAAGGATAGCAGAAAGGTATGTCCTTCTCAAGGGTATGTTAAACAAAAGCAGAATAGCCTGATTATTTAAATTTCGAACTTTTTACGTTTATATTATTTAAAAAAAAAAATTGGAACAACAAGTAGTTTTTACCGCTGGACTTGATGGACATACATCTTTTGTAACCTTAATAACTTTTTAGTCGTACCTCGTATCATCTGATGGTCTTTGAAGGAAATGTTTGAAATTACATCTAGAGATCCTCTATGCTAAATTAAGAAAACAAATTGTAGAGCGATCGAGGCATATCGTTGCATAGAATTTATATTTGTTGTATCGCTAGATAAAGAGGGTGTCAATTTTCCATACAAACTTGAATCTCGCTGAACCAGGCTGAACCAAATTAACTGTAAGAACAATTTCAGGCACCAAGGTTTTGATTCCAGAACATACTCCCTTTTCGGAACCACCGTTTAAACAATAACATTGTTCAATATCCGCGCAGTATCTAAATTTCTTCTTTTCTTTTTCTGGGATTTTCATCCTGTGCGGATGATTCATCCCTAAACAGTATCTAAATGTTATTGACGCCAAAATCAAATGGAAGTTAAACGATATGTGCCACAATAAACTGTTTTTCATGGTAGATATGATTTTTTTTAGATCCATCGTATTTCAATCTGATAAAAAATATTAAATTTTTTCAAGAGACGAATATTTTAATAAAAAAAAAATCTGTTTAATTTTGTTTCGTCTGACACGATTAACTACACTCAGGCAAATTCTTATTATAATTTTCATAAGATGCATCTTATGAACCGCTTTTTAGAGTGTAAAATAATTTTTCATAAGAGTCTTATGAATTTCTTTCAATTTTCAGTCGATGTTCTTATGAATAATAGAAGAAACGGCATTGTGTTTAAAATAATGAACACGTTCATTCCATCAGTTTTTTTTATCCATCTAACCAGTACGAAGCAATCGTCGGTTCATAATTACTTATTTTCATTCAAAGTTAAATGTTATTGTCATCTCTGGAATAGTAGTAAACTGAAATACATTTTTTGTTTACTTTTCAGCTAGCTGATCGGCAAAAAACGCAAGGTCGAAGATTGGGATGCGGAAAAAAAAATCTTTGAAGGAAGCGTCTGTTGATACGCTGCTGTTGGTAACCATGAATGATTTAATTTCAAACGAATTTGGCAGTCAATAAAGTAAATGTTTTCAGCATGAAATATCTAAATTTTTTCTTATTCGAAAGTGATTTACTGTTTCCATAAGAATCTCTTATGAAAAGCAACAACCTCTCATTGAAGTAGGCGTTCATCTTCAGAATTCATTCGCGTCATAAGACAATCTTATGAATTTCATTAATTTTTCTTATGGCGCCACTTCATAAGAGAATCTTATGGCATACATAATAGTATTTTTCTGAGTGTAGGACCATTCTGGGCCAACTTGCCTAAAAAAAATTATAAATTGTATTCTCAACGTCCAAAATGGAAGTCAACTGTGGTGTTATGATATTTCAAAACAAACACGTAAACGAGGCGGACCACTTTCATAGAGAATTCGTTTTCAAGTGGTGGTGCACCGGTGCACTACCGGTAGTGCACTTTTTATCGTTTTCATGCTCGTTTTCACGATAAGTAGTGCACTGGTAGTGCACCATAAAGTGGACGGTGGAACACTCTGAAAATATTTGGTGTTGCTTGCGCTCTCACCAATACTATCATGAATTTTGAAAACACGTGCTTCCCGATGTAAACAAATATCAGCTGGTTGGTTTATTTCTATACCGCAAAAATTGCGTTCGAGCTGTTTTTTTTCTCTTTTTATCCCGAAGAACGGAAACTTGTTCCGGATTCAATACCAGTGTCGTTTCCAACAGAGGCGGAGAATTTCACCTGGATGGCACGTTCCAAAGCAAACAACGCTCCCAAGAAAAAATGTGTCCAGAAGGCTTGCTGCAATAGGTTCCAGGCGATGCCGAAAAAGAGCAGCAAATCAGAGTGCAAAAAGGCCAACCCAAAGATCTGGTGGAATCGCCCAAACCGAAAAGTATTCTTGTTCGGGAGGGTCCTATAAGTTGGTCTTCACAGCAAGAAGCGTTCAGCTGCATCGAAGCTACTCTGCTACCAGCAAGCTTCGAGCTGTGCCTTAGGGTGACGATGCTCGGTTGCGCCAAGTCCCGGATTCCCACCCGTTGCCCTTCAAAAACGGTAGTTCGATACTACACCCGCATTGGGAGCTTGAATTTCGTTCGTTTCGGTCTGTTAGCAAAATTTTCTTCCCCGACTTCCGCGATCCGAGTTCCAAGAATTTTTTTTTTGTAATCTTAAATGGAAATAGGTACTCGAACGAAGGATTTGCGAGAAATAAACGTTCAAAATACCGGAACCTTCAAGCTGGGGTAACTGCAGTCTAGCAGCAGCAAACACAGACCACCCAGAATTAGCCGGTATTGCAGTTATCATCAGAGCCAGAGGCGAATCTACCAAGCAAAATAAATCTGAAATCTTCACAATTCAACATAATACATAAATTCATGCTAAAATTTTCATATTGTTTAAAAGACAATGATCAACTAAAGTAAATTTAATTTCAATTTTCGAAGTAAAACGAAAACAAAATACCAGCTGTAATGGATTTTTGACAGCTTGATGTTTTTTGTTGACACTGCCGATTTCACGCACACCTACAAAGGAGAGTGCAAAACTCGATTCATGCTCGTTTTCAGCGTGGATGGTGCAAAACTTTCGGGTGGTGAAAACGAATACGGTATCAGTCTCAGAAATACCTGATAAGTGATAACACGATAATCAACTCCCCGTCTGGCCAACTGGCAGCACTGCTTTCCTATTCGGCTATCCACTCTCTTGCTCTCACAAACACCAACGCATCTTCTGCTACGAACGAAACAACACTTTCAGAATGGGCAAAAAATATCACTTTTCACCACTGATGGGCAACCATATCTGTGGATATGACCCTAACTTTCCTAAATCAAGAAAACTGACTAGGACCCCCGAATTGAACCCTATTTGGGGATGAACCAACCTCCGCACTTATCCCTTGGGCACTATACACTTGTTTGGTCCACCAGCAGCGGATTGAAACACACTTTACATCGCTGACAAGTAACGCCTCGACGAAAGTCCCAAAAGGCGAAAACTTTGTACGCGAAAACAGAACGAACAACACGACGGACAGAACAGGACACGCAATGGATTTCGATTTTCAATTTCTGCTAGTTAAGTTTTTTTTCTTCCTGCGAGCAGCCAAGAGAACGATTAATCCACGAAAATCCACCTTCCCCGAGAAGAGCGTTTTCGAAGTACACTTGCAAACGCGACTGCACACTACTGCAAACTGATTCGTTCATTCGGAAAGCATAAAATTTTTGGCTGATGAATTGGTGTGTAAACAAAAAGATTGCAAAACATACGCACACAAGCTTAAGGAAAGATGATAGACCCATTGGTTTGAAGAGGATGGCGATAGATAGACATTTCTTTCACGCTCCCATTTGAGGGTGTTAAATGAAAACAAGCAAAACTTACACCACTGTAAATTGCCGATGTTGCAGCATAAAATTTGCATAAAAAGGAAAATAGCTGTCAATGTTGCGCAGGGCTGTGTTTCAATAATTTTGTTTGACCGAGGGGTTTTTAACAGTGAAAAATCGTTAGGGGATGCTTCTGAAATTAGCAACTGATTAACGATCTATCAAATGAAATTTAAATTCAATTAGCGTAAAATATTTGTATGAAAACAACATCTAGATCGGAATTCTAAATCTTGAGAAATTTGAATATTTAAAATCTTTAAAACATTTTAAAATTTTAAAAATTCTTATATCTGAAAATTTAAAGACATCTAAATTTGAAGCTTCAAACACATTTAAAATAAAAAAAAAAATTCAAAAAGTAAAACAATTACACCAAATTTTAAAATTGCAATATTCAGAATTCTCAAAAAGATTTCAATATTGAAAAATAATGAAAAGTTAAAAAATTCAAATGACGTCAATTACATTAAGAAAAAATATAAAGTTTTAAAAAAATCATGTTTTGAAAATATTTAAAAAAAAATTTATTGTTGAAAATTGATAAGCTTAGATTTAAAAAATTTGGATATATAATTTTTTTTTTAAATTCATCATTTAATTTTTTTTTAAATTTCAGTAGTGATTTTAATAAATTTTGATAATTCAGAAATTTTAATTTTTTTTTTGTAATTTCTTAATTTGAAACGGCTTAGGCCTTGAGGCTTAAAATTGTAAAATTTTAAATCATAAAACTAGAAAAATAAAAAAAAAAGATTTAAAATTTCAAAATTTTGAATCATAAAAATTCAAATAATAATTTTCAAAATTTAAAAATAAAAAATTCTATGCGATTTGAAATCTTGAAATTTTAAAATTCAATTTTATAACAATTTAAAATTTTCATTTTGAAAATTTCAATTGTTTATATGAAAATTTTTCGAATTTTCGAATAGAAATTTGAGTTTTGAAAATTTGATTGGAATTGAAAAACTTTGAAAATTAAATTTCTATAATTGAATTATTATGAAAATTCATATGATTTTTTTATTAATTTTGAACTTAAATTTTCAATTTGATTCCTAGATTCGTGCTGAATTCCCGATAATGGATTTGAATTAACCGAATCCAAATTCTGAATCTGAATTCTGAATCTGAAATCTGAATCTGAATTCTGAATCTGAATTCTGAATCTGAATTCTGAATCTGAATTCTGAATCTGAATTCTGAATCTGAATTCTGAATCTGAATTCTGAATCTGAATTCTGAATCTGAATTCTGAATCTGAATTCTGAATCTGAATTCTGAATCTGAATTCTGAATCTGAATTCTGAATCTGAATTCTGAATCTGAATTCTGAATCTGAATTCTGAATCTGAATTCTGAATCTGAATTCTAACTCTGAATTCTAAATCTGAATTCTGAATCTGAATTCTGAATCTGAATTCTGAATCTGAATTCTGAATCTGAATTCTGCATTCTGAATATGAATTCTGAATTCTGAATTCTGAATCTGAATTCTGAATCTGAATTCTGAATCTGAATTCTGAATCTGAATTCTGAATCTGAATCTGAATTCTGAATTTGAATTCTGAATCTGAATTCTGAATCTGAATTCTGAATCTGAATTCTGAATCTGAATTCTGAATTCTGAATCTGAATTCTGAATCTGAATTCTGAATCTGAATTCTGAATTCTGAATCTGAATTCTGAATTCTGAATCTGTATTCTGAATCTGAGTTTTGAATCTGATTTCTGAATCTGAATTATGAATCTGAATTCTGAATTCTGAATCTTGAATTCTGAATCTGAACACAGAGATTATTCTGCCTGATCCTAATCGAAATTCAAGATCAAAATTTTGAATTCTGAAACCGTATTTAATCTATGAATCTGATCGTTTTTTGAATTCTTAATTTAATTATCTTTATACGTTTTGAACTATTGAGTAACAGCAATTCCACTGTAGTGTAACGCAACCCTGTGGTTAGTTAAGTACACCTTCTGTGTATTTCTCGCTTAATGTGTATCTTCACCTTTTACGAAAACTGCTGACGCAATAAACGTGTTTTATATTTTCTCTGTTAAGTTTTCGTCTCGTGGCTATAATCGAATCCGAAAAACCAAATCCCATTAGGTTATGGGCCGCAGTAAATCGCGAGTGATTCGAAAGTAGTTAAACGCGAGTTATTTCCGATTGCGCGGAATGGAGGACGAAAAAGACATTCTCCGGGTGCATCTTTTTGATGGCACAAATTACCCTTCCTGGAAATACCGCATGATGGTGGCATTGGAGGAGCACGAGCTCCTTGACTGTGTTAACCGGGAGTTTGCGGAACGGGCAGTAGAAATTGAGGTTAAGTCTTCGGATTCTGCCCAAGAAAGGCAACAGAAAGAGGTTAAGCTGGAGAAGATGCGGAAAAGAGAGAGAAAATGCAAGTCCCTACTTGTCTCTCGCATTAGCGATAGCCAAATTGAATATGTCCAGGCACACGAATCGCCGAAGGCCATTTGGGATGCGCTTTCGCGAGTCTTTGAGCGGAAAAGTGTTGCGAAGCGGATGCATCTTAACCGTCAACTAAAGGAGTTGAATTACGAAGGTGGAGCACTCCAGCAACATTTTCTCCGGTACGAATCGCTTGTCCGCCAATTGCGTGGAGTCGGAGCGGTGATGGAAGATGTAGATGTTGTGTGTGGTTTGTTGCTGAGCCTTGGCAGTGAATATTCGACGGTGGTGACGGCGTTGGAGACGCTTCCAGCAGAAACGCTAACGCTGGAATTTGCTAAGTGCCGATTACTGGACGAAGAGATCAAGAAGAAAGGCTCGAGTGCTAGTGAAGTGAGAGGGAAACAAGAGCAAGCTGCTTTTTCGGGTAGTGTCAAAAGAGGGAAGAAAAGATCATTTAAGTGTTTCAAATGCCAAAAAGAAGGGCATAAAGCATCTGATTGTCCCGAGAAGAAAGATGACACGAAGAAAAATTTCAAGCCTTATCCGAAATCAATGGCGCACTTATCGCATGGTGATGGTGGTAACAAGGGAGTTTGTTTTGCCGCCATGGATGGAAGCGACTCAAAAAGAGTTCGCTGGTTCGTTGATTCTGGTGCGTCTGAGCACATAGTGAACGATCGTAAATTGTTCGTAAGGCTGAGTGAAATGGAAAACCCGATGGAAATAGCAGTTGTGAAGAGCGGGGAAAGTGTAACGGCCAAATATTCGGGCACTGTAGTAGTGAAATCCAAAGTGGGAAAGAAGGAGATAGAGTGCACCGTGAGAGATGTTCTCTTTGTTCCCGAATCACGGTGTAATCTCTTCTCGGTTCGGAAAGTGGAAAGTGCGGGTATGACAGTAGTGTTCAAGAGTGGGAGAGTGGAAATTTTTCGGGATGGAGAAGTGGTTGCTGTTGGGAGAAGAAACAATTTGTTGTACGAGCTGGAGTTCTACACGACGATGGTGTAGGGATCAGAATTAGGTAGGTGAATGACCGTATTACATTTGGATTTGCCATGTATTATAATGATTATAAGATTAACGTTCTTGTTATATATCTATAATAGCAAGATCAACATAAGCGTGTACTTCAAACGTTCAGTAACGGATTTCCGTTAATGCTCGAGTAAGCTTACGCGTGTGAGTGTATACGTGTTGGAGAAAAGGGAAAAAGCATAGCTCTTTCTCAAGCTTCGTTTGAAGGGTGGAGAAATCAGTTTAGAAAGTATATTGGTGAAGAATAGATGCTTGGCCGGAAAGCTGTAGTTCGTCGTTGAAAAATGATTGGAAAAAGATGCCCAGTCACTACAACAGTAACAGTTGAAAACACTGTAAAATAACATTGATAATGTATAGAAACAAGATTCAGATATAATTATGATTTGTATAATTAAGAATTCAGATTCTTACATCAGATTCTAAATTTACAATTAAGATTCCTTATTCAGATCCAGATTTTAGGATTTAGAATTCAGTGAAATAAGATTAAAAAATGCAAAAACAGAATCCAAATACAAAAATCAGGGTTGATGATTCAGAAATGAAGATTCAGAATTCAGATTTGGACGTCTTATTCAGCATTTAGAAACAGAGATTAGATTCGGAATTAGGAAGATGTTCAGAAATGAGAATTGACATTCAGAATAAGGATTCAGAATAAGGATTCAGAATAAGGATTCAGAATAAGGATTCAGAGTAAGGATTCAGAATAAAAGAATCCTCTTCAAATAACATAATTGAATAGAATAGATTGTTAATCTAGATTTCAGAATTCAGAATGCCGATTCAGAGTTCAGATTCAAAATCCAGATTTGAAATTGAAAATGGGTTCAAATTCAGAATTCTAATTTTATAATTATATTCAGAATGCAGATGGAATGGATTCTGAATCTGAATTTTAAACCTTTTATTATTTTAATTGTAGGGATTTTCAGTTTTCACTGGTTCAGGTATTCTAAACCTGAATTGGTTTCATCAATCGTCTCAATGTAAAACTTTTTTTTCCTTGATGTATTTCAACTGCATAAAATTTTTAAAACAAAATATTAAAAAATTAAATAAAACTTAAATCTGAATTCCGAAATCAGAAATTCGATCTTGACTTCATCTTCAGCATTCAGATTCTGAAACTATACACAAATTCTTATCTTGAATAAAGAATTCAAATTAAGATTGAGGATACAAGATCGAAATACAAAAGCTATTTTCAAACAACAATGTGCAATTGGAAATAAGACATCGGAACCTTAAACGAATATTTTGAATCAGAATATGATATAGATTCAAAATAAAAATTAAGACACTCTAGGATTCCTTTTTCATTGTTTCTTATAAAATTTTGATATTGTTCTACCTGTAATATTCCAGGATTGGATGCAAAAGATGTTCCTTGGAGGATAGAATACATTAAACGCCTATGAGTAGGCAACGCATCAAATGTGCAAGAACAGTTACGTATTCAAATGCACATCAGATATTTCTGATGTGACCAGAATCTCTACCCTAAGTTTTCAAAACAACCTGTGTGACAAAATTTTTAAAAAAATGTACCAATTCATCAATTCTCGTGAGCAGTTTTAAATAATAAACTCACACCGTTTGATTCTGATATTTTTTTTTTCGCATAATCCAGATTTCGATGTCTCTTTTGTTTGGATGTTAAACTATTGAAACAATCAGCGCTCGTTCTAACGCATCGATAGAACGACTCCCGGACCAAGGCTGCTTAAAGCCTTCACCCCGGCCCCAGCACCCTCGTTAGGATCTGTTCGGTGCTGCTGGTCAGCAAAGGATGCCCGGCATCCATTTCGAAAAACCATCTAAGTGTTTTTTCAACTCTTGTCTTCCTTCACAACACCGGCTGTGCTCTCTTGCACAGTTAAAAATCATAGCACCATTAGGAATAAGGTCAATTAAAATCGAATATTCTAGATGTTTCTATGTTATATGTGTTGGTCGATATCGATGTTGACAAAGTTTACACAATTATATATCACCGCAGCTGCGAGGTTTCGATCCTTTCCTTTTGCCGCGGTAAATAATTTTTTTAACTGAGTATTTCTATTTTTTGATAACCATGTCATGCATTTGACCATATTATTTTACATCATTACATATTATAACACATTAAAAAATAGGAATTTTCCATTTTATAAAAGTACCTACTGAAATCGGGGGAAAATGTAAAACGTTCCACTCACCTTTTCCAACAGTTCAATTTCTGCAACTACCTGGCTTCCAGCAAAACCTGCTACCTCAGGCACTGGTTGCAGCGGATGCTTCGGCAATGGCCGATAGCCCTGTGACGATGACGACGATCAAACCAGCCCCTGGCAAAGACATGAAGAAACCGCAAATGGATTCACCCGAAGACGACGCCGCCAATCCGACCCTTAAACTGGTGACCCGAGTTCTGGACACCCTGAGAACGCCGGCTGTGGCGGCCATCGGGCAAAGATTGGCGGCACCGGTTGCATCCGCCCTGCTCGCACCCCAACGGCGAGCACTCCCCGGTTGTCCACTGTGCGACGCATCGGTGTACAGCTACTGCGACTACAAAGTGTTCCACGATGGTTGCTGTTGTGGAACCAACAGCTTCGGGGGAGGCTTTGGTGGAGGTTTTGGAGTTAATGGTTTGTACTGAACTTCGGATTTAAGGGATTTTTAATTGTATGCTTTCTTTCTTCTGGTTCTTTTACAGGAATCGGTTATGGGAGCTGTGGCCAGCAGGAAGACTGCAGCATCTTGTACGCCAACTCTTGCTACGAACATCAACTGATTGTGAACTGTTGCTGCAATTCACCGTACTAAGAAGATTTCTTTCACTGAAAGCATCGAACATAACTTATTTTAGGAATTAAGATTTATTTATTGCGAAAGCATTCTGACTCACTTTCGAACGCTATGAATACAGAGTTGGTTTTAAACTTAGCTAAAAAATATTCCATCTTGCATCAGTCACGCAGCCATAGTAGTATTCTCTTCTCATCATCCGCCAAACAATGCGGTTGGTCTTTCCAAATTCACCACAACCATACCCCGATCGCTCCGATCGCAGTAAAATCGTGCCACAATCCCAGTTCACATCGCAGCGAAAATATGACTCATTCCGGTCCATCCATGAACGGATAACAATCCAATTCGATCAATTTGTTTTCGATATTTAGGTAATGTAAGAGCTTAAATTTTAAGAAGTATATTGATTCTAGTAATGGCTTGACCATATCTATTGATTCATAGACGTACTAAAATAGTAGATGGGCGAACTGCTTAGAAGAACGTACAATTCGTAGGATGGATAAAGTGATTAGAGAGATTATATTTTCATTCCACTTAATCAAGCTAGTAGCTACTGTCTTTGATCAGTTCTAGTAAACTCTTAAAGAATGACGTACGATACAAAAGTTAGTCTTGAAAACGTTTCCAAACACTTGTTTATTAGCTGTCTCAAACTATAAATAGGTAAATTTTAGATCTGCATTTATCAGCAATGCATTCCTTTTCTTAATTATGGCTTTTCGATTGTATCATTAAAATAAAACGTACAACCTACTGTGTAACAAATTGTCAAGAAATAATTAAATTGATAACTTAATTAATAAGTAAATTTTCTTTTTTCTTGGAGGAAAATATTGAGGGAAATCAGAGTAACCTGCTTCCAGGGCGCAGTAGAAATGTTGCAATTTCTCGGCCCCGACCCCCTACTGCTACTCAACGTCGTCCTTGTACTTTTCTCGTGCCTCGGCCCGGGCATCTGGGACCAGCTGATTTTTGACGCCACCGAGCACATTGCTGGTAGCCTGCGTAGCCAACACGATCGGTTGCACCACGATGGGCGGAAATTTGGGATTTCTTGAAAGCCAAAATGTCAAGCTCTACTGGCGAAAGGTTAGGGAAAAAACAGATTGATTCGTAGTAGATTATTTCAGAAAGCGAACATTGCAATACTGGAAAGGAAAAAGAGGAAGTACAAACAGATGATAGAAATGATTGAATGTAAATTTTTTTTATACCAGTAAAGCTCAGCCGACAAAATGTGGGAGAAAAGATAAAAACATAATGAGATTCGAAGCAGATTTCTCAATAGAGAAAATTCAACGAATTTTTAAGCTCTGCCGACGAAAGGAAAGAGAAAACAAGAAAGAAATTGTATAAAACTTGGTTTTCTTGAGTACATCCGAAAAGCAAAATGCCATTCTCCTTTATTGAAATAAGCCAAAGTAGTAAAAATAAAAATGTAAAATTAATGGTTAAAATTTCAGCTTATAGAAAAGTCTTTGTAAAAAAACATTTAAGGTTCATAATTTCAAAAAAAAATGAAAACTTGCGACCTAGGAGAATATTTATAGTAAAAACTTTTGAAGCATGGAATAATTTCTAAAAATATATCTTCTTACTGGTATAGTGTGGTATAGTTAAGTATCCAAGTGGAATTATTGTGGTTGAAACGAAACCAACGTTACGTCAAGTTATACAGAAAAACTAATAAAGGGGTTTTTGAATAAGTTTTCATAAGTAATAAACATGAACATTTCAATTACAAATCTGTTCCATTGCTTAGTGAACCTTTGAAAAAAAAGTTTTTTCGTAATATTGAAATACATTCATAGTAAAACAAGTTAAGTGATTATAAAAAGCGGTATTTTCTGATATTCTGTTTAAATTCAGAGTAGGAAAGGGGACGGATGTAGGGATCAGAATTAGGTAGGTGAATGACCGTATTACATTTGGATTTGCCATGTATTATAATGATTATAAGATTAACGTTCTTGTTATATATCTATAATAGCAAGATCAACATAAGCGTGTACTTCAAACGTTCAGTAACGGATTTCCGTTAATGCTCGAGTAAGCTTACGCGTGTGAGTGTATACGTGTTGGAGAAAAGGGAAAAAGCATAGCTCTTTCTCAAGCTTCGTTTGAAGGGTGGAGAAATCAGTTTAGAAAGTATATTGGTGAAGAATAGATGCTTGGCCGGAAAGCTGTAGTTCGTCGTTGAAAAATGATTGGAAAAAGATGCCCAGTCACTACAGATGGCGATGGGTGCGACGAAAGGTTCGTCGTTGTATTCGTGTGGGGAAATAAGGCAGTGCGATGAATTGTGGCATCGGCGGTATGGCCACTTGAGCCAGAAAAATCTGAGTGCTCTCGTTCGTAACGGTATGGTTGACGGATTGGAAAGTGTCGTGTGCGAGAAAGAAAGCGAAAATGTTTTCTGCGAGCCGTGTATCAAGGGTAAACAAACACGCAAACCCTTCGATAAAAGCCACGTCGGGAGGCGATCGTCGCGAGTTTTGGAACTCATACATACCGATGTATGTGGACCAGTGACTCCAGAAAGTCACAGCGGAGAACGCTATTTCGTGAGTTTTATTGATGACTTTAGTCGGTTCGTGAAAGTTTATACGATTGGTGCCAAGAGCGATGTTTTGAAGTGCTTTAAAGAGTACGTCGCCACAGCCGAGGCACAGTTCGGAAGTCGTGTTTCTCGTGTTCGCTGCGATAACGGCGGGGAATATCGCGCTTTCGGTTTCGATAAGTTTTGTCGGAAGAAAGGAATCCGTGTTGAGTTTACCGTACCGTACTCACCGGAACAGAACGCTGTAAGTGAAAGAATGAACCGCACGTTGGTGGAAAAAGCTCGTTCGATGCTGATCGGTGCTGGAATAGGTATGGAGTTCTGGTCCGAAGCGATAGAAACAGCTGCTTTCGTGACGAATCGTAGTCCTGCTAGTGCGCTGAATATGAAGAAGACTCCTAGTGAAATCTGGTATGGGAAAAAGCCGAATGTCGCGAACATGAGAGTGTTTGGTTGCGATGCGCATGTTCACATTCCCAAAGAGCTTCGGAAAAAGCTGGACAGTAAGTCGTGGAAAGGGGTTTTTGTGGGATACGCGAACAATGGATACCGCGTGTATGATCCCCGGAAGAAAACCATAGTGATTGTTCGAGATGTGGTGTTCGACGAGAAGAGTTACGGTGAAAAAGTTGAGAAACCGAAACAGTCTTCGGGACCTGATAAAAGCAGTGAACAAATAGTGATGATCGAAAGATCAAAAATAGAGTCGGATAGTGAATCCGAAAGTGATGATCGTGAAGAGTGTGCATCGGAAATGGGATCCAGTGTTACCGATGAAAACGAAAGGTTCGCTAGCTGTGGTGGTACCGAAGATGAGGAAGCTGAAACGTCGGACGAACCAGTGTCCAGCTCGGTCAATACAGAAGGGAAGCGAGTGCGGAAGCCGCCAATTTGGCAGAAGGATTACGAGATGGATTTCGCTGGATTTGCCTTGAATGCGCTGGGATTTGTAGATAATGTCCCGGAATCGCTTGCTGAGGCTCGGAAGCGTGATGATTGGAAGTGCTGGGAAGGCGCAGTGAATGAAGAAATGGAGTCGCTAATCCGGAACCGCACCTGGACCCTAGAAAAGTTGCCAGAAGGTAGGAAGCCGATCTCAAGTAAGTGGATATTTAAGAAGAAGCCAGGACAAAACGGTGAACCTCGTTATAAAGCTAGATTAGTTGCTCGAGGGTTCACTCAGCGCTATGGTATCGATTTCTTTGACACGTTTGCTCCTGTGGCGAGGCTTGACACACTACGAGTTGTTCTGGCAGTTGCTAACCAGCAACGGTTGATTGTACACCAGATGGATGTACGAACCGCGTTCCTCAATGGCTTTTTGGAGGAGGAAATATTTATGGCACAACCGGAAGGGTTTCAGCAGGGGCAGGGCCTCGTCTGCCGGCTGAATCGGTCCATATATGGTCTCAAACAAGCTTCACGAGCATGGAACGAGCGGTTGCATAGATTCATGGTGAATCTGAGATTTAGACGGAGTGACAACGATGCTTGTCTCTACCTCAAAGGAGACGGTGACAATGGAGTATACGTCGTAGTCTATGTTGACGATTTACTCATTGTGTCTCGTGATCAGAAGGCAATCCAGCAAACAAAGTGCAAATTGGCGAAGGAATTCGAAATGTCAGACCTGGGCGAGGTGACGAATTTCCTTGGGATGCGGATTGAGCGTGATGTGAACCAGCGAGTGTTGCGCATCAATCAACGAGCTTATTTGGAGAGCTTGCTCAATCGATTCGGTATGCAGGAGTGCAAGCCGATTTCTACCCCGATTGAATGTCGACTCAAGTTGCCAAAAGGAGTCGAATCGAACCGGACGGACAAGCCTTACCGCGAATTGATAGGTTGCTTGATGTACGTTACTTTAACATCGAGGCCAGACTTATCAGCGGCAGTGAACTACATGAGCCAGTTCCAGAGTTGTCCAACGGAAGAGCACTGGACACATGCGAAGAGGATCCTTCGATACGTTAAAGGAACACTAGGTCTTGTGTTGGAGTATCGAGGCGGTGACAAAGTGGTTCCAGTGGAGGCCTACAGCGATGCCGATTGGGCCAACGATATTATTGATCGGCGATCCGTGAGCGGTTATACCTTTAAAGTTTTTGGTGGTACAGTTGCTTGGCTGACGAAAAAGCAGCAGTCTGTCTCGTTATCGTCCACGGAGGCGGAGTTTGTCGCTTTATGCACAGCGGCATGCCAAGGTGTATGGATGGTTCGATTGTTGTCCGATTTGAATGTTGTCGTCGAAGGGCCGTTGGTGTATTACGAGGATAACCAGGCATGCATTAAGATAGCTGAAGAGCCCCGTGACAGCAAGCGTATGAAACATGTAGATGTGAAGTTGTGCTTCATACGTGATTTGATACATAGCAAGGCTATAAGGATCGAGTATGTATCAACGAAGGAGCAGCAAGCTGATATTCTAACCAAAGGGCTACCAGCTGCTGCATTCAAGGAGCTGCGAGGAAAACTCGGGTTGCAGAACATTGAATTGAGCAGGGGTATTGAGTAACAGCAATTCCACTGTAGTGTAACGCAACCCTGTGGTTAGTTAAGTACACCTTCTGTGTATTTCTCGCTTAATGTGTATCTTCACCTTTTACACACTCATCTGGCGCAACTCCTTATAGTGTAGTTTTGACCCGTTATCGGAAAAGACTGGGTTAACTCCTTTTTCATGTAAAGTCCTTGTACCCCTTATAGTGTACACAGCATGTACGTCAAAGCAGAGGTGAAAATTAGTAATGTAAGCATGTAAAATCTACACATTATTTTGGAAGCCCGCTCTGCGATGTCAGCCCTTTGATGTTAGCCCTTAAAATGTCAGAAGGATGGAAAGAAAATAATAAAAACAAATCAGTTAGATTTGAATTTCTGTATTCGGCAAGGTATAATTTTCATGCTCCTGTTATAGAATAGGAAAATATTCAATCAACTCAATCAATTGAACTGATCTTTCAGCATTAATCGATTCATTGAATCGTCGAACGAGATCGATTACGGCAGAAAGAGTTCTATATTCTGAATGACAAGTTGAAATACTACCCTTTATTTAGTAAGCCAGCTTTTCTAAATAATGTGTAAAATTGACTCCAGGAAACGACACTTTTTTTGACAGATCTCGGCTGTTCGCAATAATGGGTCAATTTTACAAGTTTAAGGTGTTGCGCCAAATGAGTGTGTACGAAAACTGCTGACGCAATAAACGTGTTTTATATTTTCTCTGTTAAGTTTTCGTCTCGTGGCTATAATCGAATCCGAAAAACCAAATCCCATTATGAACAGGCCTCTTGAACATTTTTTCTTTAAAAAATTAACCTCAACATGAGTTCCTTTTGCTAGAAGTGTATCAAAATTAGAACTTTACGCACCAAAGTTCACTCATACACATTCCAGTTTTTTTCACTGAGCTCCATCCAAATAAAAGTAGGGTTATGTTCCTTAGGAAGCATCCATATACAAATTATCAATGTGTGGGTATCTGTATCTTCTTCAGTTCTACTCGCAGCAGCAGCTCATCGCGAATAAAACAAAACAAACACGTCACGTCAACAATTTTCTGTTTCTCTGCTGCTGCTGCGCTCTTGTCAGACAAACGAAAGAAAGTCCATCCATCGGAATGCTTCACTGCGCTTCCATTACGGTATCTGGTGTTGTTACATTTACAGTTATCCAGTAGAAGATTCGTTGGATGTTTGATCAGGTAACGAGTGATTCCTGTTTCAGGTGAGTTTTGATGGTTGATGTTATTAAATTTGGTAAAAATTCTTGGTATATCTTCACTCAGAAAAATACTATTATGTCTATCATAAGATTCTCTTATGAAGTGGCGCCATAAGAAAATTCTATGAAATTCATAAGATTGTCTTATGAAGCGAATGAATTCTTCAGATGAACATCTGCTTCAATGAGAGGTTGTTGCTTTTCATAAGAGGGTCTTATGGAAACAGAAAATTTTACCTGTGATGAGAAAATATCGAGATAATTGATGTTAAAAACTTTCAGTTTATTTTCTGCGTAATTTGTTTAAAAATATTACATGGTCACTATGAGCAGCGCATCAACGCCAGATTCCAACAGTCATTCCGCCGTTCCGCCGCATCCCGCCGTCCTTTCCAACGGTCATCATGCTAAATAGAAAACAAAAACAATGTGTACCTATAAGTTAACAAATAATTTAAACGTTTACACAAAATGAACTTACCAATTAAAATAACAAAATCACTTTTAACTTAAAAAAAAAACTAATGGCTCCACAACGGGTTAGTGCTTGGTAAGACGATGAAAAATTGACTGAAGGAATGAACGTGTTCATTGTTTTTTCACAATGTCACTTCTTCTATTTTTCATAAGAACTTCTTATAAAAACTGAAAGAATTTCATAAGACTCTTATGAAAGATTATTTTGGACACAAAAAAGCGGTTCATAAGACGTGTCTTATGGAAATTATAATAAGATTTCCTCTGAGTGTTGGTTTTAAAATGGGAAACTCCTCAAAAACTTTCTAATCCATCGCTTATCAAGGTACTCGGCTTGAACGGAGAGAGAGCGAGAAAGGAAGAGAGAGAATCATGTCTTCCCTCATCAGCACCACCACCTGTTGCGTACCGAATTGCGATCCGGGGCCTAGCACCGATTTTGGGGTTCCGATTCCGACCGATTTGGAGCTGCGACAGCGATGGCGAGATGCAATTCATGCAGGAACCCAGCAGTGGGTCGATGTGGGACAACCCGATGCTTCCGAGATTTTGTTGGTGTGCAAGAATCACTTCAAGGCACTGCAACCCACCGAATCGGAACCACCGAGTGGCGAAAGCGAATATCAGGAGCCGACACTTTTTGTAAAGTTAGTCTGCAAAGGACTTATATGAAATGCGAATTTTTAATTGTATGCTCTCTTTCAGAGATAACTCCCCGGTCGAGGTGGCCTGCTGTCGGATGTGTCTACGTTTTACCACAACCGATTCGATGTTTCCCGGTAGCCACTGTTTGGCACCCGGAGTATCTTTAGCGGTTTTGGTGCAGCAATATTTTGGCTTACCGAATGCCGAAAACGATCCAAAGTTTGGTAACCTCAAACGAACATATTGCCTACAATGTACGGCTCGAATCGATATGTTCCGCTGCTTCGTGAAGGAGATCGACGGTGCACAACAAAGTTGGTCACAGACCATTGCCAGGGCCGATGGCTACAAGATTCAATTGAAACGGGTGAAATTCAGAAAAAAATCTTCTGCTGTTGTTGAAGATGAGAAACAACCCTCGGCAGAGGAAGTTGTAAAACAGGAAGAGGAACCGCCGAAAGTATCTTCAGGAAATTCAACGCCCTCACTGGACGAAAAGGTCCCTATCAGTATTGATTCCGTTGAAAGTTTCCCGGAAGAAACCGGCAATAATAACAATAATAATATTTACTTTAAGAATAACGTAAACGAATCAGAGAAGCATACTCCTAGTATTAATTCGGTTAGTACTCTAATTTTAAATACAAACAACTTAATTAAAAATTCTTTAAATTAACAGAACGACAGCGCAGATAATCCTAAAGTAGATGGCCCGCTGATCGATGATAAATCAACTAGTATTTGCTCCATCAAAGATGAATCGGTACTGATGGAACTGGAACTAACTTTGGGTATGGCGACGACTTACGAGGAGGTGAGCATCGAAGATGTGGTTCGATCCTTAAGCCCAGTACCGAGTGGAAGGGTAACGCGCTCTAAGCTGCAAACAAATTCCAAAAGCTTGGAAGCTTCGCCGGAGGATAATGAGGCAAGCACTGATGATAGGGTAAGAAAACTTTCGATTAAAAAACACAGCAGCAAAATTTACCTCTATTACCGCTTCTAGGATCAATTCTCTGAAGAAAATCTACACTGCAAAAAGTGTGAGCTGACCTTCAACAACAAAAGTAGCCTCAGTCTGCACATGAAGGCGGCCCACGGGGTCGCTTTCGTTCTGCCACCAGAAAGGCGCCGCCCGTCGGTGGCCTGTACTGTTTGCCAGAAAAAAATCCGTCCCAGCAATCTGTCCAAGCACATGCGAACGCACACCAACGAGAAGCCCTATCGCTGTGATCAATGCGGTAAATGCTTCCCCAGCTATGGTAGTCTTTATCGGCACCGAAAGGTGGTACTTTGCCAGGTCAAGAAGGACAAGATCAAGGACAAAGAAAAACCCACCTCATCCGGAAGCAGCCCACTCGCCAGTCGCAAAAATCACGGCAACAAAATGATACCGACCTGCAACCTATGTCAGGCCACTTTCGCTCATTCCAAGGAACTCCCGGACCATTTCTCGGAACATCATCCCACCGAAACGCTCAAATTCTACCCGTGCGAGATGTGCGACGAACTCTACTTCGCTCCCAAAGGCCTCTATCAGCACCGGCACCTGCACAATGGGCGCTTCAAGTGCAAGGAATGTGGCAAGGCTCACTACAAGGAGGCAGACCTTTACAGCCACCTACGGAACGTTCACGGCCAGATCAACACCGATGCGAACAATACCGCCGAATGTTCCATCTGTCTGGAGACGATCCCTAGGCATAGCATCAAATCGCACATGAAGGCCCACACCGGAGATGTAAGGTATACACGGTGCCCGAACTGTCGCCAGACGGTGCACAAGATCAGTATGGCGAAGCACCGGCGGACCGAGTGCGCCGGACGAAGGGTTGGTAAGAAGGGTAAACGTGCGTGAGAATGGTTGACTTTTCGACACGCAGTGCAATAAAACGGTGGCCTTTTGATATATACATTTTTTGCTTATACTATTAGGAAGTTGTTTTCTGACTTCGAACTTTCTTGGTTTTTTTTACTTTAATATTTTCTCTTTTGGTTTCAAACATTATTCGATATATATTTAAAAAAAATCAGAAATTTGTAACAAAGTTTCAAAGATTAAATTTTTCTCTTTACTTTTTCATTTTGGTTAAGCTATTTTTTAAATTGCAGCACTAATACCTTTAAATAGCTTAATATATTTCCCCCTAATTTTTATATTAAAAATTTGATGAACAAAAGTTGAATATTGCTAGGACAATAATGCAAATTTTGAGTGGAGATTAATACAGGTTAATACTAAATAATATAACAATATTTTCAAGAATAAAATGAACAATTGGTTCCAACGTTAAAAAAAAAGAATTTACATTTTCTATAGATGATTTTCTTAGAAAGCTTACGACTTAAACGTGGCCTATATTTAACTGTAGGCTTAAGATATGAACGTCGAATCCGATTGTTGGATTAGATAAATGTTAATCGAAAAGAGGTTCTCTAAGAAGCGCAATAGCTGAAAAAACAACAGAATTTTATGAACATAAATAATAATGAAGGAAGAACTAACTATCTATAGACCAAAAACACAAATCAAATATTTTGCGCCATTGTGATGATCGACGTTATGAATGCCTTCAACAACGCCAGTTGAGAAACAGGTTAATAAGAAGCTTCTTCAAAAATTCAAGTCTTGACCTACGAAACCGAAAACCGGGTTGAGATCTACCTCCCTCAGTGGGTGTTCCACAGGGTTCCTCATACTCGGACCTGTGCTTTGGAATGTCATGTTTAATGAAGTGTTGATGCTGAATTCATGAAGGAGGCGCATGATCACCGGCGAAGCAATCAAAAAGATTGAAGACCTTGCAACGGTGTTGTCTGTAGAAAGCTTTGGCATCTGGATGATGGAAGTTTAGCTTCAGAAGGCCCGAAAAAAAACGAAGTTCCACTCGTGATCAACAAAAAAGTAAAGCCGCTAATGGACTACAATTACTGTTGGATTACGTCTTCGAAACAGCAGCTTAAATATCTCGGAGTAATGGTCATCAACCGCTAAAGTTTTGGTAGATTATGCTGACTGCCATGGTCCAAAGAGTAGCCAGAGACGGCTCCTTGCGTGTGAAACGCTGTCGAAACTACAATATGGGGGAGCGGCCTGGAGCTCTGCCACAAGCACACAAGATCCAAACAATGGAGTACACACTAATAGCCAAGCGTGTTTTCTGTGCATGCAGACAGCGACTGCATTGAACCGATGATACACCCATAAAATATGTTAGTTGCTCACCGAGAGCTTTGGACAACCTCCGATGTCGGAAAGACTAAGCCGATTGAAGCCAACAAAGAAAGGCAACATTCGATTGGCAGCAGTAAAAACTGCTGAACCAATCTAGACCAAATTTTCACGGGTTGACTGTTGCCACTGTTGCCGATACGCGAATAGTTTTACGAATGAGCCCAACTGTTTTTTTTTTTTTTTTTTTTTTTTTCAAGGGAGTTTAACTGCCAGGGTCATTCTTCCCTATTGGGATTGGGCCTGCTAAAAAGAATAAAGCTTGCTCTTTACTCTTACACAGATTTCCATAAGAATGACAGCTAATCGGAGTGAAATTGGAGTGAAGGCTATCGCTTTCTCTGTTTAACGCATGAGAAATCGTATACCGGGGTCGCGAGCGCGCCCATCGCCCATTCCTCTTGTTTCAAACTATTGTTTTTTTTTTTTTTTTTTTTTTTTTTTTTTTGAGCCCAACTGAGCTGGGTGCGCTCTTTTTATAGCGTCAAATACCCGAACGTCAGAGAAATGGGCGGAGCTAATTCGATGAGTTTTTCTCTGTCTGGATTAAAAGTGATAAAAGAAAAGATTTTTCGTTCAGAACTTTTTTTTTTTCACCATTCGCGTGCTAACTCTCTTGCTGTACGGACGTGTTTATTTCGTTAGTTAGTATAGTTCGCGTCGCTCTCTGGCTTCCTCCATTGTGTTTGCCGCACGATGGGTCATGGAAAGCGCAAAAATCGCCATTCTGCCGGCAAGGCTGACACCAGCACGGATTCGCTTATAGAGAATTCGTTTTCGTGTGGTGGTGCACCGGGGCACTACCGGTAGTGCACTTTTTGCTGTTTTCATGCTCGTTTTCAGGGATGGTGGCCCACTGGTAGTGCACCATAAAGTGGACGGTGGAACACTCTGAAAATATTCGGTGTTGCTGGCGCTCTCACCAATACTATCATGATTTTTGACAGGACGTGCTTCCCGATGTAAACAAATATCAGCTGGTCTTGTTTATTTCTATACCGCAAAAATTGCGTTCTAGCTATTTCCACATTGTGTTTTTCCTTAATTTACGGAAACTTGTTCCGGATTCAATACCAGTGCCGTTTCCAGCAGAGGCGGAGAATTTTATCCGGAGAAAACGTTCCAAAGCAAACAAACGAATCTCGGCCCTCAAGCAACTGGAGGCAGCCGGAAAGTTACCAAGAGTCACTCGTTTTCATCTTCAAGCAAAAATGGAAAATGCGGATCGGACGCTCCCAAGAAGAAATGTGCCCAGAAGGCTTGCTGCCATCGGTTCCAGGAGATACCGAAGAAGAGCAGCAAATCCGAGTGCAAAAATTGCAACCCAAAGATCTGACGGAATCGCCCAAACCGAAGAGTTCTCTTGCTCGGGCGGGTCCCTTAAGTTGGTCTCGTGCAGCAAGAAGCGTTAAGCTGTTTCGAAGCTACTCTGCTACAAGCCAGCTTCGAGCGTTGAAGTCTCCGAGTGCGTGAAAATCGGGAAAGAACTGTGCTTTATTTAGGGTGACGATGCTCGGTTGCGTCAAGTCCCGGATTCCAACCCGTTGCCCTTCAAAAAAGGCAGTTCGAGACTGCACCCGCATTGGGGGCTTGAATTTCTTTTTTTATACGGGATTTTCATCCTGTGGGATGATTCATCCTGTGGGATGATTCATCCCTACAAGGGCTTGAATTTCGTTCGTTTCGGTATGTTATTAAACTTTTCCGCGATCCGAGTTCGCCGTTTTCGGTTTTTTATTTGTAATCTGAAACGGAAATACTCGAACGAAGAAGATGAGATTTGCGAGGAATAAACGATACTCTCAAGACAAAATATCGGAACCATCAAGCTGGGGTAACTGCAGTCCAGCAGCAGCAAACATAGACCGCCCAGAATCAGCCGGTATTGCAGTTATTATCATCAGGGCCAGAGGCGAATCTACCAAGCAAGCCTCTAATAAAATTAATCTGAAATTTTCACAATTTAACATAGTACATAAATTCATGCTAAAATTTTTATATTATTTGCAAGACAATGATCAACTGAAGTAAATTTGATTTCAATTTTCAAAGTCAAACGAAAACAAATACCAGCTGTAATGGATTTTTGACAGCTTGATGTTTTCTGTTGACACTGCCGATTTCACACACACCAACAAAGGTGAGTGCAAAACTCGATTCATGCTCGTTTTCAGCGTGGAAGGTGCAACACTTTCGGGTGGTGAAAACAAATACGGTATTAGTAATCAGAACAGCAAAAGAACACGAGCGGAAGAAATTATCTCGGAGAACATTTACGATGCTCTGAGAGAAGCAGATGTACCCGTGAAAAATGAAATTCCTGCCGTCAATCCTGTTCCGCTCTCTGCGGGAAACGAAATTGGATCAAAACTCCCTCCTTTAGTGGTGAAATCTGTTTCACTCTGCCTACTTCACCAACAAGTATGCCGCCTGGGCCTAGATGCGGATCTCAAAATGACCAGCTTTGGAACCAAAATTGTCACCCGGTCATTGAACGATTACAACAAAATGCGCCTGTTCTTGAGCCATAATTCCATCGAGTTTTTTACGCATGACATCCAGGGTATCCAACCTTTCAAAGCTGTCATCCGGGGGCTTCCACTAGTTGACATCAATGAAATCAAGAGTGAGCTCGCTTTGCGGTACAATCTGAAAGTCATCAACGTTTATCAAATGTCCAGAAAGGAAGAAGACGACCGACAATACCGCGACTGCATGTACCTAGTACATTTCGCCAAGGGATCAGTCACTCTTAAAGCACTCGAAGCAGTCAGAAGCCTCTTTCATATCAATATCCGATGGGAAAGGTATCGTGGAGGCAACAGAGATGTTACACAGTGTCAGCGCTGCCTCAATTTCGGACACGGCGCTAAAAACTGCAACCTTAAACCGAGGTGTAATCTTTGCTCGCAAGGCCATACTACCTCCCAATGCACTCTTCCCGCAGATACAACCCCAAAGTGCGCTAATTGTGGAGCTGATCACAGCGCCTCGTTCCGACAGTGCCCAAAACGTGAGGAATTCAAGAATATCCGCAAACAGGCCTCCAAGAGATCCCAAACCGTTCGAAAACCCAAGCCGCCAGTACCAGTCAACGGTGATACCTTTCCGCCACTTCCTATCACCTCGAACCAGTCTCAACGTATTGCCAACCCTGAAACTCCGCCTGGTTTTTACCATCAATCTCAGCGCACTTTTGCTCAACAAGTGTCCAACAGTGAGCCCCAAAGCACCGTGCCGAACCAGATACCAGCAATGATGCAGATGATGATGGATCTCATGTCAGCTCTTCGTGCCTTCACTGAACAAATCACGACCCTCGTGACAACACTCAACCGTCTTCATGGCTAATCTTCGCTTCTTAACCTGGAACAGCCGCTCTATCCGAGCGAAAAAATTGGAGTTCACAAATTTCATTGCTCAACACAACATTGATGTGGGGGCATTGGTAGAAACCCACTTGAGAGCCAATATGAATTTTTCATTACCAGACCACCAAATCATCCGTCTTGACCGCTCCAACTCACGTGGCGGTGGGGTTGCAGTTTTCGTAAAGAGAGGCATCAAATTTTCCACGCTACCACACTTCAACACCAAAATAATCGAAGCCATCGGAATTGAACTTAAATCTCAAACCACTGGAAACATCAGGTTCATCGCTGCATACTGCCCTAAACAATGCTTTCAAAGTACTGGCCTATCTCAACAGTTCAAGCAGGATCTCACACTTCTAACTCGAACCAGCTCCAAGTTCATCATTGGTGGCGATCTTAATGCTAAGCATGAACAGTGGGGAAACTACATACGCAATACTAACGGAAACCTCCTATTGGACCACGAACAAATTGGTCAATACACCATCCAGCATCCTGATGACCCAACGTTTCTATCTCCTATTGGAAATCCCTCTACCCTGGATATCTTCCTCACGAACATTGCCATCTCCAAACCGACTGCAATCATCGAACTTGGATCAGATCACTTTCCAGTAATTGGTGAAGTGAACACAACCATTGAACCTGCTGCTCCATCTATACGGAAGGATTATTGCAACGTCTACTGGATCGCTTTTCGACGCCTGGTGGATTCCAGAATCGAGGACCATCCTGTTCTTGATTCCCCCGAAGACATCGATCATGCTGTGGATGGCCTAGCCGAAGCAATATCAGTCGCAGATGAAACTCTCATCCGAAGGGTACCGGTGAAATGTAAGTACATCGAAATTGACAACCATACAAAATACATGATTAGATTACGTAACATCTATCGCCGCCAGTTTCAACGTTCTGGTGATATAAATAAAAAAGCTTCAGCGAATGCACTAACTAAACAAATATCGATCAGAATGGATATTTTGAAAAACGATAATTTCCATAATGTTGTTCAGAGCTTAGATACAGGATCCAAACCCTTTTGGAAGTTAACCAAAGTCTTGAAATCAAAACCTAAGCAAATCCCCCCTCTGAAAAGTGTTGATTCCCTGCTTATTACCTCTAAAGAAAAAGTTGATGCCCTAGGAAAGCATTTCGTCAACTCACATGAGCTCGGAGCATCAATTATCAGTCCCCTTGAAAATCAAGTAACTGCAACCATATCAACCCTTGATCAAATGGTATGCACTGTCCCAGCAACAGCAGCCATTTCACCTGAAGAGATTCACACAGCAATCAAAAGAACCAAAAATATGAAAGCCCCTGGATTCGATGGCATATTTAATCTGGTCTTGAAAAATCTCAGCTCGAAGGTGCATACATTACTAAGTAACATCTTCAATCAATGTCTCGCCCTCCACTACTTTCCAACCGTATGGAAAACCGCCAAAGTAATTCCAGTATTAAAACCAGGAAAAGATCCCTCCTGTCCAACTAGCTATCGTCCTATAAGCCTATTGTCCGCCCTAAGCAAAACCTTTGAAAGACTTATACTTGACCGATTGGTCCGCTTCATTGAAGAAAATGGAGTATTATTACCAGAGCAGTTCGGATTCCGTAAGGAACATGCCACTACCCATCAACTATTACGCGTTGTGAAGAAAATAAACACGAACAAAAGACTTTCCAAATCAACTGCTATGGCTCTGCTTGACGTGGAAAAAGCTTTTGATAACGTCTGGCACCACGGTCTAGTATACAAACTCTATAACTACAATATACCGCTATATTTAATAAAAATTATCCACAACTATCTTCAAAAAAGACAGTTCAGAGTGTCACTGAACAGAGTTGACTCCAATAGTTTTGAAATATCAGCAGGTGTCCCACAGGGAAGCCTTCTCGGACCCATGTTATACAGCATATACACATCCGATATCCCCACAATGCCCAACGAAGGCTTTCTCTGCCTGTATGCAGATGATACTGCCATAGCCGTGAAAGGTCGTGTCGCTCGTGAACTCTGTAATAAACTGCAACGATGCCTAGATGTATTCGCCGAGTACGCAAATATCTGGAAAATCAAAATAAATTCGTCGAAGACGCAGACTATCATGTTTCTTCATCGCCAATCTCCCAAACTCAATCCTCCTCCTGGCTGTAACATAAAAATGGAAAATGCTCAAATAGAATGGGCGCCTGAAGTCAAATACCTAGGCTTAACGCTGGACGGGAAACTAATTTTTCGCTCCCACATCGAGAATGTTCTGAACAAATGCTGTGTTATAGTAAGATGCCTTTATCCTCTAATCAACAGACGCTCTAGACTCACCAGAGCAAACAAACTGGCAACGTACAAACAAATAATATTACCAGTTATTGAATACGCATCAGTTGTATGGGATTCATGTGCAACCACCCACAAAAAGAAATTGCAAACATTTCAAAACCGTACCCTTCGAATGATTCTTAATCTACCATTTGATACCTCTACGACGAGAGTTCACCAATTAGCACAACTAGAACTTTTAGACGAGAGATTCAGAAAAATTAAAAACAACCATCGAGTTAAATGCATTAATTCTCCTTATGAGCTCATTAGAACTTTGTATTAGATAGTTTAGCATAGTATATAATAGTTTGTAGTAGCTTCTAGTCATTAGTGTAAGGAATCAACATGTATAAGCAGTATACTAAAGCTGAGAATATCCTTAAAAAATGATAAACTTTGAATACCTGTTCATTGGAAAAAAAAAAACAAACAAAGATGTAAAGTAATAAACTGTATCACTTGAAACTTAAGAAACATTGTAAGCACATCCAAAACGAATCTTAAATAAATAATGTTTTCATCATTCAGAACTTTTTCTGCTTTGAATGCACATTGATGATCTAGTCTATCTTCTATCTATTGATTTGTTTATTCTCTAGTTTTTCGCGTACATCCTCTACACCTGTGAAATATCATCCAATTTCATAGCCTGGCCGTTGAATCTCCGGAGTCATCAGAAGGCAATGGAACTTCTTTCCTTTTTTGTGATTTTAAAAGGAAACGGTATTAGAATATGCTTTGAACAGATGTGAACGAAATCTATAATAAGGCGCTTTACCGAAACCCATTTGGACATTGAAGAAAATGCAATCCTGAAAGCTCGTGGGTAAAAAACGAAGCAAAATTCAAAGTTAACACAACTTTAACGATACTTTATTCTACTAAACTAACATGTTTTATGTCATGAAACCGATACTCACTTCACCCATAAGCTCTCGTTTGATCCTGTTCCTTCTGCTGACGCTCCTGCTGCTTAACGAGTTCAAAGTAATAACCCTTCTTCTGCATTAAACTATCGTGGTTTCCCTTCTCCACTATTTTGCCCTTGTCCAGTACAACGATAACGTCCGCATTACGTATCGTGGACAATCTATGGGCAATGACCAATGTCGTACGATCCACAACGGCAGCATCTAGGGCCTTCTGTACCACAGCTTCACTGGAAGCATCCAGAGCACTGGTAGCCTCGTCCAGAATCAAGATGGTGGGCTGCTTTAGCAGAGCCCTCGCGATCGCAATACGCTGCCTCTGTCCACCACTCAGCTGAACACCACGTTCCCCGACCGACGTTTGATAGCTTTCCGGCAGCTGGCTCACGAACTGATGCGATTGCGAGAGTTTTGCTGCCTCCAGAACTTCCGTTTCCGAGGCTTCCGGTCGCCCGTAACGAATGTTCTCGTAAATTGTGGTTCCAAACAGTACCGGTTGTTGTTCGATGAAACCGATTGCCTGACCCCGGAGCCAATGGGGCGATAACTGGGCCAGCTCGTAACCATCAATAGTTATCCGTCCTTCTGTTGGTTCGTAAAAGCGTTCCAACAAATTGGCTATCGTAGATTTACCGGAACCACTAGCCCCAACTAGGGCCACTGTTTGGCCTGGTTTTAGAACCAGGGTAAAGTCCTTCAACACCTGTTGGTTCGGACGCGAAGGGTACGTAAAGGACACATTTTCGAAGCGAATTTCACCGCGTAGCTCCGATGCAGGGATTATTTGTCCCAGTTTAAGATCGGTTTTCGGTTCGACAGCCAGGTATTCGAAGACACGGGAACCGGCCGTTATGCCACGCACAACGGAACCTAGAAGAATCGATCCTTGGGCGAGGGAACGTTGAACGCCCTGGAATAAAAAATCAAAATTAAAACTTCAAAAAAAAAAAAATACTTTGTTGAGTTAACCTGTGAAGCGACCAAAAACGCCATCAGGTCTCCGGCGCTGATCGATTGAGTGGACATGAAGTATCCACCTAGGCACAACGTCGTCAATACCATACCGTTCAAAAATAAATTTGTCAGTGCCTGAAAAACAGCAATCCCAGTGCCCAGTTGCTCGGAAAGTTTCGCAGCTTTGTCAGTCTCTTGCCTAAATAATTCTACTTCGGAAAACTCACTGGCACTGGCTCGAACGGTCCTTATATTTGCCAGTGCTTCCTCGCTAACTGAGGTTGCCCGTTCCGATTGGGCTTGACTTTTTTTGCTCAAACTTCTGAGGGATCGACCAAGGAACGAAAACATGGCCACAGCTGCTGGGACCGAAACCAAGGCTATCGTTGCCAGTTGAGGAGAAATCAGGAAAAGCGAAACTCCTCCACCGATCAGTTGAGCTATGGATCTCAATCCCTGTGATATGCACTGTTTGAAGCTGGATTTGAAATCCTGCACGTCAGCCGTCAGTCGATTGACAAGCTCACCAGTTCGATTTTCATCGAAAAAGGCAATGTCCTGAATAATGATCTGCTTGTAGAGATCCTGTCGGATTTTTGCAGCCATTTGTTCTCCTATCTGACTCAGCAGAAAAATGTAAACAAATGTAAAACTGGCTTGACCAATATACATTCCGAAAAGACGTAGCGATGGAAATTTCATTTCATCAAAGAACTTTGCCGCTTCTATATCGGTTAAACTTGTTCTGGCATATTTAGACAACGTGTTCACAACTGTTCCCAGTAAATTGGGAATCTGAATGTTGAAATACGCCACGGCCAAGGCCGCCAAAATTGAACCAATCAGCCTCAACCAGTGCGGCCTCAAGTAGCTCCAAAATTTCTTCCAGTCAAACTTCACAGAATCAGACTGATTCGATTTCCGTCCATCTAGTCGATTGAAGGCCGGCGCTTCACAGTGGACAAACCATCGTCGCCCACATTGATAGCCGATGGTTAAACTGACAGTTGTTCCCCCAAGCAACAGGTTCACTATCTTGGTGCTACCTTGCCGGGTGCGTACCACTTCCTGTTTCGTGTTTCTGGTGACGAATTGACGCCGCTGCTGCTGGAAGACATCTTTGGCTGATTTGAGCAACTCGTTCTGAGTGAATCTTAGGGTTTGAAGCGTCGATTGCGGATTTATTCTGAAAACAGGAACAAATCGTATAAAAATCATCTCATGGAAAAATGTTAAAAATTTCAAACTGACCTGGGGCCTGGATGACATAAACGATGTCCTGTGAGGAGTAATTTCAGCATTGTCCATATGCTTTTTCGAAATCAATCAGTCAGGAACATTGATTTTTAGGCAGTATAAACAAACAGGTGCCGGTTTTCCACTTTCCAGCTTGGATAAAGGAATAAATTATACAAATTCCGTACGAAAGATGAGATCCGAATGCACGCGAACTGCACCATCAGGGGGTGGTTATCAGCTGACTGTCAAAGTTGGGTGGTTTTGTTTACGTTTGGCTTTAGAGCAGTTCCACCAGTGATCTCTATCCGAGAAACAAGGCTGGTGCAAATAAGAATTTTAAATTTCTTTGTTATCTACTAAATCGTTTGTATCATTTAGTGAAATTTCAGAAATGAAATTTCTTTTTTAGTTCTAAATGACTTCATAATGCATTAAACGTTAAATTGTGGTGGTTTATAAAAAAAGTATTTTGGTCGAATATTGATTTTTATGAACTCGCTTGACATTGAAAAGTTGACCTAATTTTTCATTGAAATTAAATAAATTAAAAAAATCTTTCAAAAGTTACAAAAATGGCAAAACTTAAAAAGTTTCAAAAAAGGAAACAAAAATTACAATAATGACAAAAACGACAAAAATAATAAAAACGTCCAAAATGACAATTTCTATTAATTAAAAAAGGTTTTTTACCATTCCATGATAAAAATGACAAAAATCATAAAAATAAAAAAAATTATTGTTTTTGTCACCATTGTTATTTATGGGGATTTTTTTTATTATCTGACAATTTGCGCCGGGGGTATTTGGAACTTCCCCAAAATTGATAGCATTTTGTTCATTTTTACGACTCAAAAATTCATGTATTTTTTCAGATTTCTATATAACATTTCAATTTTTTGAGTTAGCCTCAGTTAGATTTTTTTTGTAAAAAAAAAATTACCTTATACATAACTCTGTTATTTTTCAACAGACATTATAAAATAGCACATCTAAATGCATTGAAATTTTATCAGCTTTCCAAATAAAATACTTAAGGTACTTTAAGATCCCATTTAAAGTTTATTTACAATTTTTCATGTTGAAGGTCATTATTTAAGTTTTTTCAACTATTTTATTTGGAAAGCTGTTAAAATTTCAATGCATTTTGATGTGCTTTTTTATAATTTTCGTTGAAAAATAACAGAGTTATTTAGCTTTGAAAAATGGTTATTTTTTATTGACAAAAAAATCTAACCGAAGCTAACTCAAAAAATAAAAATGTTAAAAATCTGAAAAAATACATGTGTTTTTAAGTCGCAAAAATGAACCAAATTTCCAATTTTGGGGAAAATCTGAAGACCCCCGGCGCAAATTGTTAGATAATAAAAAAAATCCCCTTAAGTATTTTATTTGGAAAGCGGATAAAATTTCAATGTATTTTGATGTGCTACTTCATAATTCCCGTTGAAAAATAACAAGTTATGTAGCTTTGAAATATGGTTATTTTTGTTTACAAAAAAAAATCTAACCGAGTCTAACTCGAAAAATAAAAATGTTAGAAATCTGAATAAAAATATATGTGTTTTAAGTCGTGAAAATATACCGAATTTTCAATTTTCGGAAAAAACTGAAGACCCCCGGCGCAAAACCGTCAGATAATAAAAAAAAACCCCTTATTTCATTTTTTTGCATTTTTGCAATTTTTGTGATTTCTGTCATTTTATCATTTTCGTAACTTAATTCACTAATGTAACTTTTGTCACTTTCGTTATTTCTGTAATTTTAATTATATTTATAACTTTTTTCACATTAGTGATTTTATTGATTTATGTAAATTTATGAAATTTCAGTCATTCTTGTAGTTTTTTTATGTTGTCAATTTTTTTAATATTTGTTATCATGTAGTATTCTATATTGATGTTAATTATAGGAGTTTCATCTTTTTATTTCACTTTAGTATCAATCGTTTTGTGCCTTCATTGCATTTATTCATTTTAAGTATGGGAGAGTGGGGTATCGTGGGCCACTTTTAATATCTCAGATGTGTGTTGTAGGATTGGTCGATCTTGAATCGATCTTTGCGAGATCGATCTTTTGAACTCAAATTTCCGATTTTTTGGATCGATTCTTTGGCATTGAGAAAATCGATTAAATCGGTTTATTTTCGATCCGATCTTTCGATCTTTTGAAGTTTTTATTTTCAACGTAATCCGGATATTTTAAGATTCAGTCTCATGCAGAATTTTGATACCATTCTATCATATGAAAGCCAGCTTTTCATTATTGGTGCTACCATGCCACTAATATAATCGAAATCGATTTAAAGATAAGCTGTTTTACCTTTATCCTGTCTATAATCTTGATAAAAACCTGAATTTTTATCGAATGCTCAAGTATTCGGTAGTTCCATAGAACCTTCAACTAAGCATCTAAAGCAGAGGTGAGCAACCCGCGGCCCGCGGGCCGCATGTGGCCCGCGAGACCCTTATGTGCGGCCCGCGAAGCTTTTTTCAAATGTTCATGCCTAAACTTTTTTCTACAATGGATTATTAGGAAAAATGAATATGACATGGTCGAATATGCGCTAATCTGCATTTTCCCAACAATCATTCAGATTGTTAACCTTTTCCCTAGCTTTTAAAGCATTTATTATGTTCTGTCAAGGCATAAATGCAATATTGCTTATTGGCATAATTTAAAATTGGAGTTTTTGTTATTATTTAGGAATCAGAATACATTTTTCCTAATAATTTAACTCCTACAACTTTGAAAAGCAAAATCCATTAAAGTGAGGAAGAGCAGCTAAAAATCGGAAGCTACACATGATCAAAGGAGTTTCAAAGTTTCGTTTCAAGCAAAAATAAAGTTTTATGATAAAAAATATGCTCAGCAGAAAATATTTTTAAATTATTCTATCGAATTCGGCAAAAAGGATGGTTCGGTTAGCAAAAATTAAAACCAAAACCTTGTGAAATATTTTTTATTTCTGAATGTTGACGAAAACTACGAAAGTTTAATAATAATGACTGGGTGAACGTTTTTGAATTTTTATCAACTTGAATTATCCGGCATCAAAGTTACCGACAAAAATCAAAGTTTTTGATAAAAGCAATAGATGTCTGAAACTCTGTGATTCGACCCAAAAGGTCTTTGACAATTATCTGTGATGTTTTTTTTCAGAAACTTCATAAAAAATTTATAACAAACATCGATAAATTGAGTTATTTCACTTTGAAATCGCATTCCCTATTACCAAAGTCATTATATTACTAAAGAAATTATATCCCAATAATGACTAAATAAGATTTTAAAAAAATTAAAAATCTGCATAACAATTCTAGAATTAAGACTGTAGTTTTGTTGATAATTGCTTAAAAATATGTGAAATTGAAAATTTTTCTGTGATTTCAACCACCTTGTTCAATTTCAATTCAAGAAACGGAGGTTCTACCGTTTGAAGAAGAAAATCTAGGCTTTGAGGACAAGTTTTGATTGTGGCAAAAAAATCCCACAAAGTCAATTAGCGATTCAACGTCCAACGCTAAGAAGACGGCGATTTCTTTGAATACCCACATTTTTCATACTCTTATTTATTATTGTGGAAGGTTCCAGGAAATTTTTAAATGGAAGTGAGGACGAATAATAGTACCATCGGTTTTAACAAGAATGTTTTATGAACGTTATGAATGTTCACCAAGCAGTACTTTAAAAAAATTGGGAAAATTGAAAAATGACAAAGATTTAATCATGCACCTTCTCAATATCAAGTGGATTCGATTTATCTTTCCATTTTCAGATTTGTTTTCCCCAAAAACTTTCGGTTATAAAAATGCCACGAAGCTCTGCATATTATTGAAGAGAAAAGTTATAATAAGTGCGGCCCGCCGACAAAATTTCAAATTTGAATTGGCCCGTTGGTTCAAAAGGTTGCTCACCCCTGATCTAAAGCTTTTGTGGGCAAGATCTTCAACAAAATAGACCTATTTTGAAGCTAGCGAATAGCAAAGAATGATTTGATGAACTGATGAAAATTCATGAAATTTTGGCATCATAGATCCGCTTGTGAGTAGCTTGAAAACCAGGACATTTTGGTGAAGATTTGGATCCAAAGCATTTTTCTCAGCTTAAGATTCAAGTTCTTATCTAAACTTTCAAGTTCCATGGTCAAAGCTCAGTAGGAAGCTGTTCAGTTTTTGAATCAAATGTATTTCTAAAAAAAAAAATAAAGCGTTCGTTTTGTATTTACATTTGAATTATTATATTAATTTAAAATAAATATTTTTATATTGCCTCTATTTTTGATGGAAATTATACCTACTTAAAAAAATGGATGCTTGAAGAATTGAACCTGAGCCTTTCAAGTGATAACTGAACGCTTTATTTTTGTACAGTGACCTATCGCTGTGATGAACTGACTTAAATTATTCTTATCGAACCTGACGTATTCTTATCGAACCTGCATATTACTTGAACTTGAAAGTATATCGTTTGGAGAAATGAAAAATAAAACATTCTGAAGTTTAATTTTGTATAGCTCATACAATTTCATATATTCAAAACTATGAGCTTGCTGTAGTTTTTCGCTATTTTTTTAGATAAAATCAGCCCTCAGGCAGCACCCGTCTTTAACAAACATTTAAAAAATCGATCTAGCAAAGATCGATTCTTTTGCTTCGATTTTTAAGGTGGATCGATCCCGGAACCATTCAGCTGAATCGATCTTTCCCTGAAGATCGAACAATCCTAGTGTGTTGAGATAAAAATCTCAAACCAACTGTCATCGTCGTCGCTGAGCATATTTTCCTATATGTTGTTGACTGGAATACGCATCATATCCTTCTTTTATTTATCAAGCTAAAAAAAAGTTAGAAAAATTTACTTACATAATTAAAAAAATACCCGCTAATTTCATCGATGGGAAATCTAAAGTGCATTACAAAAATATGCTCATACGCTTATGATCTTAGTTTTGTCATGATCTTTCAGGTGGAAAAGAAATTTTTGATAAAACATCAATAAATCACACAAACGCAACCAATTTGCAAATCATAGCTTGTGGGGAATCGTGGGCCACACATCTTGAATCACCTATATTTTAATGTTTTTATACACATTCAGAACTTAAAATACGTTTTACCTATCTGCAAAGTTTTCTTATGCCAAATGAAGAGTTATGAAAAATATTTTGTCCATCCTATATAAAATTTTTTGCCAAAACGTTCGCGAGCCAGGTTTTGGAATCTATTTCTATGCGATCATACACAGCTCTCTTTTTTATTTCATCGTCTGAAATAACTTTTAAATAACGAAATGAATTAGAAAATCACAGTTTTGGGTCAACTCATAAACTTTGCATGTTATTTGGTCAATTTGGATTTGGTGGCCCACGGCTCCCCACCATTTTTCAAAATAAAAAAAAAATTGCTTTTTTTCAAACAGTCTGAATTTGGGGAAAATAACTTATTGAAAATTAAAAAAAAACCTTATGATACCTTGAAAATGTAGAAAACCAAACCATTTTTTATTTTCATTTTATCTTTTATAATAAAGAAGTTATGGAACAACGAAAAAAAGTGGCCCATGATTCCCCACTCTCCCATACATATTACTTGTGTCAGTCGTTTTTCAAAAATTTAATAGGGCTTGTGATATAGCTCAGTTGGCAAGTCTGTTGTCTCCTGAGCCGATGTCCGCGAGTTCAAGCCCAAGAGTAAACATCGAACACAGTTGTACCGGATAAGTTTTTCAATAACGATCCGCCAACTGTAACGTTGATAAAGTCGCGAATGCCACAAAGATGGTAAAACGACTATAATCGAAACAAAAAAAAAAATTAAAAAAATTTTGCATTTGCTATTGTGTGAATTTGATATTTTTTTTCTTTTTTATGAAATGTGTAATTTTCTCCTTTTTTCTGTCTTTTTAAACATTTGTATAGTTTGAGTTGGTTTTGTTATTTTTTTCTTTCTATTTCATTAAATTTACTAATTTTCAACATTTTTGTCCGTCTAATATTCTGATTCATTTTTCTCGTTTGTTTGTAAATACGCTCTCGCTTGCTTATTTCATTTTTCGTATTTGTGTCACATTTTTTTTCACTCTTTTGCCATTTTGTAATTGTAATCAAAATTAAAGCCGTATTTTTTTTTTTAAATTTATGTCTTAGAGACATGCTTATTTTAAATTATTTTGATGTTGCAATGTGTGCTATTTCCGTTTTTTCATAGTTTATCTAATTTTCTAAATATTTATTTTGCCTTTTTATCTTTTTTCTGGACTCCCTTTTTCCCTTTCGTTATTTTTATTGTTTTTGTTATGTTACAAATTTGTGTAATTTTGTCATTAATGTAAATGTATGAAAAAGATGTAATCTTAATTTTAAATTAAATTTTTCGAACGGATTAAAGGTAAAAATTTTATATGTTAAATGAATTGATGATGATTCTAGATTTATTCTTTTGTTAAACTTTCGAACTGATTAGGAAAAGGGTTTCAGGGAAATAAGAATTCAATTTAAAATTCGCTTAGGCTAAGGTAGTAAAGTTCAAGTTATTGAATACAGGAACTTCATTTTAATAATAAAAAAAAACGAAACAATTCCAAAGGTCAACCAAAACTTTTTTCCATGATATTTCAATTTCCCCTAAAAAATAAGTGTAACGAATTGAAAGTCCGGCTATTCACTTTATTCCATAGCAAAATTCCACCAAAGTCCCCGGAAAGGAATGACAAACCCGGTGGAAAGTTAGTTGTAAACTTACTTACTTACTATAGTTCGTTCTTCAACAAATATTGCGCTGGTTTTGCTTCGCGAAGTTTACTTCCACGCTGCCGCAGAACGACAATGGACATAGTTTTTCATTCCGGACTTCGAGGCAAACAAAAACAGATATTTCTTGCGAGGTGGGTCCCCCCATCTTATTTTTTTGAGTTGGCCACCACCCCGAATGTTCCGTTTCTCTCTGACAGGGCCACCTTGCTTCGTTTCCGGTGAGTTTGGTTTTGTTTGTTTCTGTTGCTCGTCCTTTTTTTCCGCCGGAAAAGGACGCTATTTTAAAATATTTAACTTACCTTGGACTTTGGATGCTGTGCAGATTTTTCTTCTCTACTGTTGTTTTAGTTAGTCGGTTGAATTTTTTCCCGAGGTTTTCTGCACCTTTCTATGTAGGTCAGTACCTATACAAAACTATAAAGAACTTTTCTTAAACTATTGTTCATTTCCAAGAAGGGAAGCAGCTGTTTGTCGTTGTTGTCTTTTATGTTGATGGGTTGAATTATCACTGCCATTAGTAACTTCGCAACGCTAATTACTGGCACAGAGAGTGACGGTATTCGTTCGACCATTTCTCTAATTGGTTCACATATGCACATGTCCTCTTCGAGCAATGTCCACGTCTCGAGTCTCTGAGTTTAAAGTATTTAGTTGAAAATTTTGATAAATTCTTCGAAAATTCGAACAGTTGAAAGACCGAAAGTCGAATTGATGAATTTTTCGTTTTTTCAATGTAAATTGTACGCAAGTTTGTTGTATGCAAGCTTCTGTCCAATTCGTTCTAATTGTTTGCCAATTTGGATTAGTTTTTATTATTCCCCCTCGTGATGTTTCTACTCTAAGAAAAGATTTCATTTCTGTTCCGGCCTTATTGAGCGAAATAACGAAAAATTCGGATAGATTGAAAGCTTGAGAGAATCTACAAAAAAAATAGAAGACTGAAATAAAATAAAAAATAACGATAATTACACAAAGTTGAGAATGACACCAAAAGTTCAAAAATCACAAAGAAAATATGAGAAGTTCCTCAGAATAATAAAAAATTTAAAAAAAACACAAAAATGAGAAAAAGAAAGAAGATAAAAAATTTAAACTTTTTGAGAAGAAAGCATAATAAAAGAGAAAAAGCAACTGCATGAAATTGAATACAAAAAATGAGAAATAACACATACTAAACGGATGAAAATTGCCAAAAATCATGAGAAAAACTTACTTCAAACATGACTAAATCGAAAAAGCGTATAAGAAAAACATAAAAATGTCGAAAGTTTTCTCAGTGAACGAAAATGACAAAAATGAAAAATGACAAAAATGACAAAAATAACAAAAATGACAAAAATGACAAAAATGACAAAAATGAAAAAAATGGCAAAAATGACAAAAATGACAAAAATGACAAAAATGACAAGAATGTCAAAAATGACAAAAATGACAAAAATGACAAAAATGACAAAAATGACAAAAATGACAAAAATGACAAAAATGACAAAAATGACAAAAATGACAAAAATGACAAAAATGACAAAAATGACAAAAATGACAAAAATGACAAAAATGACAAAAATGACAAAAATGACAAAAATGACAAAAATGACAAAAATGACAAAAATGACAAAAATGACAAAAATGACAAAAATGACAAAAATGACAAAAATGACAAAAATGACAAAAATGACAAAAATGACAAAAATGACAAAAATGACAAAAATGACAAAAATGACAAAAATGACAAAAATGACAAAAATGACAAAAATGACAAAAATGACAAAAATGACAAAAATGACAAAAATGACAAAAATGACAAAAATGACAAAAATGACAAAAATGACAAAAATGACAAAAATGACAAAAATGACAAAAATGACAAAAATGACAAAAATAACAAAAATGACAAAAATGACAAAAATGACAAAAATGACAAAAATGACAAAAATGACAAAAATGACAAAAATGACAAAAATGACAAAAATGACAAAAATGACAAAAATGACAAAAATGACAAAAATGACAAAAATGACAAAAATGACAAAAATGACAAAAATGACAAAAATGACAAAAATGACAAAAATGACAAAAATGACAAAAATGACAAAAATGACAAAAATGACAAAAATGACAAAAATGACAAAAATGACAAAAATGACAAAAATGACAAAAATGACAAAAATGACAAAAATGACAAAAATGACAAAAATGACAAAAATGACAAAAATGACAAAAATGACAAAAATGACAAAAATGACAAAAATGACAAAAATGACAAAAATGACAAAAATGACAAAAATGACAAAAATGACAAAAATGACAAAAATGACAAAAATGACAAAAATGACAAAAATGACAAAAATGACAAAAATGACAAAAATGACAAAAATGGCAAAAATGACAAAAATGACAAAAATGACAAAAATGACAAAAATGACAAAAATGACAAAAATGACAGAAATGACAAAAATGACAAAAATGAAAAAAAATGACAAAAATGACAAAAATTACAAAAATTACAAAAATTACAAAAATGACAAAAATTACAAGGATTACAAAAATGACAAAAACCACAAAATCACAAAATTCCATTGTTATGCCTGAAAATCGCTTTGCGATATGGAACCGCTGCATTCACGCATTTCTAAGTTTATGGGAGTTTAACAACTTCCTTCAACTAGAATGGAACAAGAATGAAAAACTACTCCAAACGCGCTCCGTCCTTTGCGACTCGTTTGAAAATAAAATGCAGTTTCCAGGATCATTTCCCGGGATAAATCTTTTTTCCGGTTTCCATTCAAAGGAGTGTTTTTTTTTGCTCTCTCCCTCAATCTATGAATAGAATGCGTCCCATTTAAGTATTTAAATTCATAGAACCGTGATTATGACACTTTGGAAAGTGTCTTTTTCGCTCATCGGCCACATGATGATGGGCCGCATTTTCCCCGACCACAAGGAGGAAGAGAGAGCAAATCCGAAAGAAAAACTACTAGTATGGACCCCTAGCATTGCCATTCTTTCTTTGGTTAAACAGCTTTTGCTTTAGTTTTCTACTCTACACAGTGAATGAAACGAGGATTACGGGCTGTTATGAATTCCTAAATAGTTTAAGAACGATCTGGGAGGAAGATCTGTGAAGAATGAGGAAAACGGGGAGGGGTATCCTAGTACAAAAGTACTCCGAAAGTACATCAACTGGGAAAAAACTACTTGAGAACAAGTTTTCCATTCCAGTTGCTAGTAGGATTTTTTTTTCTGCCCGGCTAGAATCTCGTTTTTCGCCCATTATTGCTGGAACGACCCTGAAGAAAACTCCCGTCATTTCCACATGGACGCTAGCTGCTACTGTTTGGATTTCTTTATTCGCCGCGCAAATACAAAGTTGCATGGCCGACGTCGGCATCGTCTTCGTCGAATAAATTGAAACAAAAGGGAACCAAACGTTGAAAAAACAAATCCTAAACGAATGAGAGATTTTACGGGAAAAAATCTTCCGGGCGGAAAAGTTCCACTATGTATAGCTTTATGAAAGACTGGGAGATTTTTCCTGGCATCAGTCTACTCATTTAAGCGGCCGCAGAATACAAATAGCGAACGATTTATGCAAATTCGCTGAGATGGAAGAAGGTTTTCCCATGTTTTCTATCATCGAGTGAGTTTTTTTATATTAGAGAAAATAAGACCCTTCTATAAAAAAAACCTTTCATGGCAATCTGTTTGGAGTTTTTTTTTCGAAATCAGTAGATCAAACTATAAAACTCGAAAAAGTTATTGACTCTTGAAAATGCCAATCACCAATAAATTCTTAATACTTGGAAAAAGACTGAGAATACAAAAAACAGGTCTACAAAATTAACTTTGTTCCGTGATTTCATATTTAAAAGCTGATTTGGACTTGCCAAGGTGTGCTGAATCTGAATCCAAATGAGTAATAAGTTTTTCTCTGCAGCTCTAGTTTTTAATATTCAAGACTAAAAGTAAAGGGTGATACGGTCAAAATTTGGTCAAGGGAAAACGCGTGTAAATCGGTAAAATCGTTTATTTAAAAAATCAAATTAAATTTCATTTTCAAGTTTAATTAGTATAAAATTCAGGAAAAATATTCAGTTAAGCTTCCGCTTTTCCAAATCCGAATTGCCGTGCCTTACACTTAACCCCTGTCATCAGATTTTGTACAGCCACCTTGTCCACCTTTTTCGCCGCAGAAAGCCAGTTTTCCTTGAACTGCTGCTAGTCCTTAGCAGTTTTTTTTGGTCTTTAGGTTCCGCTTGACAATAGCCCAGTATTTCTCATTTGGGCGGAGCTCTGGCGTGTTTGGAGGGTTCTTGTCCTTGGGAACCACCTGCACGTTGTTAGCAGCGTACCACTACATGGCCTTTTTACTGTAATGGCAAGATGCCAAATCCGGCCAAAACAGTACGGAACAACCGTATTTCTTCAGGAAAGGCAGCAGACGTTTATTCAAACACTCTTTCATATAAATTTCTTGGTTGACAGTCCCGGAAGCTATGAAAATGCTGCTTTTCAAGCCACAGGTACAGATGGCTTGCCAAACAAGATATTTCTTCGCGAACTTTGACACTTTCATGTGCTTGAAAATATGTGCTACCTTTCCCCTTCCTTTTGCCGTTTAAAACTTCTGTCCCGAAAGCTGCTTGTAGTCGGCTTTGACGTAGGTTTCGTCGTCCATTACCACGCAGTCAAACTTCGTCAGCATCGTCGGGTACAGCCTCTGGGATCGCGCTTTGGCCGTCGTATTTTGTTTATCATCGCGATTTGGAGTCATACCTTCTTGTAAGTCGATAGTCCGTCTCGTTTTTTTTTCAGCTTATTTGCGGCATCTCGGAGAGAGAGGTTAGGGTTTCGCTTGAAACTACCGGCAACTCTCTTTGTCGTCTCAGCGGCTTCCGGTTTTCGATTTCCCTCCGATCCAGACTTCCTGGCTGTCGACAAACGTTCCTCAAACACTATAATTACATTTGTAACGGTTGATTTGGCAACTTTTAGCGATTTTGCCAGGTTTGCGTGCGAGTAGCTCGGATTTTCACGATGCGCGAGCAAAATTTTGATACGCTGCTCTTCTTCCTTGGACGGCATTTTGACAACTGAAGAGTGAATTCCAAAATCAAAATAGGAGCAACATTCTACACACAAACACACCTTCAAAATGAGGGGTGTTCAGGTTTTTCAAATGCAAAATTGTAAGAAATACGTCAAGTTGATATTGACCAAATTTTGACCATATCAACGTTTAGTTAACTATAGGGCTATGAACAGTTCATTACTAAGCTGAAAACCTAATTTAATGTAATATTAATGTAATGTTGAATTGGTTCAAATAAAGACATATTTAAAAAATAAAGGAAAAAGTTGTAACGTCGCTTGTTTTATAATATGAAAGTTATCATATCAAGAATATTGAAATGTTCAGAACAATTGATATTTAATTAATAGTTTTCCGCAGTGATATTCGAAATACTTGTTTGAAATTATTTTTTTTCTTAAGAAAGCGGCTTCTGATTATTAACTTAAGTTTTAAAAGTTTAAGAATTTGCTCAACATTACCTTCTTCTGCGGAAAACTTAAAAATCATGAAAATTCAAATCACCTCTCACCATTAGGTATGATTGAAATATCCTGATCACGGATTCCTGCCGACGACGACGACGACGACGACCGGCGAAATGATTGCATACCGCTAGCAGCAACAGCAGTCAAGTGTCAGGACCTCGTCCGCGACCCGGCCACACAAAACTCGAAAACTTCAGAAAGAAGCACCAGAATTTTGCGCACCAGATATCGCACCAGCAGCTAGCCCGTTGATTCACTTCAACCGAGGCGATGGCCGGCATTTTAGCTGGAACGGAACATTGTCATATCGGTCCCGAAAATCACAATCCCAGCCACCATGCAGGCAACTTCATCTTTTATGAATGTGTTGTTATTCACACAAACACACACACACATACACACAGGCTATTCACACCCCACCCTCCCTTTTTTCAGGGGGAAATCTCTGGTAGGGTTGATTGAGGGGGAAACATCTCCTCTGGGTGCAATTTTGGAGAAACTATCCAGTCCAGAGAATCAGTTCTTATGTAGGACTCGTCGTATGTATGCCATTCAGATCCTGAACCAAGGCCCTGCAGGAAAGCCGGCCGGGGTCCACTTTGTTCTGGCAGCACCAGCAGCGTCGCGTTATTTATTCCGCATTATTCGGGAAATTTATGTTGACCGTATGCAAAATTTGCCCTGCCAGCAAGAGCTTTTCACAACTTTCTGTACTCTGCTCTGCGGCGCCATCAATGTAGTAGGATGTTGGGAGGAATTTCTGAGAGCAACGTTTTCGTGCACGTTTCGGGGTTGAACCCCCTTTTTATCATCCGGGATGTGGAATTGAGCCTTCTTGTTACTTTGGGTCCTGCTGTTAGTCACATCCCATGCCGGTCCCAGTCCCGCTTAGAGCTGGGTTAGAGAGGATATCCGATGGTCCTCCAAAGCCTAGAGATCATTTACGAGCCGCGCCGGGGGAAGGACTTTAGAAGAAATGTAAATGTAAATGTAAATGTAAAATATTTCGAATCTATAGGTAGGAGTTTATTTGAAGTGGAATCATTATCATGTATTTAAAATTCGAAAAACTGGTTAAAGCCAAAAGTTTAACGGATTCAGTCACGTTGGAATTATCGTATTGTCGTGGTACACTCATTGATGCTACAACATTCATGACTGTTGTAATTAGTATTTAATTGATATTTCGAGGGCATTTTTTATAATTTCATTTTCAAAAGAATTACTTTTAACTTTTTGTTGAAATTTAAACTGATTCATGTGTTATGGATTTTTGTTCTATACCTATAGAATCTTCAGAATAAATTGATCACCTAACCCCCCAAAAGATTAATGAGCCAAAATTAAAAATCGATAATATTGCAAACATTTCTATTTTTAAATTTTCCTCATTCTTACGATAATTGTTCACAATATGCACTTAAAATATTGAAATCAGCTTAAACGAGGAAAAATTATAAAACTTTATTTGAATGTGACTTTTTCGCAAAATTAGCTTAAGATCGTTTGCAATTTTGACCCATACCAAGGCCTGATTCTGTTCATGATCATCACCTTGATTTTTCACTCATCTTTCTATGATTATTTTACACAAAGAAATTTTCAAAAGTAAAAATAAAAGTTTAAAATTAAACGGTTTGATATTCTTGCAAACGTGTTCCTAATTAAAATTTAAGTTTGAATTTTAATTTAAAAAAGCAATATGATGGAATCAATAATGATGTTAAAGAATACGCCAAGACAATATCAAACTCTCTGCTGATTTTTTTTTCGTGAAGGTTAACCAGCAATAATTTTTTTGTAAAAATCACATAAAAAAAATTAAATTCTGTTGATCATATAAAAACAGATTTTTTTCTTAAATCGTTACTTGCAAAATAAACTGTAATTCTAGTTCATTATATTGATTTTCAGTTGAAATTAGTTAGCAATGTTAACAATGAAAAACATAAGTCTGCGATCTTTTGCGATTCAAATTCGTTAACAAAATAATCTCCTTTATATTTTTATCTTGATTGTAAAACTCATTTCGAGCTTAACATGGACCTGAATTTTGAGTATTCATTCTAAATCTTAATTCTAAACCTGAATTTCAAATTTGAATTTGGGATCTGATTAAGAATTTCAAAACGATTTCAGAATCTTGACTTCCGGATCAAAATTTTAAATATGAGCCAAAATGTGTTTCAAAGCCTTCAATCAGAATCTATAATTTAAATTTTGAAGTTTTTGACTTCAATATAAATTCAATATTTCTATAATTGTTTTTTCATCCGTTTTGTGAATCTAAACATAGATTAAAATTTGGGATCATGAATCTGATTTTGATTTTTCAATTCTGAATCGCTATTTTGAAGCTATGTTAGGTTTGAATTCTGCATAAAGAACTAAGGTCAAGAAATTCGAATCAGAATATGAAAGAAAAATTAAGTATTCTTCCTTTTTTTTCCTTTTATTCATATTTAAAAAAAAAACAAAAGTTGTCAAAAAATATGGAAAAGGCAAATGTGTAACACATGAAACAATTTTTGTATGAAATGCAAAACCAAGTTTAAACCAGGATTTCAAAACACAATTTCAATTCTAATTTTCAATGATTCGATCATAAAATCAAGAATCCTGAACTGGATACAAAATCCGAAATAATCTTCAAACTCCAAACTCTAATCTCATTGATAGTTTAATATGTGGAACTAAATTTCAATCAATAAGTGAGAAAATTTTGAAAAAGTGTAGAAGTATTCTTCACCTGTGATTAGCTTTTGAGGTTTTGACATCAGTTATGAGTCTACATTGTTACTCTTGAATAACCTTACTGGATCATCAAAATTTGATTAACAACTAACAATTTTGGGTGTAGAGTAGAATACCGCGCTTGCTTTTACTGGACCCTCATGGTGGTCTAGGCCCTGCAAGAAGATGCTTCTTCATGTAAAAAACAGCATAAAATGAACATGAAATTTCATAAGTGTAATAACTTGCCACCTATGGATAAAAAAAAATGCTTCCAAACCAAACACATATGTAGGTGATCAATACATCGAAATCAGCATTCTACAAAAACCAATCATATTTTGAGTACCGATATCGACCAATTTCCATACAAATAGTACTATTTGACATTAATGTCCGATTTCAATCGGTGCTCAAAATAGGATCTAAATATGTCCAGCTCACCTAGGAATGAAAAAAAACGATCGAAAGATCGATTCGAAAATAAACCAATCTAATCGATACTTTTCTGGTTAAAGAATCGATCTTAAAAATCGAAAATCCAATTTAAGAAGATCGATCTTTCAAAGATCGATCCAAGATCGAACAATCCAATCAATGACGCAGGTCCTAATCAGCTCTAGTATTTGAGATTTAAAAAAAACTATGGAAAACCCCATACCAACTATTTGTTAATATTTTCGAAAACTAACAATACATCGACGTTATTCAAAATATCAACAACAATTTCTCGAAAATCAAAAGTAGTTTTGATTTAATCAAAAATGTCACATTTTATTTGAACTTTTTTATATCGAAAAAAGTCTGCTTCATTTAATATTGGAACACAAACAATTGCGTGTAATTCAGTCATTTATTAACGAATTCATAATTTGTTTTTCATACAAATGTAGCATTTTCTTTACTCTTTCATAAAAAAAAATTAAAAAAATTATTCATTGCTGTTTCGAAGAAATTCTCGTACTTTTCCCGTAATACGGCACATTAGGCGGCGCACACCCTTTTCGTCCACCGTTTTGGCGATTTGATTCCACCAGTTCTTCATTTGAGTCATGTTCCTAACAAGTTTTCCCTTTGCCTTAAGCCTCCGCTTCGTGATTGCCCAGTATTTCTCTATCGGCCGGAACTGGGGGCAGTTTGGGGGGTTGAGGTCCTTCGGTATTACGCTGACCCCGTTCGTTGCGTACCATTCCATAACCGTTTTGCTGTAATGGCAGCTTGCGAGGTCCGGCCAAAACATTACTGGACGGTCGTGGGCACGAATAAACGGCAGAATCCGTTTCTGTAGGCACTCTTTTTTGTAGACTTCTGATGTCATTGTTTTGTCAGTGAGAAAGACTTTGGTTTTCTGTCCACAACTGCATATCCCCTGCCAAATCATGTACTTGCGGGCAAATTTATCCGCAAACACGAACTTAAATTTTGCAGGTACATTCCCCCGAGCCGTCGCCAAATAAAATTTTTGACCTGGGATTTGCCCAAAGTCCGCCTTCACGTAGGTCTCATCGTCCATCAGAATATATCCGTCGAACTTGGTCAGCACTTGGTCGTACAGCTTTCGAGCACGGATTCTGGCCACATTGTTCTGCTTCAGGGTCCGATTTGGCTGTTTGCTGGCTCGGAATGACCTTATTCCTTCCCGGAGACGAATTCGTCACACCGTACTGTGAGCGGCCTGGAACTTATTGACCAAATCGCGGTCTGAAAGATTGGGATTCCTCTTGACGGCCTTGATGACTTTCCCACGCAGTTTCCGGTCGACAGTTCCACTCCGACGCTTCGAATGCGGCTTCCGAGCCGTCGTCAATGTTTCCTTGTACTGCTTGATAACACGCCATACGGTATTTCTGGGCATTTCAAGCTGTTTAGCTAGCTTCGATGCCGACAACAATGGATTTTCAAGAAAACTGTGCACAATTTGATCTCTCCGTTCGGATTCCATGGCGGTTGTTTACAAAATGCTATCGTTTGGTGTTATGACATAAATACATGGTGAAATGTAATGAATTTCCCGACACGTGGGTGAAAAAAGTTTCCAAATCCGTCCACTAGGAGCGCCACAATGAGCAAAAGAATTTGTTCCAATATTAAATGAAGCAGACTTTACGAGAACTTCAAGAAAATTTATACCGAAACTTAAATTTTGTTATTTTTTTAAAACAAATTTCAAACGCTCTGCAATTTTCAAAAAAAAATTGATCAAAAGTTAATTGAAATTATGAAGATTTTACTCATCGTATGTTATGTTTCTTAGGTAATTAGTTTAACGGATTTTTTGGTGAAAGTGTTGTCCTTTTAAGTAAAAACATTTCATTGTTTAGTCGCATTGCAAGCTTCCGCATGCCGGGAAAACCATGCTCACTAATACCGTATTCGTTTTCGTTCGTCAAATGAAAATTTGACTTTTGTACGAAAAATGGGGTTGCTCTCTTTCACAGGTTCTTTAAATGGGTGAATTTGTATTGAAAACTAACAAACTTTGGAAGTTTTTTTTCTCGAGTTTTAAAAATAACCTATTTCCCATAATTTCAGAATCAAATATTTGATATTTGAACTAAATGATGCGATCATAAAATAGTTTTTTGGTTTGCACCAATAGACTGAGTCGATTTGGGGTCATTTTTGAATTTCTCAAACCCTGGGGTCTAAAAACTTTCGCATTGTTACAAAACTCATCCATGATTTTCTGTAGAATTTTTAAGTAACGTTTACATGAGTAAATTTGAACTTTTAGGTTTGTATGGGAAAACTGATTATTTTGTACTGAAAAAACAACATCATTTTTGTTTCTCCTGTGGAACCGAGCCAGCTGATGGCTTTTGTGCCAATTTATAAAATTCCTCAAGGAAATTTACTGCTTAACAACTTTGTCGAAGACTGTAACTTTGTATCTTATTAGACAAAAAATGTATAAGCTGTTTAACAGGGGTATGTCTTTTGGCATTGATAAACAATAAATTCAATTTACATCACTGCTTGAGCCTCGCGAAGCATTGCATGAAAAGTAGTCATGCAATACCTCGCTAGGCACCCTGCAGTGATGTACATTAAATTTATTGTCTATCAATGCCAAAAGACATGCCCCCATTCAAGACCTAATAACTTTCTGGTCTAATAAAATACGAAGTTACGGTCTTGGACAAAGTTGATCAGCAGTAAATTTCCTTGAGGAATATTATAAATTGGCGCAAAAACCATCAGCTGGCTCGGTTCCCAAATATTTCATTTTCCCATACAAACCTAAAAGTTCAATTGACTCATGTAAACGTTACTTAAAAATTCTACAAAAAATCATGGGTGAGTTTTGGATCAATACGAAGGTTTTTAGACCCCAGGGTTTGAGAAATTCAAAAATGACCCCAAATCGACTCAGTCTATTGCACCAATCCGAAATATGACAGTTGAAAAATTACAGGTTTTGGCTTAAAAATCGCTTATAACTAACGAACGCCTCCAGATACAAGTGTACGCTTTGGGAGAAAACTGAGAAACGAATATTAATTTCATACAAATATTTAGAAGGAGTTTTTATTGTATGAATTCACTCACAAAAGCCAGAATACTGTTTTTTTCGACACACCCTAACATTTTAATATTCAAAAAATCATAACTCGCTTACAAAACGTCATATGAATGTGGTGTCTTGCGTAAGGTTGCCACAAAAACCGTTGGTTACAACTTTCTTGAAGCAAGTTTGGCTCTATATGTTCACTGAAAAAAAATTATGTGTAAATCATGCAAAAATGACACGTTCTAATATTTGATTTTAAATTATTAAAGCATATGGTTTGATGAGCATTTTTGCTCAAGATGCTGTTTGTCTATCTCTTATAGTATCTTTTGTTTGTCATTTTGTCACGATAAAATTCCGTTCTGAACCACCTGCCAGGATCACGATAGGGAACGTCGAGACCCACATCGATTTCGCGGGCCAGACCAGAGTAGGTGTATCTTTCTCAATTCCAGGATCTGTCGGCCTACTACACGACGCTGCCAGGAACTGGTAGAGAAAAATGTTACCCCTTCGCCGGAGAGCGCTTGCGCTTTGCCACCAATGTCAGGAACTGCCGGCTGAGCCCTTAAAACAGCTCTACAATCGCTGCAGGGAACACGAACTGGTCTCACATCTACGATTTTTTTTGCTGATGAACAATATAGTATTCAAGTATTACACAATCAATCATAAAAATATAGTTTAATTAACATTTGTAGTTGAATCTATCATATTTACAGTTGAATCGATTATACCACTACAGTTGAATCTATCATATTTATAGCTAAATGTTAGAGGTCAACCAGAAATGTATAGTTGAATCTATTATATTTATTGTTGAATAACTAAAATCAATCATACAATTGTAGTTAAATTTATCATGTTTACAGTTGAATCAATTATACTATTACAATTGATTCTATTATATTCATAGTTGATTACGTAGTCAATTATCACTTTTTCGTTGAGTCTATTATATTTATAGTTGGATGTGAAAAAATTGATTATTGGTATAACCAGTTGAAATAATTAGAACAACTGTGGTTTTTTTTTCTCCGTGCATACACACACAGCGCTCGGACAATCCTTCGACAATATCCTTGCAGGCTGATTGTTTCCATTCCGCTTCGTCTTGTATTAGGATATGGCATATGTTTTAATTGGTTTCTTTCAGACATATGCAATGCGGTTGCAGTGGAATGACCAAGCCAGTTATAAGAAAGTTTGTTAATGCCGGTTCGACGTAGAATCTTATACCGATAATTCCAACTCCAAGGCAGTTCATTATTGGAGTAGTATCTGATTAGTGGGTGTAGGAACCTCGTATGACGTTCGATAATGAGGCAATTTTTTAATGGCCTTCATCTGAGTTAAGGTTTTATGAGATCCTCCATGAAAAAGTAAAACAATAATAGAAATAAAATTAGGAAAACATAAAAAAAAACTCAAGTTGTGCAACTATACATCATACAGCGATACTTAACATTGTTCTCCAATAATATTTATATCCAACTTTTCCCTGTAATGCGTTGAAACTAAATCAACTGTCTTGGGTGGGAAGAAGTCGATATAAATAAACCAACCTTTACCGATGCATTCAACTCACTCCGGCTTCCATCGACTGAAAGTCGGCAATAAAACATTTGGGGCGCTCCATTTCCACTGATGGACCACTGCACTCTAGTAGGAACTCCTATCATGCCATACTGTATCCATCGCTCGTCGTCATCAGCCAGTTGGGATGAAATCTTCGCGTGTGCTTGCCAAAGTCGGTCATCTATCTGGCGACCGTAAAACAGCCGGCCATCCTTTCCCAGCAGGTGCTTTCGGATGGAATTATTGGAAGCCGTGTTCGGGGTTTAAGCGAAACGGAACTCCGCCCGTAGTAAATCTTGCGATAATGAAGGGTTCAATTGTTATGGCGTGGATTGGCCCCGTTTGGTTCGCCGTTCGGTGTCTTGCGTGCAAGTTAAGTGCACATTGTCGGTCGGAGTGCCGCTTTTGTATTCCAAGAGCAGAGCCACGCCAAACTGCCAAAATAGAAAGCGATAAAGAGCTGCATGTCCTCGAAACGCGGACGTTGAATATGCACGTCCTTCGTCGTGTCGTATCGTCCTCAGCACTTGGGGAAGCGAAGTATCCATGGCCCCGATAAGAGAACACCAATAATGCAAGCGTTGATGTAGATCTTGATTGTCATTTGTGCAATACATATTGTAGCATAAAATGGCGCGCAAGAGCCATGGCATTCTCATTGTCCACGACTTCGGATATGCACAGAATCCGGAGTTTTGTTCTTCCGATCTGGAACCAAATGGTCATCATGGCCTCATCGTTGCTTCGTACTATATCCTCGACTCATACATACTCACGGTAGAGTCAGTAAATGTGCAGCAATCAACATTCCTCGTTCCCGTTCCCAAATCGCTTCTAGTGAGTCGGGAAGAGTGCATTTCCAGCATATTTCCACCATTGCATGCAAGCTCCTGACTGGCTGGCCCTGAGGACCGTTGAAGGATTTTGGCGTTTGGGCGGAAAACAAAACGAGGAAACGAGGAAAATGGTCATACACAGCTTCCCTGAGCTCTACTCGAAATGTGTGCAGTATAATTGAAATAGTCAACGTTTTCCACTGAACGGTCATCCACAAACCACTCGGGAATAAAAATTTTCACCAGGGGGAATGTTGAAATGATGTCTGGTTAGAATATGGAGCATAAAAACCGAAAAAAAATAGAAATGAAAATGTGTAGAAGAAATGGGAACATTCCATCACTTTCCACGTCGGCTGGCCGTATGCATATGATGGGCCAAAGAATGGCGAACGCATTTTTCCAGTGTTTGGAGTTAGTGGGTTTGCTTGCGATCTTCACTGTCTCCATCAGCCAAGCAGAGTCAGCCAGCAATGTGGGCCAAGTCAGTGCCATCGGCGGCGGCCATCAGCAATCTGTTGGCAAAGAGTGGCCATTCGTTCCGTCGTTTTTCGTCGTTGTCGTTCAGTCATCCAGTCACTCCATTCAAATCAGGCAGCGAGTGACTGGCGTTGATGAATTACTTTCAGCGCTCGCGAGGTCTTTTTCTGGTCAGAGGAGGGCCTCCTGGAGCCCGGCGGGAGTAATTTATTTTAGCGGTTGTCTTTCCAAGACAGAATATATAATAAATAAAAATGTTTGCTGTTTCTCCTGTTTATTCCGATTATAAATGTACTACAAAAATGTTACAAAATGTAGATACTTTCAATTTTTTTTTTTAATTTTTCATTATTTTATGGTAGCTATTGGATTGTATTTTTGAGTTTCCTTAATAAACCTTCCACTTATCAAATCTTTACTTAAGAAACGTTCTATTTATCGGGCCTTTTCATTCGTTATTTAATTCTTTGTTCATTAGTCAAACGATTTGTGTGGCTAATCCATATCCATATATGCAATCGGAAAATGGCATATTTGGCCAATTCCACGGACCACATGGATGTTTTCGGTTCGGGGAAACACTATCTCATCTCAAAGGTGTCCTATAAGCGAGTGACAACTGAACTTTACACGATTTTTAACAGTAAACGAGATTGAAGGAGCGCCCCCTGGGTGTTTCATGGAAAATTTTGTTTAATGTTTTCTTTATATTGAATGGGGACCTCCCTTTTTATAGGAGGGGCTTTTGAGTACTATATATTATCCTAACATGCAAATGTATACATTTTCACAAAACTTGATGAGAACCACTTGTCAATTGATTGAACTAAGATATGAATTTTATCGTATTTTCTGATTATTTAGTATGGGGGCCTTCCCTCTCTATGAACTATATGAACTTTTAAATGCAATAATGTAAATCGTTTTCCAGAAGAGATGCGCATGATGATTATCTCTAGAACCTTACCGAACAAATATTTTTGAAATATCACTCTGAAAAGATATAACGAAAAAACTCTTTTGTTATGAAAACAAATTGTCATAAAACTTTTATTTCAAGAGATAGATTTTCGATGTCTTCAACAAAGTTTTGTGAAATATTGTGTTCTCAAATATTGTAGAACTTCTATCTAATTACAGTTAGAAAATAATTTTCATATCTCAGAAACTTTATGAACCACCCTAAAACTATGTCTTCAAAATGACTGCCTTATGCTGTTGTAATAGTTTGTCTAAGATTTAAAATGCATCAAACTTATGAGAATGACGCAAAAAATTGTCTCTCGTTAAATTTCATTTCTGGACTACAGTGCATTTTCCAATTTGGCTTAATTATTGTAGATATGTGACCTTTGTACAACACCGAAAAACGGAAAATCAGACCTAAGAAGAATAATATCTAAAAATCGTATTGAGCTCAACTACCAAGATATGATATCTATAAATCATTTTTATCTATAATAAGGTTGCCAGAATTTTTTCAGCACGTATCCGGGCCGGACAACCCGTGCAATTTTTATATAAAAACCTGGCAAAATCAGGGCATTCGATTTAAAATTGATAACCATAGATCCGGGAAATATCCGGGCAAATTTTGTCAAAACTCAGAAATTCCTCAACAAAAATCAAGAAAAAAGAATTATTTTTTTCATCAAAACTTAGTGATAGATTTTGAACCGTATTTCAGGCTTCCAAAAATCTTTTATCATTATTTTTATAAAACTTGCGCAAAAAATTTCGTTTTGGAGGTGTTTGTTGTTTTTTTTGCCAAATAAAGTGAATAATTCCGGGCAAAATCCGGGCATTTTCAATGAAATCCGGGCAACCGGGCCGGGCCGGACTGTTCTTAAATTTAGTATCAAATATCCGGGCAAACCCGGATAAAACCGGGCAATCTGGCAACCTTAATCTATATTGTAGGAGAGATAAGGGCATAATGGCCACCTAAAGGAAAACGCTTATTTACCCATAGAAAATAGCTATACTATGTGAATAACATGATTGTTTCGTGTTTGAACACTAAAATAGTCTATTTCTTAATTGGCTGAAACTAGATAAAAACGTTAAAAAATGCATTTCTAAAATTTTTGCCAAAAGCTGAAAACCAGTCACTGAAGGGGCATAATGAGAACCCCCTCTGGGGCAGTAGCATGATTAATCGGGGCACTATGAGCGTTTTCAGCCGGGGAATCTAGTAGCGAATTCTATTATTCCTTGAAAAGAGAATATTTTCGTGATCTGTAAAAATTGATTTCATTTATTTAGTTAGGTTTTAAAGCAAAAATAACGTCTGGTACCTTTCTCTCTCTTCTTACCCCGTGAGCTGAACCAAATAGAAATATTTATTATATCTAAATACTTTCCCCTCTCAATTTTGTTACAATCTTCTCGACAAGTTCTCGAGTTATGGAAAAACATGTGTGGGAGCTCCTTTCCCCCTTCCTACACAGTAAACGAAAATTACCGAGTTCGGTAATTTTTTTACCAAAATCCTAACATGTGTGAATCGATTTACCGATGTTCTTTTATTTTTTACCGAAAAAAATTACCGAACAGTTTAACGATTTACACATGTTAGGATTTCGGTAAAAAAATTACAGAACTCGGTAATTTTCGTTTACTGTGTATAGAAGCAGTGAACGGAGGGAAAAGCCTTGAACAATCATAGAAAAATGGTACTCAAATACCCTCTGTTTAATGAATAGTATGTTTTCGAGTGATCCACAAATATTGTATAAAAGCCTTACTCCCTCTTTCCTTCTCCCCACTGGAGAGAGACAGAGATCTCAAATATACTCCCATCGATTAGTTCTCGAGTTATGAAGAAAATTGTATGGAAGACCCCTGTTGACGCCGATCCCGATCGAATCAAACAAATAACCACAACAAACTTGCCACGTTAGGAAGGCAGTTATCATCATTAATGATGATGATGATACTGAGTTTATAGTAAGACAATAGTATTTAGGTGCACTCTCTTATCATCTCTATTGGTCTCCTGATCGAGTGATTTATATCAAAAACATCGCATGTAGGCTTAATAGAAACAAAATTTGTTCACCGAGTAACCGTCTTTTAACTTAAGTACCGCACGTTATTTTTTGGATACTTAATGAAGTGTGATTTGCATGTTAAAATCACTAGTTTTTGTGAAACCTAAATACGGACCTTTAAAAAGTGATTCGGAAATCCCCTAAAGTATCCGCGATGTACCGACTGGATCATTTTAAGTGCTCGTGAACAACCCCCTTGAACCTTCTCATCCCCTCAGAGGAAGGAGGGAAGAGTCTCAAAACGTAGTAAAACATTTCTCGTACCTAAATACTTTCCTGTGTCAAATCTGTTTTCATCTGCAAGATAATTTATCGAATTATGCAAAAAATTGTATTGGAGACCCTCTACCTCTTTATATCTCTCCTATGCAAAGGGAAGGAGTCCTGAATAATTATAGAAACATTTCTCGTAGCCAAGCGTAGGATTTTTCGCAGGAAACTTCAGGACAACTTCCATTTGAATTCAATCACTCGCGTCTGTTACCTCCAAAATTCGCTAATGGACTGATCTTTGAGCATCTTTTCGCTTTAATGTTTCTCCCTCTCTTTTCAATAATCGCTCCAAAACGATATTTACACGCTCTAGCTACAGTTTACTCAAAACGTGCTTTGTACTATTTTGAGATATTTAATTTTGCTACATCTATATTCTACACCAAGTAACATCCCATGTCATATTTGGTTCCATTTGATTGGCTTGATAAGATCTTAAATCGGGCAAAATAATATGTGAGCCCTTCTTCCATTTTCTATCTACACACTGAAAGGATGGAGAGCTCTCAATTATATTTCAGTAATTACTCTCGGCATCAAAATGTAACTCAAAGATTCACCTTTTAAATCTCGTTTCCATATGCTGAAATATGATTGTTTTACATCACGCGTTTGTCAATTTCAAAATTTTCATCCATCCAAACTTAAATTTTCATAATTTCAACTAGCACAATTTTTGTAGTACCTATTTAACCCCTTTTAGCTAAATTCGAACAAAACCAAAAATTACTGCAGTTGGTGCTTTTAACGTTATGACATCACAAATATATAAAAATCTTTATCTACATTTTCAAACGTTTTCATTTGATTTTTCTCTAAATAAAGTTTGTTGTTTTTCTGATTCCAAGAATTTTCGAAGCTAAATATAGACACGTCGATGCTGATAAAATGTACTTTACCGATGGATCACTCATAGAGGAAACAACAGGATTTGGAGTGTTCAACGAAATATCTAGCGCCTCTCACAGTCTTCAGTCACTATGCTCTGTATATGTAGCGGAGTTAGCAGCTATTCACTGGGCTTTGGACAGTGTCGCTTCACAGACAGTTGGACACTACTATATTGTAACGGATAGTCTGAGCTCTGTTGAAGCAATCCATTCAATAAAATCGGGAAAGCACTCGCCGTACTTCCTCGAGAAGATATGGAATAATTTGAGTGCTTTATCAAAACGTCGCTTTACCATCACCTTTGTTTGGGTTCCCTCTACATGCTCGATAATGGGCAATGAGAAGGCAGACTCTCTGGCAAAGGTGGGGGCGATGGAAGGCGACACGTATCAACGTGAAATCGTGTTCAACGAATTTTACTATTTGGTTCGGAGAAACTCTCTTGTCAACTGGCAGCGCAAATGGGACGAGGATGAGTTGGGTCGGTGGCTCCACTCGATAATCCCATGGTTTAATAGATTGAACTTGAGTCGGGATTTTATTCGTATATTTTCCCGTCTCATGTCCAATCATTATCCCTTAGACGCGATACTCTATCGTTTTGATATTGCTGGCAGCAATTTGTGTGGTTGCGGCCAAGGTTACCATGACATCGAGCATATTGTTTGGTCGTGCGAGGTCCATCTTGTCGCTAGAACGAATTTTATAGACTCCCTTAGGGCCCGAGGAAAACCACCCTATGTTCCAGTAAGAGGTGTGTTGGCTCTGATAGACTTGGACTACATGTTCAAAATATATCTTTTCCTAAAAGCTATTGATCTTCGTCAATAATTCTTTTTATTTTCATATTTCCCTATCTATTTGCTTTTCTATTCTAATAAAAAGTGATGAACTAGATTCAAGCACACAATTGTAAACAAACAAAACGAGTTTGGCTCCTTAAAGCCTAAAGGTATGAGCCGTTTCAAATAAAGAATTTAAAAAAAAAGTTTGTTTCAATTTACCCCTTTTTCTTAAAAGGGTGAAAATCGCATGTTTTGTGATAATGAAAATAACTGGTGAAACCAATAATTATTCTGATAACATTAATTTGATGTTCCACTAACCTTAAAACTGTTGATGTACAAGCGGTATGATTATCTGTGGACATTAAGTTTTAAGAAGCCATTAAATTTGGTAAATGTTGCATGATGCCCCAGTTGACGGTAGTTTCCGAGTCTATTGGGAACAGACAGACAGACAGAATAGCATATTTTAGATAAAGTCTGCTTCATTTAATATTGGAACAAATTCTTTTGCTCATTGTGGCGCTCCTAGTGGACGGATTTGGAAACTTTTTTCACCCACGTGTCGGGAAATTCATTACCTTTCACCATGTATTTAAAGTGTAAAGAGTAAAGAAAATGCTACATTTGTATGAAAAACAAATTATGAATTCGTTAATAAATGACTGAACTACACGCAATTGTTTGTGTTCCAATATTAAATGAAGCAGACCTTAGTTTTGCCAATTCACCAAAATTACCAATTTTTTTTATTTCAAGTAGCTCTTTGCATTATTCGCTTGAAAAAATACATGTTTATTAAGAATGATAGAAGTTATTTGATGTGCTAACATAAAATCTTAACCTTAACCTCTAACCTTTTCCATTTTCGGGTTTATGTTACCCATATTGCTTATTTATTTAAAGGACGAACACGAAATTTGCGACACATTTTACAGGGCATAATTTTTTCACCATTGGGTAAAAATCAACCAAATTTTGCACACTTTCTAATTGATGTGCATTGATTACAGCTGTCAAACTCGAAGTCGTGTTTTTCGATTCAACGAAAATGGAGGTGAACCAACGCGAGTCGAGAGAACAAATTCTTTCCAAACACCTGGAATTTCCTGACCTGTCGCACCGGCAGTTGGGAAAAATATTGAACATTTAACTGTCTTCAGAGTGTTGAAGCGGTTCCTGAAGAGGTTGAAGTTGGACCACGACAAAGGAGCTGGAAGAAAACCGGGACCGGAGAACGAAAAGATGGAAGGAAAGGTGAAGCGGATGATTAAAGCAAATCTCAACGTCTCAAGCCGTGATTTGGCAAAAAAGATCGGCATGTCGCAGAGCTACGTCCAGAATGCAAAGAAGAGAGCTGGACTGTGTAGTGTATAGTACCTCTAGCAAAAATAATTCTATTAATATTTATAATTGAAATACTTTAAAAGGTTGGTAATTATTCAAAATAAACATTTTGATAATTGAGCGTGTATAAACGATAAAAGAGTAACTCATTAAGTCTGAGAGAGGACGGGAAACAACACCCAAAAGAGAACGATGGGTCTCACGGCTCTCACATAATCACACAGCTTGATCGATGAACGTTAAGTTGGAAGTAACCAGTTTATAGGAGAATTTTCATGAGGATGCACGTGTTTTACTTAGCATCAATTTAGGGCAGCAAGTACCGTCACGACAGACTGGACCGAAACATACGAGAAGATGCAGAAAAATGTGGCCACGAAACGTATAGATATAAAAGCCAATTTTAAGCAAATTCCGTGGTTGGAGTTTTTCACCGGCAAGAGCATATTGCGAACTGAGGAGTAAGCCTTTTGTGCAGCCTGTTCTTGCAGCAGAACGACGAATATCCGCTATTTTGGCCAGATTTGGCATCAAGCCACTATTCTAAAAGTGTCCTGGAGTGGTATGAGGCCAATTCTGTCCAATTTGTTCCAAAGGACATGAATCCGCCAAACTTCGGAAGAGCAAGAAGACAGTCAAAGACGAGAAGCAAGAAGAGTTAAGTAAGTTAAAGAAGAGTTAAGAAAATAAAAAAACTGAGAATCTGGTACCGCATGACACTGTAAACACTGATGGAGGGCTTCAAGCGAAAATGCGTTCAATTTTACACGCAAGGCTCCATCGATCAACTTTTCTTTTGATTTTTGATGTAAATATATGTATGTTTAAAAGAACCCTAAAATTTTGGTTTGATTTTACACATTAGCTTAGCTAGCTTAGCTTAGCTTAGCTTGATTGACTACTCACATCCACCCTAAATCATTGAAATCGAAATGCAATCTGAAACATGTTTAAGACCAATATTTTTTAATTAGCTTTGTAAACTTCGTTGATGTTTTTTAAATGATGAGATTTTTTAAAACAAGCACATTTCGAATTCCATGATCGCAAGGCGTGGCTCAGTAGAATGAATTCCACATCGCCAATGGTTGCTACTCCGTGATTGACCGAGGCCATCAACTTTGCCCAGAGGTCAAAAGAATGGTGTCTGGGATTGACAGCCCATTCACAATGAACAAAATTGATGTCTCTCTTTAAACATCAATAACGGCGCCGGCCACGTCCTAGTAGTCAAGAGATAGATTTTGAAAAAAGAGAGAAAGGGATAATAGAACAAATTTATGCTTTAGGACCGAGGTCACCTCTGCATCCTAGCAAATAATTTTTTTGGAAGATGGGTTAAGGGATATGATCAGGAGACACTTTTGACTAGTGTTAAAATCCGACAAAACAATTGATATTAACCTACGTTCCTACTGATATATAAAAGAATTAAAAAAAAAATCGTCCTATAATTGTTTAAAATTGATGTAACCATTGAAATTCATTAAAACGTTTTTTTTGTTATGATTTGACCCTCGGGAAAACGATGGGTTATTATTAAACGAATGAATCGTTGCATGTAATAAAAACGAATTCTACTTTTCGTTTTTCTCGTAATTTTTCATCAAAACTATAATAAAGCTCCAATGTCTTTGTTATGCACTAACAATGTTACAAATTATTTTTTTAACGACTCCCCTTTTACTAGCCCAAAGTTAGGAAAAATACCTTAATAAAACCATTTGTAAATAAAAAAGAAAAAAAAATTATAATTTTTGTCAAGCTGGGCTATGAAAACGACCTACTTTAAATTCTTATTTAGCAAAAAATAAAACCATCATTTTTTGATAGAGTCTTAATTAAATTGATATTTATCCGTTCTTCTCAAGGGTTTCCAAAGATTGAGATTAAATTTTAAACTAGGTTATTTCACATGATAATCGGAATTTTGAAACAATCTTTTCATTTGATACTTTAAAATATTTTATTTTACTCGAATCACACTTTGGACTTAATTTGGTCTAGGTTAATTAATATTCCAATCAATCTGTGCAGTAGACTTTTTGCAAAATCTATTTTAATTTTGGATTTCGAAAAATACTTAATGAAATCATTAGTTTTGTATGCAAAGATCCGATGGTATAATAATAATTGATTATTGTATGCGAATTATGGAAGTTTAAATTTTTTTATGTAATGTTTTAAAAAGTTATTGTTATGTTTAGCGTAGCGAAGCATTTTAGGAGTAACGAAACTTCCTTAAAATTGTGCGAATTTATTTGTACACTAATTAAAACAGTGCACATTTTAATTATTACGTTTAGGCGATTGAAACACACATACACGCGCGCGCGCGCCTTACCGCACATTTGTCGAATGAATGAAGAATCGCACATCCTAATTTCCAATAAAATTCGAAATTTGTGTTCCAATAATTATGTATCAAAAAGCTACATTTAATTAATAAGCACCTTCCTTCATGAGCTTTGCAAGTGGAAAGCTGGACTTCAAAGTAGGTACCGTATCTCCAAAGCAATCTCACCCGTACCTTTCTAATTCTCCGTAGGAATAGCTCATCACAAAAAAAAAACCATCCAGATTCAAAACCCACACCAAAATCCAGGAATCCACCCGCAATGAACATGAAAGTTTCAATAGAAATCACTTATTATGGCAGAGTAGAAACAGATAAATAAATTGATACTTAGCTTCGATCCATTTTCCGTTCAGACCATTCCGAATCCTGAAAAATCTGGAGCAACTTCATACTTGCATTCCGGTACATTTGTAAAATTAGCAATGAGTTTTATAAGACTTCCTAGACTTTTGTGAGGACCTTCTTCATCTAAATTCTGCAACTTTCCTTCCGAATGTCTCTTCTATGACTTTTACCAGAAAAGCCTGGGATTCCCTCTTTTCCATCAGCATTTTTCTTCATTGCCGTGCGAACTGCAGCAAAAGAAAGTATCCTTTCTCCGGGAAATGGACCAAATCGAAACACTGACAATTTTTCGCGATTCGGATTTTTGCTTTAAAAACTTCTCAAAAATTTACATCGCCAGAAACACGACTGTCACGTACAAGCACAGCCTACCGAGTCTCAATTTCAATTTTGGTTTGATTTTACACATTATAAAAAAATTGGCATGTCATTTTCGGTGTTGCAATAATTTGCTGTTCGCTCTGGTCAGTTTCCGAAGTTGAAACGCACTCTATCTTCTCAGGACCAGAACTTTTTTTAAAAATCTGAAAGTACACTCATTTTAGTCTAACAAGTAGGAAATGCCAATTATAAAACACTCTGTATTGTAATTTTGTTAACGCGTTGAGCCTCCTAACATTTCTGGAACCTATAGGAAGCAAGTAAGAAAATAAATTTTATCTTTTTTTTGTAAGAGAGGAACAAATAATTGTTGAATTATAAGATTTAGCCTTCTTCTCTCAACTCAAAACTGTATTCTGTACTTGATTCAAACGTTACCTAGAAAATAAAGCTGTGTACCAGTGCTTTTTTCAATTTGTTACAGTGTTGTCAGTAACGTTAACGAATATTCCGAGCTAATTGTTATCGTGAATTTAGAAAATTTCTCCGAAATTTGCACAAAAATCATAATATTGATTTTTTTTAGGGATGATCCTATCAGTGAGCATTTGATAAATCTACTTTTATGTTTTGCTTACAATCCTCTTGAAAAAGTTGTTCTAGACCACTCGATCGATTTTTCTTCTTGAATATTGTGTTGGATAGAGGAGAGTCTCCTCTATTATTTAGAAAATTTTCAGAGATGCCGAATTTTTATTTTTCAAGGTCCCAAAATAAGACACCATGATGGAATATCAGCTTATGTATGTAAAAAAAACAGGACTCTGATTAAACTCGAGACGTACAAAAGATTGAGTCGATTTGAGGTAAATTTCGAAATTATCAAACCCTGGGGTCTAAAAAGCTTCGTTTTGGTTCAAACTCATCCATGATTTTTTGAAGAATTTTTAAGTAACGTTTACATGAGCAAATTTAAACTTTTATTTTTGTATAAAGATATTGATTATTTTGTACTGAAAATTCAACTTAATTTTTGTTTCTTCTGGGAAATTGCTTATGGTTTTTATGCCAATTTATAAATTTTCTAAGAGAAAAAAAGTTATTAGGTGTTTAATGGGGGCATGTCTTTTGACACTGACAAACAATCAATTCAATTCACATCACTGCTGGTGCCTCGCGATTGTATGAAAAGTAGCCATGCATTACTTCGCTAGGCACCCAGCAGTGATGTCAATTAAATTTATTGTTTATCCATGCCAACAGACATGCCCCTATTAAACACCTAATAACATTTTTGTGATATAAGACACGAAGTTACAGTTTTCGACAAAGCTGTTCAGCGGAAAATTTCCCTAAGAGAATTTACTCACTGGCATACAAACCATAAGCAGGCTCGATTTCACAGCAGAAACAAACATTATTTTGATTTTTCATTACAAAATATTCAATTTTCCCATATAATCATAAAAGTTCAAATTTACTCATGTAAACGTTACTTAAAAATTCTTCCAAATATCATTGATGAGTTTTCAACCAGGAAGAAGCTTTGTAGACCTCATGTTTTAAGAAATTGAAAAGTGGCCCCAAATCGACTCAGTCTAATGTACAATCGATGGTTTTCGAATATTATTCGCAGAACATTTTTAGAAAAACTCTCAAAACCGGGTTCAGAAGAGCACTCCTACTCTAATCGCTGTTTCATCCCCGGTAAAACACTGGAACGGATCGATTTAGTACCTATCGCGTGGGTGTGGGTGTGCGTCGTCTGCCATATCCGAATACTGATAATCACTGCGAACGACGCACGAAACGATGCGAGAGATATGGTAGGACGATTACGATCAGCCACATGAAACTCAACGATTGGAAATTCATCGGAAAACGCACCATCCTGAATTTGAACTGAACCTGTGAATGGTGCACACAAAGGAGAAATGTGCGAATTTTCCCCGGCCGCTCACCCAGATTTGCCTGACGACGCGTGAAATTATCATATTTTCGTCGTCGGGTGTGGGGGCAAGCTCGCATTATAAAATATGCGTGCACGCTACAATGGCTAAGCCGCAGCAAAGCAGGAAGAATGGCTTCAACGTCATCCCACTATCTATCGATAGCGTAGGTGTAGGACCCCTAGTAGTTATTCGAAGCGGCTAGCTTTGAACTTTCGCCGCTACCATTTTCAGGTGGTTTTGTTGTCGGCAATCGGATGACCGATTTTTGCTGCTTCCGACAAATCTAAATTCATCGACAGCACATCCCGAATTTCGTCGGTTGTATCGTATTTTCCCTGTTCAAAATGGCTTCCCCTTTCCTCTTTCCGCTTAAATAATGGCACCCAAGTGAAAAGTTTTTGCAAACGGGGTTTTGTGTTTTGTCATCGTGGGTCATCGTGAGTCCAGGAAATTTTGCAGCAATCTATTGAAAGTCGGAATCCGGCCAGCTGGAACAACCCGCTCTGTGTTGTGTATCAATATGGAGGTCTGCCACATTGCAATCTCGGACCATCACGGAAATCCGTCTCCATTGTCAGTAAACATGTGGTTCATGGTCCGAAATATGCAAACCTTTTGTTATTGTTTTGACATTTGTGCCCGATGTCATTCGATAACGTTGTTGGAATGGTTCGGTCAATAGTCATGCAATGCATTCTTGGAATGTCTGTCGAACACTAACGGTATCGTATTCTAGGATTAATAGCTGATTGGATTTTGGGATGGTTTGATGAGTGGTTATCGCAGTTTTATTACTGATAAAATTTGATTACTTTCCATTTGAAATGAAGAAGTCCGATGATCCAGCACAAATTTAAAATGCGTTTTTTGGCTTTTAGAAGCGTTTTTCGAGGATTCTGAGCTTAATTTGGGATCACAACTTTAAAAAGCGTTTTCTGGCCTTTAGAAGCGTTTTTCGGGGATTCTGAGCTTAATTTGGGATCACAACTTTAAAATGCGTTTTCTGGCCTTTAGAAGCGTTTTTCGGGGATTCTAAGCTTAATTTGGGATCACAACTTTAAAATGCGATTTCTGGCCTTTAGAAGCGTTTTTCGGCCATTCTGAGCTTAATTTGGGATCACAACTTTAAAATGCGATTTCGTGCCTTTAGAAGCGTTTTTCGAGGATTCTGAGCTTAATTTGGGATCACAACTTTAAAATGCGTTTTCTGGCCTTTAGAAGCGTTTTTCGAGGATTCTGAGCTTAATTTGGGATCACAACTTTAGAAGCGTTTTCTGGCCTTTAGAAGCGTTTTTCGGGGATTCTGAGCTTAATTTGGGATCACAACTTTAAAATGCGATTTCTGGCCTTTAGAAGCGTTTTTCGAGGATTCTGAGCTTAATTTGGGATCACAACTTTAAAATGCGTTTTCTGGCCTTTAGAAGCGTTTTTCGGGGATTCTGAGCTTAATTTGGGATCACAACTTTAAAATGCGTTTTCTGGCCTTTAGAAGCGTTTTTCGAGGATTCTGAGCTTAATTTGGGATCACAACTTTAAAATGCGTTTTCTGGCCTTTAGAAGCGTTTTTCGGGGATTCTGAGCTT